>NC_091135.1:9861682-10186691 GCF_041381155.1 Argopecten irradians
TAACCGTTGGTGTCACAACCAAATAATCAGTTGGATCCATATGTACATAACTTTGCGGTCAGATAAACTTCAGATACATTTTCTTATGTTTATTGGTAAACAAACATGAATCGTAGACACATACATCCCTCGTGGTGGCCTAGTTTAATTCCTTTTGCCCTTTTATTTACACCAATGTTTATCTAGATTGTTTACGTTGGTTTTGATTCGCAATAATGGTTTTTCGACAAAGTTGACACTTTTAAACCTTTGAAATGAATCTAAAAGTAGCATACTCAGAAGTATTAAAGTATTACAATAATAAATGTGGTTTGAGAGATATGTGATGAATGTATTAATTTTTATTTTTCCAACCTTTATATTAATTGATGAATTGTTATCTTTTAAAACTGGTGTCCCTATCGAACGCCCCGACACAAACTTCCGTCCTTTTATTTACGTCACACAAATGACAATCCAGAGTGCTTTGACCTTCTATATGTTGATTACACTTTTGCTTCAAAATATATTGCCTGCCAATTTTATCAATTCCTTTGGTCTTTTTTTTCCCGATATGCCAATCGCCGCATTTAGAACCCTTTTGATCCCTTGGACATTGATAATGGTTTATGGGCAAGCAATTCGGCGTGAAGGACACGTAAACACACTCACACTACAAAAACGACAACTACCGAATGCATTATGTTAAATTTAATGATGTGTTGTTGATGTGCATGGTGGTTTTAATTTTGATGTTTATTGTGCATACGGAATACTTTGTGGAAACACAACTTGCGAAGAAATCGAACGTTTTTTCCATGAAAATTTACACAACCAATAAACAGTCCGTTGTTTTCTTCCAAATTTAGACAAGGTGTCGCCTTGTGCTATAATCCGTATCAACGATTTGCATTATAATTATCATATTTCACTTCCCTTTCTATAACACCATTATTCAGTGATATAGAACAGCTTGTAAGTTTTTGTCAGAATTCCGGACATCTTTCACTCGCTTGCGATGCTGATTTGTGTGTTACAGATTACAGCGGAATTTTCGGAGATCCAGGTCATATTTGGTGTATCTGTTTTATCAGTAGTAACTTATACATGTCAATAATTTAACATTACATATATTCTATGTTTTACATTCTGAGGTGTGATCGTCATATGTTTTCAGGGATGTGAAGATCAATTATTCAATTGAAAACATTATCATCATCGAAAGTTGAAGAGCTAGTTGCATTTATGAAGCATATTGTCCCATGCATTGTGTATGTTAGCAACACTGCTTACATATTTCATTGTCCTGCACTATATATACTTTATAAAAATAAAGAGGAAAATGATACCAATAAGTTGTCCTGGTACTCAGTATCAGCCTGATAGAATGTCAGTATGCACGCGGTGATGAAATCTCCTTCTACATATTACATTGTATCATCTTTATTGCAACATTTCGCTTGATAGTATTTGATTGGCAGGTACGAACGAAGCGACGGACCATGATTTCCCCGGGGGCTCGGGCACAGATGGGGGCTGTAGTCTGTCTATGGCCAATCGCTCACCCACGATCTCAGCTCTTCTGACGGCAACTTTACAATAACAATCTAAACGTCCTTGCTAAAATGAGAAACACGTCTCTACCGATGAAGCTATATCGTTCAATTTGACCTCAGAGTTCCGAAGTGTTTGGCAACACATAAACACATTGTTTGATTATAGCAGTCGTTGTTTCGACCTTTGACCTTTGACCACATTTGGCCTTTGACCTAAGAAACCGACGATGCTTTACATTGGTGTTTGGTCACACTGGAAGAATCAACAGATAGCAATAGATACTTCAGTATGTCCATTCTGTAACAGAACACGTAAATTGATGATCTAGTCTTTGTTTGATACATAATTCAGATGTAACAGTACTATTGATTTACTAGAAGGCGTAACAGATCACAGCACGCTTAGGTGGGTGTCGGCTAAAGTACAATATACCTGAGGTTATCCCTCATGTAGGTTGTGTAATGTTCCATGTCCAATTATTAAAGTACATATATGTAATGTACGCAACGATGATGAATTAGTATTAATTAGCAAAGCATAGTTCATCCATTGTACTTACCAAATTATATCTGGATAAGTCAAGATTTACTCAAATTCGTACTAGAACATGACAATATATATAGCTAGAACCAAAGATGTGTTGAAAGATGAACTGCTTACCGCACGATTGAAATATGATTCATTGCAGTATATTAGCTCCATACCATAACAAACAGAAATTAGAGTATGAACGAAGGACACAAAATGGCAGAAAGAAGAACAATATATTAAGCATCTTAGGGTGCACTTCTGATATCTCAATGCTAGAATGACCTTCTTAACAAAGCAGAAGTCGTGCAGACGGTAAAACTACCTACAATTGTAAGTGTATATCGCTACAAGGTGAAAACATTCCACATCGCTACATTGTAAAACAAAACAAACAACCAAACGATTGCAAATAAACGGAAAGCACACTGTGAAGAGCAGGAGTAGAATAGTCTTAGTAATTTGTGCAGGCAACCTATTGATAGTTTTGGAATTTCTCTTTAGAGAGAAGGTCCGTGCTATTCAATGAAGCAGAAATTCAAGAATAAACTTAAAAAGCCTGTTTACATAATTGTGACACCAACGTATTTTAAGTTATTCAACGTCATATCGCCTGTTTATTTACTATTTGATATTACCTGTCATGATATTTATTGTATGCACAAACGTGATTTTTTCTATTCACTAGATATTCATTGTGTGCACGAACGCTATTTTCTATTGACTAGATATTTATTGTGTGCACGAACGCTATTTTCTATTGACTAGATATTTATTGTGTGCACGAACGCTATTTTTCTATTGACTAGATATTTATTGTGTGCACGAACGCTATTTTTCTATTGACTAGATATTTATTGTGTGCACGAACGCTATTTTCTATTGACTCGATATTTATTGTGTGCACGAACGCTATTTTTCTATTGACTCGATATTTATTGTGTGCACGAACGCTATTTTTCTATTGACTAGATATTTATTGTGTGCACGAACGCTATTTTCTATTGACTAGATATTTATTGTGTGCACGAACGCTATTTTCTATTGACTCGATTATCATTGTGTGAACTAATGCTATTTTTCTATTGACTAGATATTTATTGTGTGCACGAACGCTATTTTCTATTGACTCGATATTTATTGTGTGCACGAACGCTATTTTTCTATTGACTAGATATTTATTGTGTGCACGAACGCTATTTTTCTATTGACTAGATATTTATTGTGTGCACGAACGCTATTTTTCTATTGACTAGATATTTATTGTGTGCACGAACGCTATTTTCTATTGACTCGATATCTATTGTGTGCACGAACGCTATTTTCTATTGACTCGATATTTATTGTGTGCACGAACGCTATTTTTCTATTGACTAGATATTTATTGTGTGCACGAACGCTATTTTTCTATTGACTAGATATTTATTGTGTGCACGAACGCTATTTTTCTATTGACTAGATATTTATTGTGTGCACGAACGCTATTTTTCTATTGACTAGATATTTATTGTGTGCACGAACATCACATTTGTGTGCACACGCTATTTTCTATTGACTCGATTATTGTGTGAACTAATGCTATTTTTCAATTGACTAGATATTTATTGTGTGCACGAACGCTATTTTTCTATTGACTAGATATTTATTGTGTGCACGAACGCTATTTTCTATTGACTCGATTATCATTGTGTGAACTAATGCTATTTTTCAATTCACTAGATATTTATTGTGTGCACGAACGCTATTTTCTATTGACTCGATTATCATTGTGTGAACTAATGCTATTTTTCAATTGACTAGATATTTATTGTGTGCACGAACGCTATTTTCTATTGACTAGATATTTATTGTGTGTACGAATGCTATTTTTCAATTGACTAGATATTTATTGTGTGCACGAACGCTATTTTCTATTGACTAGATATTTATTGTGTGCACGAACGCTATTTTTCTATTGACTAGATATTTATTGTGTGCACGAACGCTATTTTTCTATTGACTAGATATTTATTGTGTTTTCTATTGACTAGATATTTCATTGTGTGCACGAATGCTATTTTTCAATTGACTAGATATTTATTGTGTGCACGAACGCTATTTTCTATTGACTAGATATTTATTGTGTGCACGAACGCTATTTTCTATTGACTCGATTATCATTGTGTGAACTAATGCTATTTTTCAATTGACTAGATATTTATTGTGTGCACGAACGCTATTTTCTATTGACTAGATATATTTATTGTGTGTACGACAATGCTTTTTTCAATTGACTAGATATTTATTGTGTGACGAACGCTATTTTCTATTGACTAGATATTTATTGTGTGTACGAATGCTATTTTCTATTGACTAGATATTCATTGTATGCACGAATGCTATTTCTATTGACTAGATATTTATTGTGTGCACGTTTATTGTGTGCACGAACGCTATTTTCTATTGACTAGACATTTATTGTGTGCAAGAACGCCTTTTACTATTGACTAGATATTTGTTGTGTTCATGAACGCTATTTTGCTATTGACTAGATATTTATTTTGTGCATGAACGCTATTTCCTATTAACTAGATATTTGTTGTGTGCACGAACACTGTTTTTAATGTCTAGATATTTATTATGTGTACGAATGACATCCTTTAATTGTCATATCACGTTATTACGTGTTAGATTGATGATATTCATTTTTATGATGCTTCGGCGAAAATGCCCGTTGCGTGACCCGTGTTCGGTAGAGATAGTCCTTCCGGCAATATTCCTCTTATATCTAGGAAAACATGTGTCGAGCTTGCCGCTTATAACACTGATAATACGGTATTTTAAATACCCGATATCACACATGCCGCAGAATAAGCTCTAATAAAGATTAATCTGGTGTCAGGGAAGGAGAAAAATCCGAAATACTTCCACATAAGCCGTCTCGTATGTAACATAGAAGACACTTAAATTTATCAAGCCGTGAGTTATTGGTTAATGAAAAGAGGACTGGTTCGGGCTGATATTTGATCAGGCCAATGGATGATAAAACAAGGGTCATGCATATCAGAATAAATCGCATTGTCTCTAATCCTGTTAATGCGGTGTTATGACAGAAAAAAATCTTCTAATTCAGTAAGAACTATATTCTGATCCTGTGCCATCGTAGTAACACTCTCGAGTGCTAGAAGGACGCAACAACTGAAGGAAGCGGTTTGATTCAAGGTTGATGAATTAATGTAGAGAAAATACCACAATAGCAAAATCTCGTTTCGAAAGTAAATGATATTAAACTCATGAAATGAAAATATTTTGTACGACACATTCTAAAAAAGTACAAAAACATGCGTTTCTGAAGTGGGAGCATCTATGATGACATTCGCTATTATTTGTGAATCCACTATGTTTTGCTGCGGACAGAAAATGAATATCAAAATCAACATTGAATGTAGCTGAGGTCCAACTGCGTAAAGTAACCACATCAATACCATTATACTATTGAATGGTAATTAATCGAACTAGGATAAAAACAGTATTCGTTATATGGCCTTCAAAGGACAATTAACATTTCTGCAGGGCTTCAGCTGACTAATTAAACAACAAAATAAAGGCTTAATCATTCACGTTGATGCTTTAATGTAGATTGTTTTGAAATTATAATGGTCATTGTGGTCTACGTATTGATATACATGTACACGGCTTACATTTTTATGTAAGGTTACTGACATTTAGTTTCAATAATGAAGTCTATGTTGCCAATTTTGTGGACGGGAATAGGCGTGCCCGGTACCTCCTGCTACACCCGATTCCCGTATAACTCCCAGTCGCGGAGTCCACAAATGTCGAAAATGTGTTGCTTAATGACAAACTAAACTGTTTCACAGTCATTAATTAATGATTGTTTCGAAAATAATCACCCTTTTGTAAGATAATGTTGTGACATAAACGCAGTTAACAGTTTTGTTACCTTTCATGAAACACTAATGTCGTATAATCAATTGGTAATGGCACATGGAGAAGGTCATTAAATGAAATTTTAATTACCTTTGTCTGTTATACACAGCTCGTCACTGGCGTTAATGAAACAGCATGTTGTAAGATCAGGCATGATAGTATGTAATTAACTCGCAGCTTCGTCAATGCAATTATATGTAATGTATAACCGCATCTATTCATTTTATAAAAACCGAAATTTCAGTGTCTGTACAACAGTATAATCTGAAAATAATAAACCATTCAACATTTAGCCTTGAACAATATATAGCATTTATTGGCAGGAGGTAAAATCTATTCCAAAAATGGTGACATTCATTATCTCAATTACAGTAATAACTTTTGTGGGTTTATATCAAAATGTTAAAACCAATTTGTAAAACCGATGATAACATAAACATTTGTTTCAATTAAGAACAGCATTGGTATAAAATTAAAGAAAATATTTGAAATAGCAATAAAAGTATGTCATTTTGAAGAACACAAAATAGTTCTACTTACAAAGCTATGTTAATCTTTCTATAGTTTATGACGGTGTTGATAACGAAAAAAATAGTTTTTCGCAATTGCCATGACAATTGGACAATTTGAAAATATTTTCTTTTAAAGTAAAAGTCATAGTAATTTAAGCATAATAAATGCAATGAATCATTTTGTTTTAGGAAATCAGGAATTGTCACCGTCTCAACAGATGGAAGGTGAACAATTTAGGAATTGTCACCGTCTCAACAGATGGAAGGTGAACAATTTAAATTTGTTTTTAAGAAAATACTATAAGACTCTTTCATATGTGGATATGAAGGATAGGGATATTCTACCCGAGGGTCACAAAATGTAGTAAAACCCGAGGCTTGCCGAGGGTTTTGCAACATTTTGTGATCCCGAGGGTAGAATATCCCTATCCTTCATATCCACTTATGAAAGAGTATTTTTCTTTCATACCACGACGTTTTACTGCAATTTTACAACTATAATATCCCGCCATTTTGAAATAAATTCGAAGAAATCCACGACTGGAAGTCAATTTCCATACATGAAAAATTACGTGATATTTTCAACACAAATTCCGTTGCTTGCATCTTTTATAGTAAAACCAGTCAATTTTGTGAAAAAAATGTTAAAATTTTACCGAGGAAATAGAGATTTTGTTGACGCCGTGACGTCACGAGGCTTTATTGCATGGGTAGCCATGCAATACAGCCTCAGGCGACATGAGTGTATTGCCCTAGACCAGCCAGTATTACACGTGTAGGTATGAAAGAAAATATTCTTATAGCCCTAGTGATCTATGCATAAAAAGCAGATAAATGTTTTGTAACTAAATTATGGTTTATATACTCATAAACGTGTATTATGACCTTCATGAACCGACACTTTCCATGGGATCTAAAGTCTACTTTATTACCGAAACGTGTGGCTGTGACCTTTATGCCACGATCCTGCCGTCAGATGGAGCATGTCGTGTTGCATTAGTGCGCTTGCGCAAAACAGCAGAAGAAATCGATGTGTGCGCGCGATATATTTATAGTCTGCAAGGGTGTCATTCTCAACGTCCAATTTGTTAGCTAGTGCCAAACTTCTCGTTATAACCATCATGCTATTGTATACAAACTGTTGGGAAAAATCCCTTTATGATGAATCCATGATATAGACTTGAAAGACTTGAAAGACTACATACGCATGACTGTTTGCGGAAATTGTTTTGCACGAAATGCATATACGCTCGCTGACATGAAACAGCAAAATAATTAATCAGTAACATTGTAATTTCAAACTAGAAACAGCATGATCTACCATCATTGATGTCATCCTTCAGGGCCTGCTGACAGGCATCAATGTATTCCAGTTAACGTTACAAACGATCGGTTTTTTACAGGCGATACCGTAATACCTATTGATCAATAGCTCGGAAAACATTTCCAAGTATTTAATGGATTATGTGTATGAGATTTTATCCGATTGCGGGGCATATCGATACTGCTTGAAATGATATGTTTACACTTACGCGGTTAAGCTCTCGGTGAAACTATAAAAAGGTGATCAATGTTCACGGGAGTGAATTCTATCGGGACTATACATCAGATTAATCCGGAAATGAGCAAATCAGTTTACAAAATTTCACCTCCCAAGTATAACGAGGCGGAAAAACGCACTTTATTGTTTAAGACCCAACCTTTTTAATGTAAACTCAGACTAAGCTTTTACGGTTCGTTCGTTCTTTATCGCTTTATCGCCTAACACCAATACCGGGTGTCGCATTGTTTACGTGAAGTGTTCCTGAAAAGGCGTGCCACTATCACCATGCGGAATTTCGTCTTTTAATAAACTTAAGCCTTGTGCATTTGTATGACCATTATATATGTTTGTTTTTAAAGATGATCCACCGCCGACAGAGCATAAATGATGTTCATTATTGGAACAGTAATTGGTGTTTAATCGTGTATATATATGTCTAATTAACACAAAAAATGATATAAAATATTTTATTTTGCCTTTGGTGCAAGCGCAATCAGTAATTCATTCCATATAGGATATAATGGCACGGAATTTTTTCGGGATGCAATTAATTATTTTTCATATTTTGAACTTGAAGTAAAATTAGAAGCTCAAACTGTTGAATGGTGGTAATGGTGTAAAGTAAGTAACTTTTGTAACTGAAGAAAAATACTAAATCGTCTGCTCCTGTTTTTAATAGTGAAAAATTACTATTTGTCAGCGGTGGAGCATCTTTAATATGACTAGATGATAATTATGGTGTCGTTAACACAATTAAATGTCAGAGTCCAGAGTCAAATGCACTCAACCCTTTGGGTCTGTCTCTTGATCTAGAAGAAGAAGAAGAAGAAGAAGAAAAAGAAGAAATGTGATCTTAATATCCTTCCTTCAAAGCGAAAACAATTACTTGATTTTTTGGAACGTTTCTTTTTACTTCTTCCCTATTAGTAACTTTACGATAACCCCTGCCTATTGATAGCCGTCAGAAGTCGTCAGTTTGACATATTCATTATACAGCTGTCTTTCCCTAAACTTTCTCTAACCAAATTCATGTTTGCAGATGCCCCATTTCTGTATTTATAAGAGCGTGTGTTTCCAGAGAATGTTTGTTCAATGATTAAATGAACGTTGATACATCCACCTGTAAAACATCCCAAAAATAACAAACGAGTTTCTAATCTGCCCATCGATGTAACACTTATCCCGTGTATCCGTGAATTATCCAACACCCTAGGGCAGATAAAAACGCGGCCTGGTAAAGTGATCTATTGGACGAGATCTCGTGGCGTGCGTTATTACCCTAGCGTGGGGGAAAGCCTATCATCAGGAACTCTCCCCAGTGCAGCGATAGACGACGATAAACTAGCTAACAGATGTAAAACATTTGGGTAATCAATACGCCTTGTAAGTTTTGTTGTTTGATAGAGGTTTTTACTTCTGCATGTCTCAGATATCCGTCTACGTAATGAGCTTTATGTATAGCACCGGTCCTGATTCGTCTGAATACTACTGAGATAAAGTTCACAGGTCGTAATGATCGATGTGTTGCTACTTGCAACATATCAGCTGATCTGTAAAATAAGATGTATTCGCTACGTTGCATTCTGTAAGTTAATTCGCATATCATGCGCGTCGTGAAAAAAACCACCTACGCCTTTTTCTGGTGTTATTTTTACACATCATCATTTACAAGTAAACGCGAATAATATAATTTACTATAGTAATGACTTTGAGTAACATATTTCTTTATCATGTCTATTTAGATATCGCCAGATGTTGTTCTCCTAAATTAATTTCTTTCGAGCTTGTTCAGTTGATTATTAGTGAATGAGAAATACATACGTGATGCATTTTCGGTCCCCGTGACCTTGTAAACAATTGTTGTGCTGACTGAATGAAAAACACCAGCCATGATCTGACGATGGGTGATATAGCATTACAATAGAATTAACAAACTTAACAATAAAATGTAAGATATTTTTTTTATTTTACTCATGTGGTTTCAAAGATGATTAAAAGTAAATATTGTGCAACGCGCAACGTGACCCTGCATTCCACAAATACAGTGTATTGTTATCAAACTTGAATATTAGAAAAATCATTGATAAATGACATTTAACAACAAATATTGTCTCCATTGTTATTCCTTTGAGCACAGCAAACATAGATTCGGTCACGCTGCTCCATGTTACGAAACTGAGATGACATAAATAGTGCGTTGTTAAATGTTAATTAAGGCTAGCATTACTAGTGTGCTCCAGGTCATTTGTCAGAAAGTAGGAAACTTTAACTCAATGATTTCTTGTACTGCTCTGCCACAAATAGAAGAAAAAAGTGCCTTCTGGAGATATCGCGTAATTTTATCTACATTTCCTTTATGATACGGCGAAACTTTGGTATTAACTAATCTTGTTAACCCGTGGAACAAAGCGGAACTTCCTGAACTTAAACTCCTCGATTTTAAAGTATTGGCTTGTGTCTTGAGTTTTGCTGATAACATACATTGTAAGTGTGACGCCCGAGATTTGCACTAAATGCAGAGAAGTACTATTGTTTAATGATTAACAGGAAATCCGTGTGTGTCTGTCAGGGAAGTAGATTAATGATTATAATGAATACATAATGATCTAAATATCTACATGATATATTACATGGAGTAGTACAACTTTAATTTGTCTAGACGGGATGATTTACAGTCCACTTCGAAGAAAGCAATGCGTATTCTTCAAAATTTGTGAGATATTTCGAACGTGGTCTTCCCCCCTGCCTCCCGCAACAAAAACAACAAAAAGTCTTTCCGTTATTAAAATGCATAGATCTAAAATGAAAATGTTGCTATTGGTGTCAATTTAAATTCTTGCATGTAAATCCATATTGTGGATGTATTTAACAGAGTTGCGGATAGGTATAGATTCGGACGCTAAATGTTGCTTTGTGAGCTAACGTTACGTCGTTTTCTCTATAATATATCAACGTTTAACTCAAATACGTCGTTTTCTCTATAATATATCAACGTTTAATTCAAATAAACCATGGCGTAATAATCTGTAACTACTACTAGAAAGGGTAGATAACTCTGCAATATGAAAATACAGAATTCATGGTGAAATACCGGCTTGCGCAAATTCATGAATTCATGAACACACGAAGTTTACGTGGCACAATATGTTTTGGGTGTCAACTCCAGCGTTGTTTCATGTGAACGGTCCTCACACCGTTATGCTAGTGTAAGAGCCGTGGAGCTATGTGTAAGAAGTCACATCAGCTCCGACAGGTGTCAGAAGGGCCAGTAGCGTCCTCATCAAATGTTTTCTTTTTAATTAACACATATCACAGAGGAGAAAGTGGCTTGATTGGCGTAGCATGGTCTGCCGACAGCCAAGCTAATCCCGTGTGTGGAGCTGTCAATAAGGAGCCAGTAGCATACGTTTTACGACCGGGGATGTTTAAGATCGCGTTAGGGCAGCGTGCCAGCGGAATTGACAGGAACATGTTGTGATGGTCAGCAGCGGTCAAAGAAGACCAATCAATGACAATATCGTGTTATCTTTTTGTTGGTCATTCTATCTAGCAGCAAGCATGGCTATCCGGCCTTTAGGGTATTGCATGCATCATTTCAATACACTTTCAGTGAACAGGTTTGCAATATGCTGCCATGATTATTTATTCCGCAAACGTATGCAAAGACTACCCTTGAACTACAAGCCTTTGTTAGAATAGTCATAATTACTATTGTGTTAGTATGACCTATATCCTTGACCCATACCTTGTTAGTATGCTTATACATAATGTATAAATCATGTAATGATAAGAATTGGGGGGCAACACTTCTGGGTCAACAGTTTTGGTCTTGCGTCGGGTATTTTCTCAGATAGGTCGATAGCTTTTATAAAAGGGCATCTTGACAATCAGACAAGTCTGATGTGGCCTCAAACGACATGTATTTTCGATAAAGCGTTAAGCAGCACAAACACAGTTGTGGAAATAATAAAAATGAAAAACAGGTTGTATGATTTTAATGATAACGCAACAATCACAAAATGTTTCCCACGTATAAATGTGTTCTATTAAAATTTGAGGTGGGAATAGCCGAAGACAAAAAAAAAAAAAAAAAAAAAAAAAAACGTCCAGCCTTTAAGTAAAACCTTTCTTCTATGATTTGTTTCATTCATCAAAACAAACCTCGCTTTCTTATGGTGTCTGCAATTATTTGCTTAACACCCGAATAAATATGGCATAATAATAATAATAATGCGTGGTAGCCAGGATAAGACCCGTGAAACTGAAATAGTATCTCCACATGAATAGATCACATGACCCCCGCAATGCCTTGGTTCCGATCGACACTATTGGGTGTTGGATATAAACATGTTATTTACGCATTTGTTCCTACTTTCGTGTGTAAATAATTACTCGCTATATATTGTTAATGTCTAATTTACAGTCACCGGTCAGTACACTCGAATTGACCTCGACTTTCCTCATAGTTTGTCTGCTTCTCATCATAATATTTACATGCTGCTTATTCGTAGCAGTTTATCGATCTCTTTTTATCCGAGCTTTTTTTCTTTTTCACTAAAACTTATTTTCTTGATTTTCCTTGTGAATGTCTGAATGATGATCCCAAAGAAAGTTCATAAATTTAAATTTATATTCGATAGTTGCAGTAGATACGTTGAATACTCATAAAGTGTCAAGTTGCGGAATATAAGTATCGCATTATATAGAATACTACTTACTAGAATTGTCACAATAAGCATTGTTCAGACTATTATCACTGACAATGGCTATAAGAACTTGTCAGGATGTCAAATCGCCTGCCAAAAGTACAATCGTAGAAGACAATATACAGTATAGGTTTGTGAGATTGAACATTACAATCCGATATTCCGAAATAGACGAAGCGGTGGTAAGACTTTTAGTGATTCGAGTTCATTCTAGATGCAAATTTGAGTTTTTCGTGACAACTTTGTGTAGAGCAAATGACATTGACTGCACTTTAAATGAAACTACTCATTCGATTTGTATTGCGTACATTATTTCTATTGTCACAACAGATGTCATACAATGATACAGCTGAATGTACATGTATAATTATCAAGTCATGTCAGCCATAGCTGAACAAAAGTGCAACTCGTCCTCTTAAGATCGATGACACCATTTATACCTTCCAGCAAAAATGTTTAAGATAGTAGTGATTTTTTTTTTAAATTTTATAATTTTGTGGAATTAATTTTATGCAATGCAAATGTCAAATTTGACTTGAAGAAATATGTTTGATTTTGACCTTTAAAACATTTACCAAACATTTAACCAACCAACCAGATTCTCGACTGTGAAACCTTTTCAGACAAAACATTAATGATATCAGATATTGTTTACCTAAAACACAATCCACGTCAAAGTAACCCTAAATTTAATCAAAACGAAGTTGTTGTCAGTACTTTGGGGGAAAATCGGTTGTTTTGTCAACGAATAGTCGCAGAATTCTTTGTATGCTTTGTATTTACAAAGTGTGATACAAGATTGTAGCTCGATATATAATGTCACACGTGATAATGTCTATATTAGAAAGACTTTATCGTTTTTTCTCTTGGTCGAAATAAAACAGACTTTATCACAAAATGAAGCTTTGAAACGACTTGTTTGCCTTTATTATCAAAATATGAACATGTTTTGGTGTTCATAGAGTATTAAAAATATGCCTGTGCGAGATAATGAGAAGAACTATATCGCAAGGAGCCATAAACTAAGTTATCTGAGCCCTGAAAATCAACCACAACTACAAACACACCAGACACCGCCCTTTAACATTATCACTATCGATATGATACATTTTTTACAATGATCAAACGTTTTAAATGATATGTTGTTCTTTAGCAAATATAGATTGCATGACCATGTCGCATCTGTCACATTGCTTTGATATACGGTGTTATAAATGTTTAGATGTGTGGGTTCATTAAGTATTGAATCATTAACAGTCTACTTTTTACGGATCGATAAAATCGACGGAAAATACAGTTGTTACGATGATCTGATTTTGCTTAAATATTCCAATTTCAAAAGCATGTTATATATATATACATACCCTGTCTGTAATTATCCCCAGCTCAATATTCACAAATATGCAAAACAAAGCAACAAACAATTTTCCTAAAGATACAAATTATAAGCGGCTTTGAAATATAAGACTACATCATACAAACGTTTGCCTTTTAAGAGCGCTTTGAAAAGACAGAAAAAAACCTTTTCAAGTAGTCTGCTTTCAAACAGTCTTCAATTATAACGAAAACATCCTATCAGAGCCTAGTAGAAATCAGAAAAAAAATGAAGTTAAGCTGAGTCATATCCATTTAGAATAAAAGCTATGTTTTTCTCAACTAATTTAAACTACTAGCGCAATACTTTTGGGGGACTATTTTTTACTGTTGAAGGTTAAGTGAAAAAGCGCATCATTTTAAATCCTACGAACAGAAAGTTGCATTAAAATCGATCCATATTCTTTTATCCGCGGTTACTGGTAATTAATATTCTTTTGATATGCTTTTGTCTGATTAGTTTAACGTCCTTTTAACAGACAGGTTCATGTAAGGCCTCCAAGGTTTAAATGGTGTTGGAAAGTAAACATAGAAAACACCGACCAGCGGTCATTACCTAGCTACTGTCCCACATGGGAATCGAACTCGCGACCCAGATAGATAGTGTGTAGCCAAATATATCCTGAACCATATGAACAAATAATGAATGGCATCAACAATTATCCCAATATATTCTACAGGTATGTTATTTTCATAACCTTATTTTCGTAAGGAGAGAATGATTTTACAATCCTGCCTTGCATAATCGATAATCTGACGGTATATATCAAGCTGTACTGTGTAAATCATTCTTACGATTCTGAGCATCGTTATACTTTACACAGAACCCTACAGACAAAGTAATATCACTAGATGAATGGTGTACCTAGTTATTAAGACATATACACCGTGCCATCTTAATCGGTCTAGACGTCCTTGAGAGTGACGATAATACCTCGGCTATACTGCATAGTCCGTGCAATTACTACGGGATTGGTCAGCGCTATGTCCACTAATGACCCTCATTAGCGTTATTAGTGGTGGTCAGTCGACTGATATATCTATTGTTTGTGTGGTCGAACCTCGCGTGAGGTCACGGGCGAATTAATTTCCTCCAAAGTTATGTAGACATAGTGCTAAACCGGGACACGCCATGTGGTCATTGAGTATCCATTCCAATTATATAGGGGTGTAAGGTTGACCATTTCATCATCGATACATTCCTAATTCACGGTCTGACACGAAGTGGACAATATGCGCTTGTGTAATTATGTCACCATCGTTAATTATTGGCAATTTGTTCTACCTAATAACTATTTAATATATTTAGTCAATATGAATGCAACTGAGAAGATTTGGTTTTGTATCAATTTAATTTGAACATAAAAAGTTACATAATAATTATTACACTTCCATTAACAAAATGAAGTACAAAGCATAGTTACGTATCAGTGAAAGAAGCAACATTAAACATATTTACATATCAATCTAAATAATGTATTTGAGCAATGAAGTGTGTGACAAAAAGGTATGATGCAGCAGAATTTACTTTGTATTGGTAGTTTGATATCTTTACATTGAAGTTTGTTATAGCTAATACCATTCGATATCGCATGTTATCAATTCGGTAATTGGTAATTTTAGACAATACAAGAAAAGACGATACCTTTTTAAAAATTAAATTGAAACCTAACGTGAGACAAGGACTTAAAGAATGAATGAATGAATGAATGGACGCCAACATCTACATACATATTCAATAAGAAATAAAGCATGTCATTTTCTGATTTGCCTATCTGGAACCTTACTATCATTTGCATAGACAGAGATGTATCTCTATCGAGAATATCGAGATGTTCCTTCCTTAAAATAATACGGAATGCCATGAATTTCAATGTGTTATCGTTTTGCCTCACCTCAAAACAGGTAGTCAAATGTCCACATACGTTGTTCTTTTGGACAAAATAGCAAACATTATAACGTCATATATTTGACTTCGGTAACGTTCGCAATTCCTGTGTTACGTTAGTGTCAACTGTTAAGATAGAATACGTAATCCATTGATGAATCAGGATGACGCAATGTAACATGTAGAAATTGTGACAACCACCGATAGGGTTTAAATATCATATGCAAAATCATCGTTACAACGTCAGAATATATCAAAATACATTAATCGTAATCTTCAGATTTTTATTTTAAATAGCCTACGTTAATGCATATATTTTAACCAACGAATATGTATCTGTGTGATCCATGACACTATACAATGCTTATCTTTAAGTTCCTTCCCAGTTTATCAGGAATATCAAAATGTAAATCAATCTTCCTGGAAAACGCTCCTGCGAAAACAACAGCGAAAACAAAACAACGCCATAACCAACCCAGAAACACTGAAATCGGATGAACACAACATATTATCCTTACCGTTGCAAATCCTGACAAAAAAATCGACTTTATAAATGCCATGCAATCGTTAGATATCAAACGAAAGACTAACGTCGTAAACGCCCAAATGAACCGAAACTTGTTCTGGCAATGATGAACACTCAACTGAGATGTCAATTAACCTTATTGTTTAGACTTTTTAATTATTATTTTAATATTTTAGCAAATTTTAAGCATTATACTGGGTGTATATCATACAGGGCTGAGATATCTGTCAATGATTCTATACATATATCGATATACAGAGGGTGTATAAGACTTTATTATGCTAGAGTATATAAAGTATGCTCTAGAGTGAATCGTGCTGTTATGATTGGTTGTCTGACAGGAAACCTCCAGAGAACAATTATGATTTATTAATCCATGTTTTCGTGGCGGTAAGAATGACCACATGCCTGGTACGCTTAAACTGTAAATATTTACAATAAAGTTCGTTATGGAACAATACCTGACACTTCTTCTCTTAAGGTGAGACATCCCGCTCCGCTATTGTCGTTATAGGTTTATGTCTTCTTATCATTGTTTATTTTTACCAAGGTGTTTCATCAAAACTCATTGTTGTTTACCCGTGTACCATAAACATACAAATCGATTCAATAAACATTCGCTAGTTTGGTGGAAATATATTCGGAGCAAAAGGTCCTTAATGAAAACAAGACTCTAATTGCGATGGAATGTATTATGATTAAAGTACTGGTTGATTTCAACTTTATCATAGGTGATGACCAAGCATTTGATTATTCAGGTAAAATTATATTTTTAATTTGACTATGATCAATTTTCATCAAAGTGTTTGGCTTTGCGACTCCACTTCCTTTCAGTAGGCACAAACGTGATATCAATACTTATTCAGTTGGATGAAATGACAGCTCTGCAATGGATCCGTTGCTGATACAAGATGCATGTGACGCACTGACGAAGAAGCAACATGTTAACTTGACATAAAGTAATGTGTTAGAGCTACAGGTCCGTCATGAAGAACCTGGCCAGAACACTTAAATCGGAAAACCAATTAGGAATCAATTTAGACATACGCGTAATTTCATATGAATCTTCTTTGTGAACCTTTGGGTGACCTTCTATTTACATTTCCCCCTCTACAAAATATCTACTTAATAATCTAATCAGTGTTTGGCGAGATATGCCATTAATGAGTACACATGTACTCCTGATGTCGGTATTAATACTTTTCCACTTCTATGATGAGCCTGCGGGCTGTCCAGCTGTATGAGAAAACCTGCTGTCATCTTCAGTCAATGTAAGGACGTCCATTCTAAAGACACTCATTCAGATATGTCACTCGTGTGTGCATTTTATTTGCACATTTTACTATAAACCTTGAATGTTACTGCTTTGTTTAACCCTGTCGCTGAAAAGAACGTAGAATAAAACAAACATGTTTCGCTTGAGATTTACTGATTCAACGAACTGTATCTTCATTGTGCGTGTCTTATTCTATTAATAAAAAATCAGTGAATTTCGGATCAGAATAAACTAACACATTTCGCTTCACATTAACTGCAAATACTTATGATTTTGATAACATTTCCGAAAATCTAAACCATCAATATTCAACTGCTTCTCAATTGAATACTCTCTTACTGTGATCATCGAATTCTGGTAAGCATTCATTTTTTGTAACATTGTACATTTGCGCATATTAAAGAAAAGCTCAATAGTATTTCCAAACAGGTGTTTATAATCACATTTAAATAGAAATATATTTACACATTTAATGAATTTTTATCGTATTTCTTTGAAAAATATATCATATTCCCAAATGGTCACATATAAGTATATTTGCGCACACTCATTTCAAAGCTAAATATTTCCAAACAGGTGTATAATCCCATATGAATAGAAATATATTTACATAATTATTGATTCCTTATTAGATTTCATAAAAAAAAATATTTTATTTCCAAATCTGGTCACAATATATCCATATAATGTATCTATACGTTAAGCTTGTTTGAAAAAAAAATCGATGAACCATATGCTGCATGTTTGTTACATGTGTGTTCAGACGGAGAATAAACATTATAAATAATGGATGGGGGATTTAGGTGAATTAATACTAGCCATGTAACTCACCTGCTGGTGGTAATGTAGATATAAGTTCGAGTGATTTTGGTCAAGGTCAGGTCATATAGGACAATCGTTCAATCACAATGCTTTAATTTGCTTACGGTCATTTAACCGTTCTTTTAGTTTCAAGTTCTATGCCACCTGGTGAATATATTCCAGCATAAATATTTCGTGGCCACATGAGTGTACATGTACGATGAAAAGCTTCGATTTCATCTGTTAAGTGACCAGGTTAGCATATGTGTGCAAATGCAACAATGCCATAAGTCAAAACATACAGATTATATTATATATTACGCCTGATATCCAGTGATTTCACCCATGTAATATTTTTGCATATGTCTCATGTGTAATATAAGTTAGAGCACTTTTCGTTGGTTGAAAGTCCAACGTCATGGCTTGACGTCACATCAAAATCAAATGACGTCAGGATTCGAGAAACATGAGAAAATAATTACCATAGTTTTACAACAAATTTTAAGTTGAGATTCTTCGTCTCGATTTTAAATTTTTGATATCAAGGGTCATATTTGAAACACTATATAAATGTATGTAATAAGGTTCAAATTTGAAACAATATACAAATGTATGTATATATATATATGTCGCACTAACTACATGTAGGAGATGTAACCAATAACTAAGCATTTAAAATAAGCTGTACTTTCTAACTTGTTATGATTTTAATGCTGAAAGGACTTTACGTACAATGCTGACTACATGTCGCATGTTTAGTTGATGATTAATTACTAACAGGAGGTATCGGGATAATATAGTATCATATTTAATTTACTTTTGATAATTGCCTAAACGAAATGACAAAGGGACGACTGTTTATCAAACGCCTCTTCGCTGACGTTTATATTCTGAACGAAGATAATGGCTGGCAAAATTATAGGTGCATGATTCATGCTATCGATAAAGATTCATTCAGCTGAAATGACAGATGATGTTATATCTATGGTGTCTATTTCCGTCGATCAACAAATATTGAATGATATGGTACTAGACCGTTAATGTATTGACTTTTATTTGTCTTTTATTTACAAAATACAAATGATCAAACGAAACCATGGCACCACATGCATTATGCATCCATCGTTGATAAACAAAATCATATAATGATGCCTTTCACAAAATATATTAGGTATCCATTATATCGTCTGCAATCATACAAAGCAAAACTAATTTGCATGTATTATATATGATTTCATCAACCAGCTTGCTTTATCGGCATGGGTTCACGTAACTAATAGATCTAAGTTGTTATGGGCCGAGATGGGCCAAATGACAGTTGAGATCTGTCTGTTTTGCTGAACAAAAAAAAACTTGTAATAATATTTCTTTTGAAATCTTTTCAATCTATTTGATTGATTTTATTAGCGTATATGCATGCTAATGAAATGAAAAATACATTTAGAGACGAATTTGTCTGTGCTATGATATATCAATATCTAAAATAAAAAATAAAGGTGGTTTCAATAGTCTGCTAATGTCCCGACGTTTAAAGCACGTACCTGGCTGCAAAAACAAGTAAAATAATCCAAAATGATACTGGATTACACCAATTTTAATGCAACAAGGATATATTTAATGAATCAAAATTAAGGCCAATTAGCAATGGGGTTTTATCAGAAAAAATATCACGAGAAGCCATAGGTTGTCGATCTGGCGCCGTGAGCTACCACGCTGTAGATGAACAGGTAGCATAAGTAAAGGTCGCTGGAGAATGCTAGTCACTCCGACCCGACTTCAGCGGCGTGGGATGTCCGAAGCGCACCGGTGCACGAGTAAACAAAAAGCTTGGCAGCAAACAATTCACATGTGTGCTATATAGCACGCGCGATCAATTTAAGTTTTCACGTCAATGTGTGCTAGCTAATGACTACACGCTACTATCATCAACATGTACCATTGTATACGTCAGTGTAACATGTGACTAGGTTTGCCACCTTCCCCCACACACGTGGTCGCTAGCTTTGTGATGATATAAAGGGTGACTATGGTTTATAAGTAGGATGGACTCGTAGCAAGCCTCTTCAGTAGTGATAATGCATTCCGCTTAATTGTTATATATTGTGATACGTGGTGATAATTGGGATAAATCAAACGAAGGATCGTTGTTGATGTTTTGATCGGGCCTTGAATGTAAGTATTGTTGTGTCTGCCCTTATATACGTATGTTGTTGTGGTTAAATAACGATTTACCGAAATGTAATGTTACTTAAGTTATCTTTACGTAAGATTATCACTTTCATTTTAAGCATGTATTTTATTATTTGTAATCATTTGTATGCATATCTCCAGACAGGATAGAATGCATGGCGGGTGTCTGAAACAATAATGGTGACATATATGGTATAACGTCTAGATAACAACATCAACAATGACAATAACAACAACAACAACAATGATGTTTATTAAGCGACATAAATCACATTAACAATATATATGTATGGTTATAACAAACAAAAAAGTTGTTTAAGATAGTATACCTTTTATATATGTATAGAACGCGTATTACGTCTATCTCTCTCCATATAATAAATATATCAAATAATATCACTTTGAAATAATTTGACTTTAACAGCCACTGTAAATAATTTGTGTAGAAACTTCAAAAGTTCCATACTCTCCCATGACTGTCGTCATGTAGGAGCTGGTTTTGAAAGTCATTGTGCATCACCATACAGCAGATGATGGTAGATTGTTAAAGCATGGCGTCCAAGTTAACCTGACGTTAAGGATATTTACGCTTTGTAGTTCCGGTGCTATGGCATTGGTTTTATGGTTTACCAAACATCTTGACGGTTGGATCTCGACGTTTAAAGCATCATTGTTATCTCCTATTGTGATAAAGTCTGAAAAACTTCGCATAGCGATGTTTTCGTGAAAAATATGAAAGTTACAGTTTGGCTCGTGATTGTTAATGCACTTTATTTCGAATTTTATTGGCATGAATTTGTACAATATTTAAAGTGATTAGACTCTGGTGGTATTGTTTTATGCAGTTTCTATACGACAAATACTATTTTGCATTACGAAATAATAAGAGTATATCATATAAGTATTTTGTAGTATAATTTTGTCCGATTGTGATTAAGTAATAAAACAAACAAGAACAACTTTAACATTAAAACGTATTTTACTATCATACCAGCGAGTGATAACACAGGTAGACTATTGACAATATCGACAATAAGAATTATACCGTATGTAACATTTATACTGATGATTGATCTATTGATTGGTGCTTGGTCAATATGTTTGATGCACTGTCTAAAAATATAGGCATTGACTCCACACATCAATTATCTTACAATTGTGCGATTCAAAACAATTCGTTGCATTCCCATTTTGTAAATAATAGTGGGTTATAACCCTGGGTCATGGACGATGAAATAAAACAACCAAATAGCTAGTAATTTAATATCGGATTAATCAACCTAAATATTATAATCGTATATATGAAGATTTTACATAGAACAAAGATAGCATATCCTTGCAAAGATAACAGTTTTTGCCTCATTTTATTATGTAAAAGCTATCACGATTCGTAAAAAACAAAAGCTCAATTATTCCTCATACTTCGTAGAATGCATATGGCTTTAGTACTTTCGAGATAATTTTCATGAAATTCAACATATGCATATCGAATGCTAATGATATTTAACAATTATGTTAAATGTTTATTTTTCTAGTTTAATTTCCTGTTGATTATCTTCTAGCTTTTTCTTTCATAAAGTCAACAAAAAAAACAAAAACAAACAAAAAAACCGATATTCATTAGAAACCTGTCTTTATTCGAATATGTGACAAACTTAAAACACATATTGATCTGATTGTAATTATGTTATCAATTTATTGAACAGTTCACAGATATGTAACAACGTTTAAAACATATTTAAATAAAGCAATCTTTCTTATCGTTTATATAGATTCAAGAAAAACATTAAATAATCACCCAATGTCGCTATCCCTTTGAGCATGACGCAGTGCGAAATCTATTAAATTTGGAAATGGAAACAAATCAATATATCTTCATTAATTTGTTACACTGCTAATCACTTTTCAGTAGACCTACATGTAGTTATTTGAGACATTCATTTCGTAACACATGTTGTTACCACATTAATAATCGTGTTCATGTCATAACGAGGCTAATGAAACATGAACTTTACATCATCCCCGCACCGAGCTGTCTCCGAATTTCTAACTTTCATCTTCAAGTGTCAACGACTCCGTCACATTTACTTCTAGACCTGGACAAGGCGGCAGACTCTGAGCATATATAGATTTAATTTTGACCATCCCTCGTGCACTGCCTCCGGTTACAGGTTTGAGGTGATAATACGCTCACTTAGAGGAATCGTCTCCAGCTGTCATCTGTAAATTAGAGTGACCGAAATTGCGTGGTTCACACCATAGGTGGACACTAATCGAACTTTGCCATCCCCCAACACCTGGATATTCCCATGATTATACACGCAAAGAAAACCCTTCACACAGTCAGTAATCATACTGTTGAAATAATGACTTTATTCCTAAGGTTATGCTTAAAGTTTGTCCGTTGGAAGGACACGGGTTATAGCACTTTCTTGAAGTTTCAGCGAAATACTATGCCCTTTTTTTTGCCACTACTACTTAAACGTCTCTAAACATCGTCTTTAATTTTCTAACGGGAACTTTTCAGTCACAAAAACGCTAGCTAGGGTTTGTAAGGATTTCTCTATTTATTGTAAACGATTGCATTTGTATGATATGTGACAAGTACGTATAGTTAATGAACCAGAGTATTAAAGTTTGAAATCTTCAAAACTGAATTCTACATAATGATCTAGTTTGTCCAGTACGAAGACCGTTAATATTGAAATCTAAATGAAACAGTGACGGTAATGATTTACTTTCATACCGATTTAGATAGTTTTACATTACATTGTTGTAAGTTGCATGTATCTTTTCAATAACCGTTAATTAAAAACAATATAGTATTCATCCATATCTAATGTTACTATCATCCTGACATGGACAATGCCAAAGCGAAAAGAAGTTGACCAATCAATCTCATCTTGATGACTTCGTTTTCTAAGGCCATAAATTATGTCTGTTAAGGGTTACCCGACTGACCCTTATTTTTACCCTCGACTATGATTTCTTTTTCCACTTTTCTACGAAAAAAATTAAAAGTCGAGATTTCGATCTTAGACTCCGGTTCCGCCAATTACTTTAAAGTGTAAGACAATAGAAAAATAATCCCTACCTTCGGACTAGTTTTGCCAATGTAACCCTTACCAGATAATATATATATTTTGACCTTTTACTATTTATAACACAAAACAAAAGTCAAAAACACCTTTTTGTTAAACATTGATCAAAAGTTTAACTTAAGTCCGTTTTACTTACGTTTATATCGAGAACTAAAGGCTATGATTGAAAGAATTTTACATAGGAAAGCAAGAAGAACATTAGAGAAGAAAAAAGGCGATGGTGACTTTTATGCCCGTTCGGGTATTGTGCTGTTTAGAGTTTAGAGCAACAACAGCTGTGCACTAGGGTGTGGTAGGTGTGGATATCCGCGTTGAATTCAGTGTGATATTGGGTTTAGACTATCATCTCACTATATCTTATTACCAAACACATCCAGGGAACCAACATCAATATTTACATGCGAACTACATTAAAAAAGTCGGTAAATTATTATTTACATCGCTTAGTTGTAGGGCTCCCCCCCCCCAACCTTACCTCACTTTTCCGGTCCTTTAATTTACTGTTGTGAAGATTAATTTATAATTATTCCACAAATACTTCTAACATTTGTATCCAAAGCATTTGCGGCAACCCCGTGTCATAACAATGTTTCAGATAAATGTATTCAAATCTGCTGATGATCATCTATGTTTAGTATAGACGAAAATATTAAAAGCTTTACGTAGGACAACAAGTGTTTACGGATGGATATTCTATATTTCACGTTATGATATGAGTTTTGAAACGTTCAGTCATATATCTTGTGGTGCTTTAGACAATTTTAAAATCTCAGCTGACCTTTCGGACCAAATTTTGCTGAAATTTAAACGTAAGAGGAAAGAAGATAAATACCGCTTACTCCTCTGAAACACGTGGTTCTGCATGTTCTAATCACATAAATCTCGCATGATACCAAGTTTAGATTACAGGAGGTGCTATCCACAAATACGTTGTGTAACATTAGCGCAACAACATAATCCCAGCGACAACTAATTGGTATGTAGTGATCGACATACGAACAAGTCTTGCAAATTGGTCAATGTCTATTCCTTTTATCTTATCCTCGCGATGTTATTTTCGTACGCGGATGAGAGTCAACATCCATTATGTTTTGCTTTGCGTCATATAAAGGATGTAGTCCATTGCGTGACAAATTATGAGGCTCTCACATGGATCCATTTTATATGGCTTTTTAATCTTCAGACCTTATTCATATATGAACTCAAGGACACATTGTATGATAACGGTTATTCTTATATTGTTGTCTGGGGTTGGGATGGCTGAGTGGTTAAGGTGTCAGGCATTCTGCTAGTGGCCATTTACCACTGGCGTAATGGACGAATGGTTAAAAGGACAATTAAGTCCGAGAGTGCTTTATAAGTTGCTTTTATATAGGTTATTGACCTGTGTTTACATCGTATGTATATGGAGTTGGATTAGTTGGAATCACTATGACTTGTCTGCAAATGCCTACTTTGGTCAGCGTGGTCAATGCGAACAAAAACTCGCTCGCCGCCATTATAAATTGGTGATATGTAGCTGCTTCTCGTAGGTCGAACCCTAACCCGCGCCAGTTGTGTAAAACTCCTTATGTCTAGAACTGCTTAAATCTTTCTTACAGTAGTGTATTTTAGATGAATGGTCTTGTCTGAAAACTAACTTTCTGTAATAAAAGAGGCTCCCGTGTGGTTATCTCCGACTCGAGGCTAGTCATATCGTACATATTGTAACAGTTTGATCGCATAATTGTACGATTAAGAAATGCGATGGTTTCAATTTAAATTTAAAATATAATTTGGATTTTTCAATATTTTATTGTTTTATTTTTCATAAGAGATGTAAAAATCTGGTATTATATAACATTCTGACTTCGTGATTCAGGGACATTGAATTCATTGATTGAATTCATTGAATTCATAGGTTTGATTCATTTAATTCATTGATCGACTTCATTGAATTGTCCCTTTTAAGTTATCTGTCATTTCACATTGACACATGAACCTTCTGATCATAAATTCGACAGAGCACTTCTTTTCCCTTACAAATCAATCGTTGTCTTGTAGGTTGGCTTTCGGTCTTTGGCCAAGTCTGAATGTCTTCATACGGGTACCATATCAACGATTTGTTCGAATGATTTTCTTCGATTCCTCATCAAACAGATCCGTAAACGGATATTTGATATAATGATACATGTGTTTTAGCATTCACACTCATTGTATTAGTCAATCACGCCACGAATGTATATTTCAATTATTGTACGAAAGATGAGTTTGATAGGTATTCAGTTTTTAAGAAAACATAATTTATAATATCAAGACTCATGAGCATATAGCGTTATCGTGTTGATGCTTCCCAGACGTATCATAGTGCGTTGGGGGTCCTTCAATAAGCATTTAAGAAATGTATCTCTGCGGTTTGTGTAATGATAACCTACTAATATTCTACACTTCACAAAGACTTCTGGAGTATAACGATTTATCATTGAGTTATGGCCAGATTCTAACAGTTACGTTCTTTTGTGTCTATACACTTCGATGCCAACTGTATACTTATACTTCCGTCAGTGCTGTAATATTTCTTTTAGATGTTTTCTATAAATCAGCATGCATTCAGATGATAATGGCACATTTATCATTCTATCATAGTTGCTGTGAAGTAAACTTAGGTTTATAAACACCCCCTTCCCCGTCTTGGTTTAAATATCTAGCAAATTATTCAATTCATTAACCTACTTCCCTACTTTTATTTGGTCATCATTTAAATGTTATGGAATGTGAGGCTATATATACAGTATGCTGTGTTTAAGGATGAAATCGTAAAGTATACGCATATGTCTCTGCATCCTAACATACGGTTAAGATCATCTAAAATGAATTTTGATGTTGGCAAATATTAACCAAAATAACGAAGAGTGATCACAAACGTTTTCGCTTATTGTGCATTTGAATACAGCTCTATTTTGACCAAGTTAGTGCTAGCCTCTCCTATTTGCTTGGTGTATACATTTTCTACTTATTTGGTGTCTTATCGGTAAACTTTCAAGTCAAAATTCGATACTTTACGCTGTGAATACTAGAACATTATGATATCACCTTTTTCCCTTGATTGTGATTTCAATTTTTTTTTACTTTCACTTTCCTATTGTTTTACATTGAACACAGTACTATTGTGTACTAATAATCAACTTAGACTTTGTAAAACTTGAAGCTTTAGGATTAAATATGTTTTTTTGTTCAAATATGAAAGTAAGGTTTCCTATGTCGTTGTTCTGTGTATAATAACACAAACAGACAAGCTGTTGTTAAAATAAAGAAACTATGATACAAAACTTATTCTGTACACAGTGTCCTGATTGAAGGAACACATTTGAAGTCAGCATGAACGAAGGCAAACACGTGCGTTGTAGGTCTGGTACCAGCAGGTTGCCTATCTGTCCTCATTTCTTCAGCTTGCTTCACTCTAACCTCAGTTCTTTCTAGGTTAATTTATGCTACTAGAGCAAACCAGTGTAAATATTTAAAATTGTGTATGTCTCATTGTTTTGTATATTGAAGTTTTAGCATTAAGATGGACACCAAAAAGGAAACGTAGTAACGATAAGCGACAGTTATTCGTATAGCATTCATACCGTTCACTTCCCTGTATGAACGCGGCTTTATTTGAGTTGTGGTCGCTCGAGTTCGCTTTTAAAGACCACATTTAAAAAACATTTTGTAATACGATTTTCCACACGACACCAACCTTTACTTCGAACTTTTATGAGACAATATTTTTATGCTTTAGCCTAATCCATGGTATTAACATCATGGTATTTTATGGCAGGCACGAAAATTAACTGATTAAAAAAATAAACTATAATGATAAAGCTACTGAAAACAATCTCGTGTAAGAGTGCACGTGATATTAGTGGGAACTGTGGGATTGAGAAAATGGAAATGTCGAGTATGATTACATCTTACGGACGGTTTAAACATACGAAGCGCACTCTTGTGTGGCCGGTTGGTATGTTGTTACGAGCTTAAGTCTATGTTGTATTAGTGGGATCATACAAAACATATTAAAAAGTCGTAATTCACTGGTAATTACTTCAATATATTCGAGGGTCGAGCGGAATCGGAACATAGGTTTCCTTGACATTGCGGGTTGCGGGAGAATAAGAACATCCAAACGCCGCAAGTTTCTATCGCTGTGACGTTATACCTTGATTGTAATATCAACTCATTAAGATTGTTGCATGTGCTACAAATGCGCTATCGATGTTCCTTTTCTATTTCTTCTTTATTATTTGTTTTTCTTTTTTGAGATTATAATCGAAGATACATACTATATACAATGTACCAATTAACGAACTTAGTAATCAATAATACAGTTAATTAAAGGCTCTTGTTAGCAATATACGAATAAAGTTAATTATAACAATTACTGTACCGGCGATAGACTTTAATCACCCTTTGCTGTATTTCTGGTACTTGGATTATAAATCGGCGCCGCCCGTCTTGCATGTGACCACGTGAATAATGACAATATATGTAGGTTTTAATGAAAGACACTTATTCCTCAAGAGGAATTACGAAAATTACAAACACTGGTTAGCTGTTGATAATGTGACTACGTTATTTGATTAAAAACAAGTACATGTAATTTTACACAAAAGATAAATGAACGAAGCTGGTAACGTAAGGTTACCTTAATTAACACCGTATACCTGGAGGGTAAGAATCCACTCTTCTTCCTGGCACGGCATATTTTCTCCCCAAGATGTTGAGTCATGCCAGCACAGTCCTGCAGGAGATTTGGGCGCATTCGTTTCGTCAGGGATATGTAGTACATACAAACGAATCTTGGTATAACATCTTGTCATTTCAAAGAACGCCAGCGACAGTTTCAGTTGTGTTTGTGTTTTAAGTGATCATGAGTTTGCTTCGAAAACTCAATTATACAGACTTGTTATAATGACGTTTTATTAAATATACAAACTGTAGAATAACAATGACAAGATTTGTGTTTGTGGCTCCGCATATACGAATGCACCCGTCTAATCACGGAAGTTTCTTTAGCATATCATACATGTATACCTCGTTTCTGCGTCGCTGTACTTTTTACCCTTACACACTAAATATAGATTAGGTTTTATTATGAAAAGTATTTATCATGCTAGATGAAATCCTCCAAGTCATTCCATAACTACTGATCACTGTCACACAACTCCGGAGTAACGTCCGTTAAGTAACGCGGATGATGGTGACATAACAAAAACTATTTTTAGATTTTTATTAGTGCGTATTATCAACTAAAGTACAGTACGGAGACCATGAATATCGATAGGCGCCCTTCGATGTTTTTGCCGACAACCACTGTACCAGTTCTGAGACAACCCTAGCCTTTTTACATGTAATGTACATCTGATTCTGAGAGTAATTACTATATCTTGACAATAATGAGTCGTGAAACCTGTGGTTTTTAATTTGGCGTGATTTGATTTCGCTTTTGTATTGGATCTGTGCAAAACATATATTGAGATTCCTCTTTTTATTTCTAAGTCTTTAACCTTAGATATTTCAACATACTCAATATATACATGTATACTGTAGAAACTTAGCACTTTAATAATAAAAGTAGTTTCATTTTCCCTTTACATGTTTGATACAATAAACAAAACCACCGCAATAAATAGGTATATAAAGAAAACAATTTTTCTTCATTATTTTTTTTTTGCGCTTTATGAGTAATATTGAGACAAGCCTTGGCTTTTTATATACATGTATGTTGCATTTTCATTCATTTCATAATATCTGTATTATTAAAGATGCCACTGATCGATAGTAAAAATCATAATTATCTTCTCATGTGTAAATGCATATTTAATAAATCGAAACGTAACCCCAATTATGATTATATCAAGCTCGGCCGGTTTTTTTTTTCTTTAATGAACGCTTTGACTTCCGAACAGGTGTATTATTACAATTTTTAATGAGTGGTCATGTGGCATTCGTTAAGTATTATGTACTAGTCGTATATTGTTACGTTTTGTCACAAGAGAACACGATATCTGAGATAATCTCATAAGATATATACATTTCCGATACTTGTTTCTTTCATAATAGATCGCGTCGGTTTACCATACAGAGCCAATCGAAAATTTCATAAAGGACGTCATGCCTCGCCTCTGTTCGCCGTTCAATACCAGGTGTAGTTTGTCTAAACTGATCTACCGCTTAATTGGTTTGATAATTGATCCGATGATATTTACTTAGTAATGAATATTGTATTCATAACTGTTGGAATATTGTGCTTTTAATTTACAAACAATGTTGTTACTCACACGGTTTACAAAGCAATAGTGTTATATCGATATTCGCTAATAACCATTGTACAACCTTACACATCACTGGTACAATTGCTTATTACTGCGTATACCTATTCTATGTACGGCAGCTGTCTCATCCAACGCTTCGTAACGGCACGCAATTATCAAATGTTGTGCGAATCTCCAATACCTTTGTATACTTATTTACATGTAAGGTTTAATGTAACAGAAAATTCAATACGATTCATATTGCATTGTTGTCTAAATGGCTGTTCAAATGAATCCGTTTAAAAAGGCAATTACATCGTGCCTATACAAAATGAAAGTTGTAGCTTAACTTTAATATGTCATGGTATTTTGTGAAATGTTTCCTGACATGATAACAAAATGTCTTTATTTTTTCTCTTTTCAGATGTTGTCTTCGAGACATATTCCTGACACCGATGATTCGGCTTCATAGAATCATGACGAGGGAGACTGCGAACATTTAAACAGGTCAGCGACGATTACATCATGACAGTGAATCGACGAATGAAAATCCCCGTCATGGATCGCTATCTGAGGTGTCAAGGTACAACATATGGTTTTGATTCCTGCTGGAGCTGCTTCACACTTCGCCCACATGTACTGGGCAGTAAGATCGCGTGAATTTGACATTGCTGTAAGTGTGGTTAACTGCCGTTAAAATCAGACTGATTCAAGAAAGTGATTGATCTTACATCAAAACCGATATGGATGTAGAATTGTATGGATATTTCTGACAGGACGTTTTGTGGTCGTGTTTGTACTAAAGATACCATTTCGAAATTCCTCATCATTGCAAGGGGCGAAAACTGCTGGATACAATTCAATCAAAATCTCAGGAACTCTCACATTAACCTTCGCGAGGACCAAGGAAACGCTGTAATTCAACGTTAAAAAGAGGATTGTTCGGCTCATGCTAGGACTTCGAACCGAACGCGTTTGTTAAACACAAAATTTAGAAAACGAAACAGTTTTATTTTGCAAAAAACGAAGATTGATTAGTTGCCGATCGATAACTATTTAGAACACATAATTTCATTTCAAGAAACTCATTGTGCACTTTGACAAATCTCATGTGAAATTTATAGAAATCAATCTTTAAAAGTAATGTGCTTAGGATATGATGTCACTCCACAGCGGGGTCTAAAATCGAGCTCAAGTCATTCTACAATCGGAGGGTGGATGCTTTGCCAAATTTGTGAAACCTAATTTACGACTTTTCGATCCTCATAGAGACGTTGACAAAGCCTTGAACATTCTGTTAACTGTGAAATCGGTGCAGGTGTTTGTAGATATCCTGTTCAAGGGAATTAGATAATTTTTCTGCAACTACAGAGCCATGTTTATAATGGGTTCTCTGCAACAGAACGGTGCGAACACTTCGATTCTAGGCGTCGGCACAAGTGACACATACTCGAGCGTCACTCTATCAACGCTCCAAAACCAGAACGTCACCTCTGTCACGACAGAGTTTAATTCAACTACGTACAATTCTGTTGGCAACAACAACGGCACGACTGGGTTTCAGGCTTCCGGACCGCAAATAAGGAGTTTAGAGCATTTAATAACAACATGTATCATTTTGGGTCTCATGATTCTCGCGACGATCATTGGAAATGTGTTTGTCATCGCGGCCATCATTTTAGAAAAGAATCTTCATAATGTCGCTAACTATCTTATCCTGTCGCTCGCCGTAGCCGATCTGATGGTCGCCACCCTCGTGATGCCGATCAGTGTGGTGAATGAAATCAGTACAAAGTGGTTCCTCCGACCAGAAATTTGTGATATGTTTATATCGTTTGACGTTTTGTGCTGCACTGCTTCCATTCTCCATCTTGTGGCCATTTCTGTAGACCGTTACTGGGCTGTAACAAATATTGACTACGTAAGAAACAGAAGTGCAAAGCGGATACTCTCCATGATTGCGCTATCGTGGCTGGTGGGATTGTGCATCTCCATTCCGCCCCTGTTCGGATGGAAGGAACCGGCAAACAGTCCCGTCCTAACGGGTACATGTCTCATAAGTCAGGATATCGGTTACACTGTGTTCTCAACGTTCGGTGCCTTCTATGTTCCCACTCTAATAATGATGATCATTTATGCTAAAATATTCCAAGTTGCCCGGCGAAGAATTCGAAAGAAGAACTTTAACAAAAAGAGCTTAAAAAAAGCCGAGGAAAAAATCAAAGCTGAGCATTCGTCTAAGAGCAAGCTGCTCTTCAACTCGCCTAAATTTAATGGTCACAATAGTAGTGAAAACACAGAGATTACTGTCGCCGAAACATCGTGTAACGGCATGGAAAATTATAATGACAAAAACGAAAACTCTAAAGTGGACACAAACGGATCGAACGGTTTCGATGATGCAAAAACGGCAATGCTTCCTAAAACAGTCAACAAAGATAAAGACAAACACAAAAAGGCGAAAGAAAAGTTAGAGATGAAAAGAGAAAGAAAAGCAGCAAGGACACTAGGCATCATTACGGGAGCGTTCATTATTTGCTGGTTGCCATTTTTCATCATCGCACTAACTGCTCCCCTCGTCGGAGAGGCCGCGGCGCAGATTCCTCCAGAACTTTCTAGCTTTGTACTTTGGCTTGGGTACGCTAACAGTTTGTTGAATCCAATACTTTATACGATATTCAGTCCGGAATTTCGGAACGCCTTCCAGAAAATTCTCTTTGGAAAATACTCTAAAAAATACAGAAGATGAAAATCTTCATGAACGGGATTATCTTTTATATATCAAGTGCTGTTATCGGATTATGGTGGCAAACGATGAAGGCAATTGCCACAGAAAAAAGCTAGACAAGAAAGGATTATGCAGAATTGTGCAGTGATGATACACTCCCTTTAATGTTAATGCTGGTTCCAATAAAATGTGATATGGATGCTAAATGTATGACAATGGCTTGGACACGTGTAGACAAACAATGGCTATGAAACATTGCGATATTGGTAAGACTACGTATATATATGTAAAAAATGTCATGCAATATTCAATATATAACAGAGGAACTCTCACCCTTGCAAATTGAAATGTGGTACTCGTGAACGTTTGTGTCCCTATTATCTGTCGTGACAGTGCTCCATTACATCTATATTGCTGTAAACTTCGCCTTACTAAGTTCGAAATAGCACTGTCGTCTCGCACCAATAGATGGCGCTTTGTCTGTCACATGACTGTAATGTATTCATCCCTTTATCATATCATACCATGCCATAGACACACGATTATGTTGTTTAACATTGAAAATTTACAGAAATCTACAGAAAAAGTACGTTTCTTGTTTAAAATATTGTATTTTAGTACATGTGTAAATGTCTTCTGACGCGTTTTGAAGTTTTACGCTAAATACATTTTATAGTTTGGGCAATGGTTTTGTTGATTCTTATATTGGGTACTGAAACTTTCATCATGCACTCGTCTTTTCTTTTTTGTTTCAGAAAAACAGTTTATCACTAAAATCTTTGCATAATGAACTACATTTGTGCCATAATTATGGCGTCGTCGCGATCTAAAATAATTGTCTAGAACCTAATTCCACTCAGACGAAATGCACACAGATAGACAATATTCGAAAATAGTTTAAACCTATGTGTTCACAGCATTTTGTATCTTTCATATGATTAAATATGTGCGTTTCCGCACTTTTGTATATCTTCTACATTTGGCATTATGGATATATAATCAGTCTGGTTTTCGGGTCCAAAAACAACTTAATTTTGTTTTACAAAATATGCATGCATTTCAAGTAAACAAACATTTTTTTCATTTTTTTTTTAATTTTTGAGCTTACCCTTTTGTTTGAAAATAGTTTCAAAGATGCCAACTTTCGTGCCAAATAGTATGGAGATTAAATCTGTGTTTCATATCACCGGTTTAGATATTCATGTGTGTCGGGTCATGATGTCAACGATCACATTCGATCTAGTGTTAACGTTAACTGTTGTTTAACTATTTCAGTTTTGCTGTTTTGTTGTTTAACTAGAAAAATAAGAAAAATACATACACCGGTGGTTAAAGTATTATCAATAGCTTCTGAAATGATGAACAAGCTGTCTCATTTCTATTTTGTATTAACACATTATTTCATTTTTTTTAATTATTTATTTATTTAAAACAGCAAAAATGAATAATAAGAATAATTTCAAAGTGTATCATTCAACCTATAGTTGGTCATTTCGCATTTCTCACAAAAAAGAAAAAGAGAAACGGAATTCTAACGAATTAAAGCTTCAGTAATTATACACATGGGTATTTATGATTTACAAAATCGTAATATATCGTGGAAACAAATGTCGCGGATATTTATCGCCTGGCAAGATATCATTCAGCTAAATTCTATGACTAAACAGTATTTATGGACACCTTGTACAGATTACATCTTATAATGACCAGCCTCGTCCGCTAACGTCGGTGCACACCATTATTTTATTCATAGTGTTAGTCTTCCTCATGCGATAGTATACTATCTGTTCAATAACGATTCTTTGATAAAACAAACAAACATAATGGATTTATTATATATCCATCGATATTTCGTAAAAAAACTGGTGTAATGTAATCTCACATTTAATTCAAGTTCATGTATTTTTATTTCAATTTGCACTTTTGAAAATTGTGGGACGTTGGACTAGAAACCAAAAACCACTGAAATGTTATACAGACCGATCAGATAACCTTTAAGTTAACAAAACAAAGAGGTCGAGTGCTTCACTATTATAACAAAAGAAATTCATTAAATTTATTCGTGCGTAATACCAGGATAAAACATACAACTTAGTAGTACTATAATTGGATCGGGATAAAATTCATTTTTGTGACATATGGCATGTACATTAACTTGGTATCGAGTAGGTTTATTGAATGAACAAATTAAATATTTAAGCAGTAAATATTTAGTATCTGATATTGGTTTCACTAATTAAAACCGCTTTATCACAAAGGAAGATCATTGTAGCCAATAATTAAACATCGATTCAGTGGATACCTCTATTGTATAAGTGGAGATACTTACATAAAATTAGAGCTGGAACCGGATGTTTGGCCTGAGGCAACATATAGGGTACGTTGTTTATTCAGACGAAACTGGTTGTATTAATTAGTTATTATGTAATTTAAAGCCGCGCATTGTGTTCACGTAATCGTAACAAATCTCCGAATGAAATAAACTTTAAATGACGCCATGCATAAATTATTAGCTTAAACATTGGTGTTATATCAGGAATACATGATATAAGCAGGAGTGTGCCGTCTGAAAGCTGGGTCAACAGACAACCTCAACTCTGATATTAAAACACTGCACAATACTACGATATGTTTCTGATAATAGACTGACACTTTAATTTTGTGTACAGACTGAATTATGACGCCTCAATACAATTATATGAACCATCATTTTGGTAATGTACTGACACATGGTATATTATGGTATATAGTCATTTTCCTAACAATAAGTTATCATCTCTCCAAGATCATTTTTAACGATATTGATCAGGGAAAGAGCATGACCTAAACAAGCAGTTTCTATGTCGTTACATTGGGCACTGAAATTTTTGTCATGATTTTATCTTTTTTTTTCTTTTTTTGAGTAAATCGGGTTTTTCAATAAAACCAAAATTACATTAATAACTGTGCTGCCTTTATGATGATATCACGACCTAAAATTACTTTTCTTGGACTTATTTATTTGACATAATCAAACGTGCAATTGATACCACATATCTATCTCATGTGACGGTTTTCTTATCTAAATATTCAATTACCTAACCGGAAACAAAGACAGTATTATATGAAAATGAACTGAATAAATCTATAAGAAAAAATATATCTAAATGAAGAAAATATTCGAACATCTGCTGAATAAGCTAATAGCGTATAATGGAAAGGAAACAAAGACTATGCTAAATTATATAGTTTTTTGTTACCATTGCGTTGTTAATATATGTTTGTTTTATCTTTATGCTGCTTTGGTTATAAATTCTTGGATAGTATTTTTGTGATAAGTGGTAATAGGTAAGTCATCACTTGTGCCTTATGTTCGATGGGTTTTACACAAACGTATACATTAACCCTTTTTTTCTATAAAAGAACTAATTAAACACCTGTTACAGTTTCATATAGGTATACTTTTAATGCTGTTTCGCATGTTCTGAGAGAGTTTTGATTTAGCAAAAAATCAAACAACAATGATGACTTTATTTAAATTAATCAGTATTTTTCCCTGTTAAACTGTATTGTTTTGAATAGTTGGCTAAAAAGCTTATCCCAAGTTGGATCAAAGGCTTTAGCTGAATCAATTAAACAGACGAATTAATTTAGAAATATATGTACAAATTCCAACATCACTTATTTTAGACGGAAGAATGTTATATGTCAAGACATTTTGTTTTACTGACATAATATGTAGGCTACTAGCTTCGGTAACTATAGATGTATCAAAATTAACATCGTTATGGCAGTAATTTTTATAAATCACCATGACAAAAAGTAATTGATTGCAAAGTTTGCATAACATCTACACTATATACTGTGGTTTGATTCGGCGATACCACCTTGGGTAGTTTGCAGCATAAAGTAACAGAACGTGCTGAAACTCATAACAGGACCATCACTGTAACTTGTTACGGAATAAGGGGAGGTAACCTCGATAGAGAAAAACACTATCCGATTGATGTTGGTTATGAAAATGAAACGGTTGATATTTATCACATTTACTCTTGTTTATTTCTGTAGTTTGCGGAACTGTTTTTGTTATTTAATGAACATTATGACAATTACGGCTTTATGTGTCAGTGCAGCGCAATGACAACACACTTATCTATGTATAATCACTTCATTTGTAGATATAAATCACCTAACAAGATATAACTTATAACTCATTATTATTTTGAAAGTAGACCATAACAAATATTTTGATACCATCAGTGCCATGTCACGCTAGCAGAAAATGGTTTAATAACTTGTTTATATATCAATGCTCTCAATATAATTTCAAAATATATGTAAAATAATCTGTATCATTGCTTTATTATAAAGAAGAAAATATTCATCATTTCATGTTCATCACATTGTCGATTGAAACACATTTGGTTAAACCATATGCACTTGTGTCCTTTTACATAGATACTGCAAACCAATTGATTTTTGCGTGCGTTTGAATTTTGCGTATTTTTTGGGCTACAAAAAAATCGTACAAATAAAATCATTGAACGTTTTAAATAAAATTAAGTAGAACTATACAAGTCTAGATCGCAAAGTCAAATCACCGTAAAAAGAGTCCGCATGCTTTATAACGCGAAATTGAGTTGCCGCAGAAATTTTTTGGTTTGCAGTAACTTTTAGCTATACAAACCTTCTGCTTTCCATGATTGCTCTGATGACATAGTTGTCAGGTCAAAGGTCATATAGTGAGATAAATATCATGCGAAGAATACATAATCTTGGAAATGGAATATTCATTATAAATTCACCCTGCACACCCTGTCGCACGATAAATGCGTCCGTTACGGACTCTCGAACAGACATGCGTGTCAAAGCGCACGGTCGTTTCATTGTCTTAGCACCCTTTCCATATGTCGGTGCGCAGTATGTTCTATTTTTGTACCTGAGAATCAAAGGAGTACGAACCTCTGTATGTATATAACACTGTACGTAGAGATACATAAAATATCTATATATATTGTAATTTTCTGGATTATGACAAATAAAATATACCTAACTCACATTAAGTTTGTCTTCGTCTTTTTTATTTTCTCCATATATTTTGGTTGTGTTCTTTCTATTTGATAGAATATTAAAAAAATAAAAATGAAATCCGTCGTCGTGATACAAACAATCTTCAACTACATAAGAATGAAATAAAAATAGACTTTTGATATGAACGAAAATTATCTAAAGACTGCTGGACATGAATTGTAAAAGTGGTGTTGATTATTTTCTTGTACTACGGACTTTTTGCACACAAAATATGTTAATATCACAATTTCTAAGGTTAATAAAACATATGAAACCAACTATTCAATGGTCATTGCCGACTCACTGATGATCTATTTATGCAAATCTGACTTTTGAAACAGCAAATCTATTGACTATCGATTTACATGATTTTGAATCATACAGATGATGGACGATGTTCATTAAATAATGCTTACAATACAGTGTAGAATGTGTATTGTAATTGTGAATCATAACATTTTATAGACAGAAGTCCCTCGACCTCACATGGCATTTATTCAATGGAAGGAGTCTAAATCCTTCCTGATGTTTTTTGTATTCAAATCGATTACATTTTCACAAAACAAAAATAAAAATTAAATACGATTATTATTTTAGAATACGTGCTAGTTCTTAGCGTTGATAATGTGAATTGATTGATGCCAACAACGGCATTATAAAAACGAACCGGAAAACTCTCTAAAAATAACACTTTGTTGAATGTTATTTGTATATTATTTGTTATACTTCAGTTAGTAGTTTTCAGTGAAAAACTTAACTAGACATTCATACTGGAAATAATTCAATAATTATTTATATATAATTATGTTATTGTTTTATAAATGACAGTATATCATCCCTCATATATTTACACAGATTTTAGCCAACTGACATGTGTCAACTAAATTTAATATGTTTCGCTATCTAGTGTTCATATTTGGATGGGAAATATTATGTGTTTATTCATCCATGTACTTGATTTCAAACATGATTGGTCATTCTACACAAGAATACCTGAAATATCACTCCCTTAGGTACAATTTCGCCCACAAAATGACGTTGCCATCGACACCGTCCCTAAAAGAAGATAACTACATGTATGTATAATATAAAAAAGACGGAACATCATTGGTAGCAATAATGAGAAAACGGTTGGCGTTATTCGTTGACAAATTGTAATTTTATTTATGTATTGTTCTTAAGTGTTATTTCAAACAGGATAAGACTATCCAACGGACATCAGAGAAATAGCGAAAAGTGATTAATTAACGTCCTATAAACAGCTAGGGTCATGTAAAGACTCCCATGTATGCGTTGTATAGCGTGTGTGTAATGTGAGGTGCGTGTTTTGGAAGACTGCAGTATGTTCGGGTTGTGTCTTCATGTATAGTGGAACTCTTGCCCTTTTTATAGTGCTATGTCACTGAAGCATGCCTCCGAAGACACCAAGTAACACATCCCACTCGGTCACATTATACTGACAACGTTCGAACCAGTCGTCATCGTCCATGAGGCGCAGACAGTCAGGGTTATATATAAGAGCATGTAGAGGGCTTCCACAAAGACACCAAACGCCGAGATCAAATTAAGAAGCGAAGGACAGACATGGACGATATAGATTACTGTATAGTTATTAAATTTCGCGGATGTAAAATTTCTCGATTTACTGTTTGGAACGTATTTGCGGGTGTTTACATTCGCGAATTATTTTTAGCCTTTTAAAGCGCATTCTTATGACATGCTATAATACGTGAAAACAGGATTTTGATAAATTTCGTGAGGTATTAAATTTTGCGAACTTGGATGGATCCGGTAATTTAGTGAAATTATAATCCGCAAATATTAACAACCGTACCGTAATTGGGGTCTCTTATAATCTAGATCGTAGGTTTATTTACTGTAAACCACATATTTTCGCGTCTTCATTATATGCAACATATTTGCGAATATATAAATTCGCGATCTTGGCCGCTTACACAAAAATTGTAAATTTGCGAAACATTTAAATTTGCTGTCTTTCGTTTTTACATCGCAAATATGTGTAACTGGCAAAATTAAATGTAAAAAAGGGCCCACTTTCATGAACATTCCTTACCTTTAAGAAATTCCTTAACTTAAAATTCTAAATAGGAAAGCATTAGTTAAAGAAACATCTTAAGTTAAGGAGCCTTCCTTAAAATCCTTAATGCTTTCCTATGGAAAATTTTAAGTAAAGGGATTCCTTACATTTAAGGAATGTTCACGAAACTGAGCCCAGTAGACAAAATAGCAGAGAAAGTAATACAGACGTTGAATGAGGATTGCAATTATAGCGATACCCTCCCAGGGTCATATTGGACAAAGAATGTAGAAAGATACTGACGAGAAAAATATTTGTTGAATAAAATAGATACAGTGAAGTTAACTCAAGTTTAAATACATCGTACAGCTGTTGTTTTTTTAATCGAAATGATAAGGGACAGATACATCGACACCTATGAAAGCCATACATTGTATTCGGGTTAGTGAATCCGGAGATTTGTCAGCAGAGCATAACGAACTACAACAAGAAAAGGGAAAGATGATGAAATGCAAGCAGGAGATAACGACCATAGTTATCTTCAATGCGTAGATCCATCCCATTTTTTACAATGATGTATTGTATTGAGATAATGCAAATGACATAACACAGAACGTCTTTCCCTCTTATGAACCCAGATTATCTCGTCATAAAGTATTCCTATATTACAACCGTATGGACTATCAAACAGCATGCAAGATATTCCTCTCAAGCTTATCGCTACCAAGGCGTTTTAATTCAACCTCCAAACAACATCTGAAATAGATGATGATAGACAATTCTTAAATAATTAAACATTTGTATTTGTATTAAACTGAAGTCCGAACATTACAAAAACTGTCAAGAAACAATTTTCTAACAATTTTTCAACAAGAACAAGAGATTTCAATGTACAAGAGAAAAAGCGTTGCACCTATTGGCCACATAAACAACTAACCGTTTATGAAAATGAATAAAGAAACATATTCTCTTTTGTTTTCTTTTGTAAGCAAAAAAGAAGAATAACAATTATAAGGCTATAGACTTCACAAATACGAAATAATAACTAACAATTAGTTTGCAATTATCGCATTAGTTCAACATTTTGTCTAATTGTCGGTTTTCTTATCATGAAAATAAGATGGTGTTCTCAAAACCACTTGTAACACTCCGACTAATATCAGACCTTGTCTACTGGTGCATTGAACAATTCTCATACAAAGATGAATTGCACTTTTATCTTAGATCGTGTAAAGCAGATGTAAATATATTCTTTATTCTCAATCTTAGCACATAATTCATCAGAAGGGTAAGTCTGTCATTCGGTCTGTTTGCCAGATACAAACAGATGTTTCCCAAAGCGGCAACAAACGTCTGTGAAGCAATGTATCAAACGAAATGAAAGTCTGATAGTTCGTCTAAGACAATATCCTGGTGGCTTTGTATCGTGATGTATTTGTGCTGCTAGAGGGAACATTCATTTGGCATTTTCAAATCGACACATTAAGACTGGAATTGATTTTTAAGAAGTCCTCAATATTTGTCTTATTTTTAACGAAGCGATCAAATCAAATAATCAACTTTTAAAATCGACAAAAAGTGGTCATCAAAAGAAAATTAAAGGACTTTAGATTTAAACATTTCCGTTAGAATTACGGTCTTTATTCCCGAAATTTTCATTTCCTTAAGCAATTGTCATTGAAAAAGTAACTTTCACTTCCAAAAATAAAAATTATATTTGTGGCACATCATCTCAGACAATATTGGTAGGGATGCAAGAAAAAACATATAGGTGTTTGTGTTAAAACTACCTGTTAACCTGCCGCATCAATAGTAGTGTCCTATAAGGGTAGTGCCAAATAAAACCATGCAAAGCATAATGAATGTCGTGTGATTTACTTTTAACAAATATAGGCTAAACATGTTATCCTCTTTAAATAAAGTTTTATTTTTGATATTGTCATTTAATTTAAATTGTCGCCCACTACAATTACTTAAAATGTTAGTATTCGCACCAAATTTTACATGTATCATTCTGACCATCCGTGTACTTTATAAATAAAACATAAAATATCCTCAACCAAACACTATGACAGAGCGCAACATCTAAATGGAGTGTAAAACGGCTCCAGTCTACACTTCAATACTAAACTTCCATTAATTTGTATTCAATAAAGGTTAATGTCGACAACATTTATCAGCTAGATATCTCAGAATGAGCATTGTTAAAATGGAAAATCAATTTTATTCCCTATTTAGTAATAAACTTTAAATTGAGAAAAGCTATATTCATTGGTGTTGGCACGCGTCTAATTGGTTCATGACGGTTCGATTCTCCCCTGGGGTTGGCTTGGAATCAATTGCTGTTTTAATGTTTTCTTATAGAAATCGAATTGAAACTTACACGGTGGGATGGCGTGCTTTCTGCTTGCAATCAAAACTGAAAGTTATAAAACCAATGGCATTGGCAGACTGTCACACCAGCAGGTAGAATTTGGCCTTGACATGGAAATACTCGTGTACTGTTTCAGGTGTGGTTGGTGGAATCTCACGTTAAACACTGATTTCGTTATACAACTTTTTTTTCCATATATTTTTTCAATTCTGAAGAGAGAAATTACAGACTAACCATGAAGTAAAAAAAAACCTTCATTTTTTTTTTTTTTTTTTAAATGAATTTATTGTAATTTTTTTAACCCTGAACATAGCTGTACATATTTTAATACTGGTGTATATTATTGATACATATAATTCTAAATTCATTACACCACGCCCTCCAGCTATCACCATGCATGTTGACATGAACCGACATGAAAGCGATGTCGCATTCTTATCAGTCGCAAAGAGAAAGACAGTCTTACAAATACAGCCTTGGTTAATGCGTTTTGTAATGTGGCCTTAGGCGATATGTTCAAACCAGAATTGATTTCAATTAAGATCAGAGATTGACAATCGGTTTGGAAATGTGATGCTTTCCGATTAAGAGAGATTGATAGACGTAAGAAGAGAAATCTTATGTGGATCCTGAATACAACATGACACCTGATCTTATCAAGCTTTTGTAGAAACAGATATCACAGGAATCGTAGATAATGTCAGTGTAATGGTATTCATTAATGGATTTTATCTTAAGCAAAACATTATCTCCTCTGATTTTCACGAATAAAATTTGCATTTTATTCACCCTTTATTAAACAAAATTACAATAACATTAGTATGCAATTGCCTTATAAACAGGGTACGTGACGTGCGGCTGAAATAAGGAGAGGTCAGTTCCCGGAGGTAAAATGAGCACATCAGTTCGACTTGCGGTCTTAAGAGAATACAATCATACATGCTACCTCCACGCCCGTCACATTCAGTTGAGAGCATTGTCTATATATACATCCGTCCTATTAAGCCCACCTTCCGCCATCCTTGATACTCCAGGGTTTAAATCACTTACAATCTCTACACCCCTGGACTATCTCATAGCGAAACTGATGGTAGCTCAACAGAAAACATCTTAACCAATTACAGGTCTGCTTAAATTCCCTTTTAAGACTACAGAGAGAGAGAGAGACGCCCAACTTCAAAGTCTTTCAGTAAACTAGAGTGTACCGTTATACAGCTCTTTCGATATCCATCAAAGGACTAAATTACCTGTTCTGTTGTCTCCGGTTTCAATATGAGATAGTCCAGGGGTGTAGATATTGTAAGTGATCGGAAAACCTGGAGTATCAAGGATGATACAATGTTTGTTATATCAACAGTTGATACAACCATAGACATTTTTGATAAACAGCGTTTGCCTGTAATAGAGAGTTCATTGTATCTCTGCTACAATATAATTTCGAATTACTCCATCAGATCGCCTGTGGAGTAATAACTACTGTATTCATGTTCATAGGTCAAAAAGTGTTTAGCAGAATGTATTATAAACCTAACATAAGAACGCCTACTTCAGTTGATCGTTATTCGTATGGATTTTCTCCCAACTGTCAAGCATGTACGGTGGTAAAATGCCATATATATCGCATTGTGCATTGACACGTTGAAATATAAACTATACACCCTAATTAATTTCCAATCAGGCTTTAGCCTTGTAATCAGTATAGATTGCAACGGTTCAACATCGAGATCAGCAAACATGCAAACAATGCATGCGAAAGATGGCGTTCATGGGTTGTTGATTGCACGTACATCAGAAACGAAGGTTAATGTCCTGAGAAATAAATGTCATTATATAAATGATGTTCATTATTTCGCTGTAAACATTAAAAAATATTTGGACCTTTTGTTCACTTCATCTAATTATATATCGCCTTTATCAATACTTTCAGTTTTTGACAGAAGTACGAATTGTTTGTCTAATTAGTCTGACAAGTCTGACTGAATTGGTTTCATGTTATTAGGCCTGAGCAGTTGTCATGAAAACAATACAAGGATACAAATGCACTGGTTCTTAAACAGATGTATTTTCATTTTTTTCGTTCATATAGGTCAAGTCCTGATAGCCTACGTTTTAAAGTCATTTTGAATTTTTAGAAATACAGTGTACAATTAAAACAAACACTGTTTCTAGTTCGCTATCAGATCATATGGTAGGTGCCTTATTCATTGACCATCTAACCATATCAAACGCACAATATGTGAGTTTTAAGACGCACGCATCATTTATGGATTACCAAGGTAACACCTGTTGCGTGTACTCATAGTGTATAAAAAACTGTCAATACAAATCACTTTCACAACTTGACATTTTCAAATAATTTTAGTCTACCAGGATTTTATCTGTGGTACGGCCGATGGGTCAATTCTTCACAAAATGTTTCTAATATTCAGTATATTAGCCCCACCCCCTCACTCTTACAAAGCTAAGTCGTACGAAACAGCTTTGGTAGATAACCATTCTTTGTGTTTGTTTTTCCATAAAACCTGACTAAGCTGTATTTGCTCACCAGCCGTTCATCTTTAAGTGTGTCTTTTATTACCGGATTTTCCCAATTCACTGTTATAGAAAAATCATTCGTCAAGCAGTTACGTCTGTAATAGATATGAATATATATCTGAATATAATGCGCATTTGATATTTTTACCTTTGTCTCCAATATGAATTGTTATAAATATATATTATTTGAATTTCCTTTCTTTCTGGAAAATAGTATTTATTAATGGCACAACTAGGTGAATAAGTTGTTACATTATGTCATTCGGCCGCTTTCAATCATTCAACTATTGTTTATACCTAACCCTTTTTATCCGGTTTGTAATGTAGGGATATAGTGTGTCTGACAATATAACTACTATCTCTTTATATCTGGTCTGTGTTGAGGATTACTATGAATTACGATCTATAACTATCCATTCATATCTGGTCTTTGCTGTAGACGGATTGCTATGACTTACAGTATTTATCTGTCCCTTCATATCTAGTATTTGCTGTAGATACCTATACCTTCATATCTGGTCTTTGCTGTAGATGGGTTACTATGAATTACTAAACCTTCATATCTGCTATATGATTTAGAAAGGGATTTAATGTATGTGGCCAATTGCAAATGGCAACAACATTTGCATTTCCATCAATAGTCCTCCACAGAAATAGTTTGTGATTGAAGCATTTTGGGCACGTATAAGCATTGAATGCATATCGGAGGTTTACCTCATTTCTTTCAGGATGTCCTATATAATAAAAATAGCCCAACTTGAAAAAAAAACATAACATAAAATGTAAAACATCTTAATGAAGTCATGCGGAAATGAACCAGACAATAACGAATTTTTCTTAGAATTTTCATCAAAGATAATTACAATGGAAGATGCTATTAGTGACTTTAATGGATGTTTGTATTTCCTCCACATATCGATATCTTCACATTAATGTTCAAATATTCAACATCCGCTGACGTGTTTCGGTTGATAACAGAAATTAAATTGTCGTTATCTCTACTAATTTATCTAAGACACTAACTCAATTTACTCGATTATTGGCCACAAAATAAACAAAAACATGTCCGCTTTATATTATTTCGCAATTTCCAAGCTATATCGATCTGATATACTGGATACGTGTTTACGTAATTGATGATATGTAGAAGATAAGATAACATCAGTAATCACGTGACATCAGCAAGGTTTCTTGTTTTTGTTTTTTTAAGGTTGCTATACTGTTTTAGCATTATCCATTAGTGTGTTTCATTAAATCAACGAACAATCTTACAACAGAAGAAGTTTACATGATCCGCTTTAGGCATTTCAGAATTTTAGACAAATTGAAAAATATGTCATGTTATGTAAGCCAGATCCGATGAAAATCGCATGGTGTTTTTTTTTTTTTAGTTCTATATACCGACATTAAGTTGAAACAAGACGGCGTAAAAATACTTCCCGTGATTCGAAGCATGGAATCAGAAAGAATTATGGCTTTCTCACGACATTTCTGAAAATAATACAAACTAAATACCGAAATCGAAATTGATTTTCATTTTGTAATCGTTTAAAAGAATGTGTTGTAATTTCAAGTCTTTTTCAAGTAGAATTTGATTTCGAATTCAAAGAAAAGTAATTCATTCAAAGCATGCTATGGGCAACCTAAATAACACAAAATGAGTGTCTGAACATGAAATTTTTCTTCCTATCAAAGTCACAGGACCGGATCCGGAACGCCATTCGTTTTGCAGCTTAGATTTATCGAGTTATTTCCGGCGCTAAAACAGTCACACCAATGACACGTATGTTTTTAAAGAATAAGTTATTGCCCTGTAACACATTATAAAATCGTTTGTGCGTTCGACAGCTGACGTCACAGGCGCAATACCGATCATCATTGAGTTGACTTACGAGTTAAGCAGACCCGTGAGGAAGATCCGTTTACACATCCTCAAAGATGATAACGAGACAATTCAAAGAGAATAAGATGTTTCCGGTATCTAAGTACCATACATTATGAAACATCCTCTGAAAATTGAAATTTGATGGCAATGTACGCACCATAACTGAGGTTGCGTGTAAACAATGTACATAGACTTAAATCAAAAGGCTCTGTCAATGGTATAATGATATTCAACAGGAAAATTTCACGCTGAAACTGGCAAATGACATTTTAAAAACGATACAAATATATTGTGTAGATGATTTATCTACATTGATGAGTTAACCATAAACAAAACCATAGGTCATGGCAAATTATAGTCACAATATCATTCATTGTACCGTAATGATGTTAATATTATAAGACTCTTTCATATGTGGATATGAAGGATAGGGATATTCTACCCGAGGGTCACAAAATGTAGTAAAACCCGAGGCTTGCCAAGGGTTTTGCAACATTTTGTGATCCCGAGGATAGAATATCCTTATCCTTCATATCCACTTATGTAAGAGTATTTTTCTTTCATACCTCAACGTTTTATATCAATTTTACAACTATAATATCTCGCCATATTGAAATAAATTCGAAGAAATTCACGACTGAAAGTCAATTTTCCATACATAAAAGATTACGTGATATTTTCAACAAAAACTCTGTTGTTTGCATCTTTTATAGTAAAACCAGTCAAGTTTGTGAAAACAATGTAAAAAAATTACTTAGGAAATAGAAATTTGTTGACGCCGTGACGTCGCTACCCATGCAATACAGCCTCAGGCGACATGAGTGTATTGACCTAGACAAGTCAGTATTACACCCGTAGGTATGAAAGAAAGTCCATCTATGTTTCTAATGTAATCACTATAAATACTCTTTTAAAGCCATTATTACAGTATACCTCTGATACATTTCCCTCGGATAAGTTGGCCTTTTGCATAATAGACAAAATCCCCCATAAAACAAAATATTGTCAGCATTTAGACGGATCATTGTAATTGCTTAAAATCCAATGAAGACTTTATACTTAACTGATGTCCATCAAAACTAACTAATGACTAGTCATTAAATGTTTAAATCACATTCTAAGTTGAATACGAGGACATTTATTGTATGTGTTAATTGGCAGCTGTTTCTAATATATCACTCTACTACTTAGCAGTGCCACATTTCCACGCCCACAGGAAAATAAAAGTACACTGAGAAACTTCAACATAAGATTATCAGCAGAATTCTTGCACCAGTGAACAGCCAAAACATTTTTGTTTTTATTAAAACTGAGATTGAAAACAATCCATGACAAAATTGAAATAAATACGCAATCTAGATACAGGAAAAAGATGTTTACATATTATTATTATAAATAGATACTTAAATTTCAAAATTGGCAATAAATATCAACAAAACAATAAGTGTATGTTGACTACGATACGTGACGATAAACCGCATTTTGTTTGATAATGGTCCATGTTAACAGTTTAGGATTTTTGTTGTGTTTGTTTACTGTTAGCCTGTAATATGCACCTGGTGTTTGTATCCCCCATCATTAGCCAAATAAACAAACCTAGACCTGATATACTTAATTAATATCGTTGCCAACAAAATGGCTCACCTGATAATTTTGGTTGGCTCAATTACGAATTAGAAACAGGAAAAAAACTTGTTCACGTTACAAACCCACGCATATCTCCAATTAAATGTCTCATAAACATCAGATGCCAAATTGGTGATGCATGAATTTTATTGTATCTATGGTTATGATGCCAACGATGCGTCACTCAAACTACCTTTCAGGTTTCCAAAGGTGAAGTTGATCTTTCACAGGCAGGGCCAGTGAAGGACAAGCAAAAGGTAGAGGGAAATCCGAGTGTCCGGAATTTTTTTCTGTTACAATACGGTCTAAACTAGGATTTCTACCGAACGTAAAATATTTCACTGTGTTTGATCAAAAACATATCCATAAGGTACATGTATATCCATTGCCCATCGTTGTGTAAAAGTATGATAGCGCCTTTATATCTATACGAGAGGTCTTCACAGAAGAATTTGTGTAAAGTATAAATTGAAAAAAAAATATATGAAATAACAAAAAAAAAAGAAAAGAAATCTAATCAATAAGTATTTCAGAGAAAATTGTAAATAAATGATAATAACAATTAGTAAATTGATATGTATATGTAAAAGATACTCATAAATAATGGTGATAGTTAATTACGTCTCCAATTACGGACAACATTTCTTTAAATATTGATTTCGGATTAACATTGAAACATCAAACTGACATTGAAATATGGTTATCGATCACACATATCAAACATATGATAAAGGAATGTACTCTTAAATATCCGATACGATATTTAATCGGTGATGGATATGATAGATTTTACGACAGGTGTGAGATTACTATTGGCAGAAGCTTGGAGATGTACTCTTCATCCGAATTAATCAATTCACCAAAAAAATCTGTTTTCATTTTTATCCAATTGAACCTTATAGTTCAGAGTTGTAAACACATAAGATATCTTAAAATGTTGTTATATTATTCAAGTCTTATTTAAAAAAGTATTTTTTTGTGAATGCACATACATGCATCATTATTTTTTCTTTGTGTTCATACTAAATCTGATATTTTGATTTAGATTGAACAATATTTCATTCAATAACGATACATTACAACATACATGCTATAAAAGTTGGATTCAGAAACAAATACAATGTACTTGGATTGGTTCATCTCCATGTATTTAACACATAACCAATTGGACGGTTCTGATTATTTCTACTAAGAGTTATCAGTGCTAATTATAAGGTTCTTTGGTAGGAAAGAGGAAGGGATGCAAGAACTGGGTAAAGAGAAATAGTATTTATTTTCCAAGCATACAAAACCAGAAATATGTTCAGAGGTCGGTATCGGTCATAGTTTGATCTTAGGTAAAACTATCATGGGTCTGAGTATGTAAACAATTTACGAATATAGATAACATCGATTTTGAGATTAACAGTAAAGTAGTACTGATGAATTAATAGAATCTTCCACCCCCTTTTGGGTGAGACAGGAGAATCTCAACCCGAGAGGTAAGATCCTTAAGTTGTCAAACACGAGGCTGTGCCGAGTGTTTGACAGCTTTAGAATCTTATCCCGGGGGTTGAGATCTTCTGTCTCGCCCCAAAGAGGGTGAATGATTCTTTTTTACCACTTTGTGTCTTTAATAAACGTGTCACTTATGCAAGCGAGGATGACGTTAATGAATCGTCGTCTTCGTCGTCTTTGCGACGTCATTTCATAGTTGTGGTGACGTTATAATACTATTACCGCGACGTCATGATACTGTTGTTGTGACGTCAAACAATTGTTGAGCACGTGAAAAGATCTCGTATAGCTTGTCTTTACCCTAGGGGTAGTTAGAAAAATCCCACACCGGTAAAACTGTGGATATCCCTGTCTTGCATGGGTCTGTGAAGTGGACAGGTAGATCTCAACCCGAGTGAAAGATTTTGGCCGGTCAACCCGAGGCTTAGGGTTGACGGCCAAAATTTTTCACTCGGGTTGAGATATCCCTGTCCACTTCACAAACCCATGTTTGATTCTTTTTCTCCCTTACATAGTAGAAAAATGATGAAATTCCATTTGGTTTCCAGCTTTTTCATCGCGCCATTATCGCAGAAACGTCGTTATGCGGCAAAATTGATGACGTCATCTACAATGTGCGCTGCAGTTACGCCGCATGTATTGATGGCGTCACGTTATTGTCTAGCTCGTGTAAGCTGTCTTACATCCCCCGGTGTTAGATAGAGATATCCTTTCCCTAGTAACCACGGGATATCCCTGTGACGTATGGGAGAAAGAAAAATCTCACACCGGTAAAACTGTGGATATCTATGTCAGGGGTAAGAGAAACATGTGTCTTTGTATCTACTAGAAACGAATCGAGCGACTAATAAAATTTTGAACCGTATCAAAAATGTTTACAATGTACTAATTGGGTTTATTAGGGTAACCATATAGTAAAGTGTAAATATCATAGACATGGGGTATATTTAGGTTTCACACATCAGTTTCGTTAGATTGGTAAAAAGTCCTAGAATGGCACAAAAACCCGACGTTGCATATTGATTTGGAAAAAAATAATCCCTTGAAAAATCAATGGAATCGTAAGATAAAACGTATATTATTTTATTAAGCAGTTTGCAAAAAAATAATTGTATGCATTGATGTCACTTTTGTTTAATTCCATCGGGTTATGAATGGATTTTGTTCACGAACTTTTTTAATCATAGATCTTTTTTTAACTTTTAATAAATATTTGGTAATGATGTTATCTAAATCAATAGTGAAGTAAATGTAACATTTTGTGAATAAAAATAGATTTAATTAAATAGTTTATCATTAGTAAGTTGAACACAATTGAAAAATGAAATGACACATGTTTAATCAAAATTAAGCTTTAAAATATTGATTAACAGTGCTATTTTTTATTACTATCGGCTATATCACAACTTAAACATGATGCACAGGCAGGTGGTGAAGTTCAATTAACTCGCATGTGTTGCGACTACAAAAAACTACACATTTTATTTAATTTTAATTTTATTTTAATTGTGAAATTAACACAAACTTTTTTTTTATAATTTCAAAAACGTAAAATTACCTATCGCTGTTTATCTATATTGAAAATTGATGATGATGATGATGATGAATTGATACCTGAAAACATTTATGCTCACGGAAACCAAAATTAACATGCATGAATGACTATATAACATATTAAGAGTCCCTAGTTGACTGAAAATGTAATGCCCACTGCTTCTTAAATCACAAAACGATATTTGAAATATCTAAGCATGCTAAGAATCTTCTTGTAGAATATTTTAACACTAAACACAAAAATATCAACTTACAAACTATACTGTGCATTGTGTTTTGTTTTGTTCAATGACATATCACTTGTATGTGTAATTTTAGTGGTGTCAAGAATATATAGGTAAGAAATTTCGGAGATATCAAATAATGACAATTTAATAAGTTTTAACACCCATTGCATATATACAGTATGTATCAATGGTTAAATGTTTTTTATCGTATAGTCGGTTATTTTCGCGGACTAAAATTTTCGCGATATGATTTAAAACCGAGAAAAGTCATATGTTAGCGATTTTGAATTTCAACGATATGGATTTCAAAGGTGGGCTTCACTTCAAAATTTCTCATTATTTCGCCTATCAAATTTTTGCGATCGTAGCAATGTCCCGCGTAATCGTGAAAATATCATCCCCGCGAAAAAACAGCCATACGGTATATTCGTTATTTTCGAAAAGGACATTCATCGATAAATGTGTGTCTATATATACAGCATTTATTTAAGAAAAGAAATTACACGATTCACTGAATGGATATGACAGTCCATCCGTATCTTTTGGACACCTTAAACACACAGTTGCTTAAATGGAGAAGGAAGCATTTCAGTTATTTGTATTTTTTTTCATTTTTATATATCATGCAAGTACAGAATTCGCATGTCTCATTAATCATTTATAAATGTTATGTATTTAATTGTAGATCACGTTTTTTTGAGGATTGAAATTAAATCGTGATCCAAGCTGTTAGGGTGATGCTATTACAAACGCGTGCTACATTAATTATATTGACTGGGCATTGTCCTGCAGATCAATATATTCTTTTTAAAACAGCGTCTGATATGTAATGACACACCAGTTGGCCTAAAAATTCGATGTATACGATTAAAGCGTCATGTTTGTTGTTTTATTTGTGTTTTTGTGTTGACTGACACCAGTATGATTTTATCTGATCTTGGATTATGGTTTTTTTTCTAAATTGAAATTTAATAGTCATCCCAGCTGTTTATTTTATTATTTGAAATGCATAAACTTAAAAAAAGGCATTGTTAATTTCCAATACGTCTGTAATTTATCCTTCGTATATGAACACTACCAATCGATATAGGCTCTAACACATTAGTTTAAAATCTTCATCCCATTGAGTCTCTATCGTGTATACGCAGAACAGTTAATTATATGTTGGTATTATTACTTTGTTTTACAGAAATACAAATAAAGAAATATTTTATATAACATGACTTGCTGTTATTTAGTTCGACAATGTAAATAATGTTAAAATTAAATCAAACATTTGGTTTGATTTTCTAGAAATACAGGAACACATGTAAAGAAATATCTGAAATAATACATGACGTGCTGTTATCTAGTTCGACGATGCAAATAATCTTCAAACTCAATCAAACGTTTTGTTTGATTTTTTTAGAAAACAAATTTAACTATAAGCTTAATCCTGGTTATTTCTTTGAAATCCGCACTGATAGTGAGAACAATGATAGAATTTTACTTCAATCTTTACACAGAAATCTCGACTTTTTCATTAAAGTTCGATGATATCAGAAAAACAGGTACATGTCAACTGTACAATGTTTCAATTTTTAAGAATGTCATGCATAATGAAAAAGGAAAAAGAGGTACATGTAAATAAATATAGTTTAAGGTTTTAAGAATGTCATTCATACGTACACAAAACATTTTATCGAGATTCAATAAAATTTCAATTTATCTACCATTGTGGTTATTCAAACAGATGGCAACATTCGGTAGAAGATATCCATTATATTTTGTTACAAATACCATGCATTTAATTTGAATACAATGAACTAGTATTCTTCTGGAAGCCTGCACACTTAATAGTTTAGGGCATATAAAGGAGTGATTATGTTTCAAACAAAATCATATTCAATGGAGCCGGTTATTTATTGATTCTAAAACAGTTCAATATAAGAAGCCACCCTATGTACAATATTAATGTGCAATATGTAGGTAGCTAGGTTTAACTTCCGTAATTAAGTTTAGAGCAGGCTAAAACAATCGTTTTTGAAGTGATGAATGCTTTAAAATGTTCAGTTGCTAATCCTTGAAGATAATTACGAATATCAGTTCTATATTGTTATCAAATAAAAGAAAATGATTACTTTGCTTTTTTAAACATTTAGTAATAAGGATGAAGTATTAAAAAAAACCAGTGCACAACGGTATTTCTTTTCCGGATCCTATTTTGCAAGCGAAAAGGTCTGATTAAGATAAGGTTACAAATGATTACGAATATCCCTCTAATTTGGCCAGGACAGCTAAAATATGGGCTTGATGGCGACAAAGGGACCCCATGAGAACATCTATCTTTCCCGTGTAGACATAATGGTATACGAAATGGATACGACGCGTTAACGTATTACGTATCGGAACAGAGGTTGCAATATCAGATGTGTGATAACAAGCTATGCAACAGCCGTGAGCGAAGGCATGCATTCATTTGTACAATAACATATTATTTAATCATGAAATCTTTTATCTTGTAATTAGGATGAGTCATTTATTCTTTTCTCATTTTTAAAGTTTTTGTAGCTTTGGTAATGTTTCCCTGATCATTATAATTGTCATAGAATGTCACAATTTCATCCTGATAAACAATTGTGGTAAATAAATGTGGTAATCAAATGTAATATTTGTGTTGTGTCTATCAGGTAAATCAAAGGATTTTTTTCAAATCTCGTTATGCCATCACTGGATCTTCATAACGAATTCCTATGTTTTTGAATGAATACGGGATATTCGTCACATAAATATCTAGGTAGATCATTAATAATAGCTATTAAAAGACTTTAATTGCAATAAATCACTTCAGAAACAAACATTATCGTTCTGAAATTAATATCCCGGCATGTGAAAAAGTAGTGTATAATGGAATTTTTTTCAAATGCATTAAAACTGTATGTTTATCTAAAGCTATTATTTGCGGTCTCCTATTTTGGTGAAGCATTTCATTTTCAGTTTAACGGTTAACTAATATTCTATTAACTTTATTATGAGTTCAATACTGAAACAATTTTAACTATCAGTTATTGGTCTATTTTATTACAAGAACTACACCTACATAATATGAATTGTTACTAACTAGTCTCTCATTGTGTTTAAATAATTATGGGGTTATCATCACAAGACTGTGCTGTCTGTTACATATTATCTGTTTATATGGTAGTTCTAACTGATCTGAAGCGGAATGGTAATATAGCTAAAGCGCAGCGTCACACAATGAAGTCGTCGTCAAAACAGGAAAACAGGAATTGGTATGCGCGTGTAGATATACATAGTACATATAAAATTGTTTCCTGGAAGGTTAGTTTTTATTAAATACTCAAAATGTATCATTTAAAGATGAATTCCTTTTATTGGAATTATCTAAAATGTTAATGATTATTATAAATACAATTTAAATGGTCATTAGATATCTATTTTAACTTCCACTTACTTTACAACTCCGGCTAAAGGAAAAAATACATATAAGCGAAGAAGAATGAGTGCCGGGATACAGGAACTTATCTTACATTAGATAAGAACAGATTATATTAGTATGGAACACGTATTTCGCTTGGTCATCTGATTTATTTCAAGGGTTATGCATTTTCTGCCTGAAACTTGATTCTAGCGTTTACTAACCAAATTGATATTTTACATGTAATATCATAATAATCTACATATGATCTGAAAATCATTTTTATGTTTTCTTCGAAAAATAGTGACGGGGAAATGACTATTATTTATTGCAATCTTTCACACCGTACAAGGAAGAAGAAACTACATCTTTCTAAAATCTTCTCTAATCTTCATCAGCAAACCTTCCTAACTTCTCTTGGCACCGACTCACTTTTGGCCTTAAAGTGAGCCCTCCTCCAGTGCGGAAGGCTCTGGATTCCGTTCCCTGGTCGAGACACACTATAATATATCTGTAGTTTCTGCTCCTGGTAAATGATCAACATAAATGAAGTGGGACGACTGGTTTGCCCGTTGTCGGTATAACGTGACCGGGTTGAATGTGCTTCTAATGCATTTGGTGGCATGTTTCATTGAGATCGCACTATAAAATGGGCAAAAGCTGCAATAGTATAAGGAGACACAACACGCATATACCGCAGCCTCCCAAAACATTCATCAACACAACAAAATGCACACAAGAAAAGTCGTTCTTGCTTGAAACCCTAGCTGTTAAGGTAAAATGTTCCACCGCCCAAGTTATGCAGTAACACTTCAGTGCAACGAGATTGCCAATCTCATGGTTACTTTTATTCTTTAGAGTGACCTCCCTTCTTGTGACTTTTATTTTCAAATTCAGTTTCCAATTTAAAAAAAAAATCATAACTTTCAGAATAGTACGATGAAGTATGTTTTATATTGCTTGTATGTTCAGAGGGTATCCATAGGCAAATATTTATAATATTTATTCATACATTTTTTATTTACAATTTTTTTGTGGTACCCTTTCCTTAATGAGGTCTCTATAACCTATTGTATCAACCAACCGAAAAAAATATTTCTTTTTATTTGTAGATATAGTATTTATAATATAAAATAATCAATGCTGTTTGATTAAGAATCTACAGTATCTAAATCTTAGTCAAATTCCATAGTACCATTGTAATTGCGTGACCTGAATATCATTTATTGACATTTGGTAATTTCAACATTTGTAGATGTAGTATATATATAAATTATTGTATAAAATAATAATTGGTGTTTATCTAGAATCGACTGTATCTAAACTTAAGTCGAATCTCAAAGTAGCATTATGACTGCGTGACCTGAATATCATTTATTGACATTTAGTAACATACAAATGTCTAAGATTGATTTCTGATTTTTAAGATGATTACAAAGAAATATCTTTATACGGAAATCTTTAATGAATTTTACAAATGTTGCAATTATTTTTCATTTTCAGACATTCTAGTTGAAACTACATTGCTGTTTCTTCAGGAAGTTAATTAAGAAAGATCGTTTATGAAAATAAACGAGAGTGCTACCAGCGTAGATGGTTTTTGTCTGGTTAATACAGCTTTCTATAAGCATGCTGTGTTAAATATTTATACATTTGTTTCCCATAGTGTTCTAACATGTACAAAAGCCACATTGGAAAACGTGCTTTATGCGAATTAAGGTAGTGTTTGGAAAGGCTTGGATCTCCGCGAAGATGAAATGTCACACCTTTTTGCTGTAATTGCTCGACACGAGTGTCTATAATTTCTCCGTGTGAGGAAAATGCCACAAGTGAAGGTCATAAATACAAGGTCTTAACACGTATGCAACACATTTGGCTGACGTGAACAAGTAGGCATTGATCTATCATTTAAAACATTCATCGGTGAGGTGATTGCAACAAACCATGATTCTTACACGAAGAAAGGAGTGTTCAACAGATGCTGGCTAAAGAATCGTAGACAACATAAAATATCTCTGAAAAACCTATATAAATAATAAATAATACTATTGGGTTTTTATATGAAATTATGAATTTTCTGTATTTTTATTGTTCAGTATAGTCCTTCACATGGCAATCCATTAGCCAACATTTTGTATAAAATATCTCGTACGCATTAATAAATATTTTATCCTATATTTATAATGCAGTTTATAAATGGTTTTATCTCCCTTTAAGTCGTATAAACTAATTAAGAAACTTTAGGACAGACAGTGTATGACGATGGGTTTGTGTTTTAAAATGCTGAGGTGAAACTGTGCTTTATATTATAAACTTGTATCGTTGTGACGCTTCCACCCCTTTATTTGTTACTGCTTTAAATTTATCCAATCAAAACAGACATGATCTCGCCACATTTGAGAGACATTATATAAAAATCTTCTTTCTCGTTATTTTTTCTATTTTATCTATTTATTTATTTTTCGTTTTTTCTTCATTTAAAAATCGTGGGGTGTCTTCATGGGGAAATATTAGAAATAACGTCGAGATGAAAAAGACAATAATTCTTTCGTAAATATATAGAAAAATCGAGATATTCCATTTACAAACGACAAAGATATTCCTTCATTTGAATCACAAAATATTATATAAAAACCTCTGAAAGTATTGGGTATTACTAGATTCTATGACCCTCGTGTAAAACATTTCTATCCTTCACATCCACATAGGAAAGAGGGCGAGTATTTGGCAATGGACTGGATCAAAATGATGTGCTACATTACAACATCATTGCCTGAATATACATTACAACATCATTGCCTGAATATATAACGATTAAAGTCATATCATACACCAAATTCATACATCATATCGCCGCTATAGTTCCAAATAAATAAGTTCATTCATCATGCTTCTCCCATGAGAACACTATTTTATTCATTCGACCTCTTAAGAAATATGCCTGTCCATTTACAAGACTACTGGAGTATGTATACCATTGACATTGATGAATAGACCTGCTTCAATGTGCAGGCCTAATTGTTATCGATATCATAATAGCCCATTTTTCTTCATTAACCGCTATTTTAATTAATTACCATATGTGACTGTTTTTTCTATGTCTGATAATATGAGTTCCATGAGTTCTGTAAGTTGTAAAACATATTTTATTCGTTAAATAATTCAGAAATTCTTTGATAAGTAACCTGTGTAGGCAAATATATGTTTTCTTATAAGTAGGATAAGTATTGAGAGAAATTATGTTTAGTTATATTATTTGCTTACGTAGCACGCATTCAATTGTTAATGACCAGCATATCAATGTGCGAAGGAAAAGAGAGGCAGCTTTTGTGAAATTAGTTTAAGAAGTAGTTTAAACAGCAAATAATATCTTGAGGCAACATTGAGTCAATGAATATAACGGTTAATTTTTCGGCTTTTTAATACAAAGTCTCACTTTTTGTTTTTATTTTAGATTGTTTTTCTACATCTATTACAAACCTGAGAACGGCGCATAAAACCGAGGTTATAAGAGTGTCAATATACAGATTTGGAAAAATAATCCTTTTAGAAGTCAACGGAACTTTTCATTAAACTATTTCATTTTATAATGTTGACCAAAAAAAACCACCATAAACATTGATGTCACTATTTTGAAATTTTACCGGGCTATGGAAAAAAATGTTTGCAAACATTTGTAAAATACGTTGTACAAAACAAAATTGTTTATATACCCCTATGAAATTAACAAACAATGGTGACACCAATATCGAAAGACTTAGGTCTGAATGCACTTGTATAAATAATAGAAATTAATTTGCCCTTACAGAATGTTTCTGAATTCTCTTTCTTGACTGCAGCATTTCCGTATCATTGCAAAAAATATTGATCAATTGTGAATAATAGAAACTAAATAGAATTGAATGATATGTGAATACACGCAATATATAGGTCTCACTTAGAAAATACTTTTTATTTGGATATTGATTTGAATCCATGCTCTTAAATAATATGAATTATACCTTATTCCTTTGAAATGATACTCATGTAGCGCGGTATTTACCTGATAGAGATTTAGGAAGATATTTTTGTATTTGATCTATGTTCCCTTTGTTCTTGAACACGAAGATATGATTTAACCTCTAAACCATATATACTGCTGTTTGCCGTGCATTTATATGTATTTCAATGTTCGTGTTTCCAATTACATTACAATCAATTACCTCCCCTTTGATAAATTATATGATTTATATCTAGACTGATTACATCAGTCTCTGAATATAGCTTACGCAGCAGCGAAATACAAATACAAAAAAACCATAAATCGGCAAATGACGTGTAGGGCGCACGTGCCCTAACTAACGACACGTCCCCTGGCGGAAGATCATCCATCAGAAGTGCGAGATCAAACTCGAAATGCTTTAGAATATCATTCATTTGACATCAAAGGTATCGCCGATATTATACATCATGTTTGTAAAATTTACCCTAGATCATTCCGTGTTAATCGACAAAACTTTCTTCTTTAATATCAGACGTAGACAATTAAGGGAATGGAAATGTGAGTTATTACATCTCTCGAGTGGTCTCCCCTGATTTCAAGATCAGGATATATGCATATATATTTTGTTTTATTTTGTCGGGGTTTGATTGCTTCCGTCTATTATCTCCCATAACTTATAAGTGTTTCGTTTGCACGACTTCACACTATTATATTCTCTTTTCTGTTATCAAGATGATTCCGTTTTGGGAATAATATAATATTTCATTCCATATATTATACGAGTCAAGGTGCGACTATAAAAGTAAGTTGTTTAGTTATAACTTCATTTTATGGTCTTAGAGAGACTTTGATTCTTCAAGCACGACCTTCGCTGTAAATTTGAATCTGATTTTAATAATCTGAAGGTTGCAGATGGTGTAGATAACATTTCCAATGTATACTCATTGTAACCTTCCACAGGAAAATGAAAGAATGTACAAAATTAACCCATGCATTAAACGGATTTTTTTTATTAATTTTTGGCTATATAAACACCATAAAACTTCGAAATAACATCAAAGAATGTCTTTTTAGAAATAACATCAAATAATGTCTTTTTAGGTTTCTTTATGTTTTTGAAACTTTCTTAATTATTTATATCGTTTTTATATAACGTAATATCCACATAAAACCGCATTTGAGAAAGGCGTATCAGATATTAGTGATGAAAGGGAAGAAGACGGAAGTGACGTGCGTGGGGATATTGATAGTGTGTCTCCTTGTGATAGCAAACACTCTGCTACGTCATCCTAGTAAATGATAATTGTAAAGTAAGAAATCTAATCTAGTATCATTTAATAAGAAAACTAAAAGTTTTATGGTCAAAACACGTTTCAGGTGGTTGTTATAGCAATGGTTTGGTTTCAAACAGAATATTTAAAATATTAAAAGAATTACAAATTGTTTTGCAAATGGTTAAGATAGAATAAATAAATAATGACGTAAATCGTATTGGTTCAAACATAAATTCAAACATGCATATCAATTTTTACTGTAAACTTTTGAATTGTTTTGATATACTGATATACAATCTATTGATATAATACGTAGTTCATGCGAAGTTTTGAACTGGAATAATAACATGCATTAGCTTATCACAAGGTTTAACAAGTGCAGTTAGCTTTCAAAACAATGTAATTGATACATGCATTATCGTACATTCGAAAGCGTACTGAAATAATTTTTGAAAGGACTTTTAGCAAATTAATAACAAATATAAACTAATGATCAAATAAAGTTATCCTCTGTGTACTTTTAAGCAGTCATCTCACATGGTAAGCAAGTGTTGGAAATTTTCAAAAGTACAACGGTCCTGGAACATACAAACAATGCGAGTCAATACCATCACATGTATGGTAACGTTATGCGTCTCTCGCTTTGTCCCACAGGTCCTGAAAGGTGACACGTAACCCAGTACGATAAACACGACGTCACGTAGCGTTGTGCATCCCGCCTTTGACCAGTGATCTATGAAATGACACTGGACGTTTTAAACAACATGTTGTCGTGTGGTTCCGTCATTAACGGCCCGGAAACATGTCATTTGCTTCCCTCTGGGTGTTCATTTCCGGAATCATCGCCGCCATGCAGGCAAAGAATACGGTTTCGTCACAGTATCATATCCCAATAGTAACAGGATTGACGTCTGTTTTTGTTACCGCAACAACTCTCCGGAGATTGTTGTGTTTTGTTTATTTTCCTTTTGTGTTGGTTCAACTCATATTTTTCTGCGTGCTGACATAATTATGAAATCAATTAACGTCTATCCATTCATGTCGTTACACATTGTCTGTTTGCAGCGAGGGGAGTTCAAATTCGTCCAACGAGGGACAGGTGATAGCAAGGACATGTCATTAAGTTGGCGTCAAGGGACAAATCATCATCATCAACGATAGTATATTTATAGAATTGTTTAGATAACATCTGAATATTTGTTTATGGGCTATGATTCATGTCAAAAGATAAAATGTAACATAATAGACCCAGCCTAAATATTCCATTTTAGCATATACCTTTAAATAAATACAGTAAAACATTGACTTTGTTTACCATGTAATGCAAATGATAACATGTTTAGAAAGACAACATGTCATCCCCTCTGTTCTTTTGATAGCTCAATGTCAGCATACATGACCCTGACACACGCATATGCAGGTATGCATGTCCGATCTCAATGGATTCGTTAAAAAACGAGCTTACATTACATGTAAATAAATTGAAACTAATCAAGATCATATTGATTCTTTAATGTATAAATCAACACCCTATCAACAGCTTAGATCATTTCCATTTTATCTACCTGGACGTATCGTTTAAGCCAGTAAGTTCCTATTCCTATTGGAATGTTGACTGCTTGATCCCAGTCCTGCTTTATGTTTACAGAATCTCATTATTATATGTTCCCTTTGTTGGTGTCTATTCGTGAAATATTTCATTGTCTGTTTCCTATTTAGTTATAGTAACGGACTCTGTCTATTTAATGTGTATTATTTTAACTTATACTAAGTACTGAAGTAACGTGTTTTGAAATATAAGTATATGGTGTTATTCGTTGTTTCATCAACATTTACTGCGTCACGATGACACTTTTGTGATACGTATCATATCATCATTGTAAAGTATGAAGAAAACATTGTTTATAATTCTTCACGGAATTAACTTTAGCTGACACTTTTCGATATCCAGTTTACACTTTCAGGGTAATACTCACAAACAAAAAGTACATATTTCATCTTATTTTCTTTCAACATTTAGGCAAAATCGGAATTTGCCCATGGCACGCAATACACGAATACATATGTATATATATGTGCTTGGTTATTTTTGTGTTTTTGATTATCGTGATCTTTGAGTGTCATTTTGTGCAAAGTCATATGATTGTTTTGGTTTGTATTGTTATATCATTGTATAAAACCGCAACTGATTATGAAATAGACAACACATTTGAAAATAACATGAGAACCATATCACTTGCAAGCAAGACTGATTTTATTGTAAAGCAAATAGACATTTTATATTGTGATACCAGTTTTGTGAGACATTTTGGGTGATCAATTAATCATCGAATAATCAACTGTAAAATGTAAAAAAAATAAAAATAGGTTTATGGTGTAACGTGGCATTGTCTATATCTGTTTTATTTATGGATGTTACTAATATAATGTCGCATTCACTCCAAACCTACTGGTATAAAATCGGGGATTCTGTTTGACACCCATAAAATACCTCCATCAAATGCTTCAATGTGGGACATGTTATTGCGATAACATTTGCGCATGGACAGATGAATAATTGAAGAATTGCACTATTGTTTGTATACTTTATGTAGACGTATGATGGCGTGTATATTGCCATATCAGCACAAAAACATGCCTGGGTCCTGTAAAACATTGGTGTGAATTCCAACCACACGGGGAATAGCTATTGTGTCCAGAAAATATATAAAAGAATAGTTACCCCATCAACCTACGCCGTGTCAGTATAGTCCGCCTTGTATTGCACACAGAGGAAATTAATAAAGCGTTGTAATGTTTGTGTGAATATATTTCAACAGATGTAAGAACAATGCCAAGGTCAATAGAAATCCAGCTGTTTTATATCCTGCTTCCCCTTTGTGGTGATGTATGAAAAACATTTACCTCGGTCAAAAGGCTTTCCAATAACCCTCCAAGGATTCATTATTCATAATGAAACATTTGTCCATCGGGAAAAGAATGAATAAATAATTCGATATTGAAAAGCCTTTCAACTTCCATGATAATTTACAAGCTAAAGGTTTTTATTCAATGATAATATGAACTTTAAGTATTAAAATAATGCATTGCCGCATACGTCTAACGAACTGGTAAAACCACACCAAAATGTATTTCCTTAGCTTAAAGGCCCACTACCTTTCCGAAACGGCATTTATTTTTTACAAAGGAAAAGAAAACGAGATCAATAATTTTGTAGAGTCGCAAAAGTTATTCACTTACCATTAATACTACACGTATCATCACCTTCAGAACAATTTGATTATAAGTAAAAACAAATATATAATAATAACGCAACCCGCGTCTTGTTATACGCCGTCGTCCTAAATACCGCGCGGTAGTTGACTATCACTGCGCCAGACTGCAAAACAGCGAAATGACTCTCCACTGATATTATATATTACGGAGGAAATTTTGCATATGTTTGGTGTTATAACCTCATCTTAGGCCTTCGATCTATATTTTCTGATGTTACTGATGTTTTAAGAAATATTTACGTTTTGCTTCGGAACGGTAATTATCGTACCAACCAGTTTTTAAAGATACGCAAGTGTGGCGATAGCGTCTACTTGTTTTCAAAAATGTCGAAAACAATGTTTGTTTTATTGTCAATAAAATGAATGCCTAAAAAAATCACCGTAAATATATACCGAATATACCGTCGGCATCATCACACACTTGTATATTAATTACTTTCTGTAGCCTATTGATTATACCTCAACTTAAGCCCTTTAATTACAATATCCTTTGTTTTTCTAGACTCATGTTCATAATTTGTACGTCAGGTAGAATTGAAATGTAAGTTTCTTACAATGAATATTGACATATTTATAAATCCCAAAAACAGATATATCAAAAAGCCAACATGTTTTACCATAACTAATCATTAAAACATTACGAGGTACTCCAATTGATTAAACCTCGTCAATTAATCTTAACCACCGTATTAATATTTAGATAGAATTAAAGCATGCTACGCTCACTCTTTTGTTTCAATTTTTTGCCTTCAAGAGTCTCCGTGCGTGATTCATAAAATATCACTTTTTCACAAGACATTTCATATTTTACATTATTTTACGGGTTTGGTGACATATTAGTGTGTTCTGCTGTACAATATATCCTTTATAAAGGTTTATACTAAAAACCTCCAATCAAAACTTTGTACTTTAATAACTACACAATTCTATCGTTAATGGTCACCTTTTTATTCATGTCTTGTTGACCTTAGGCAACGTTCCTACATCCTCAGACCAAAAAAAGCGAGACAACGGCGACACTTCAATTACCAAACTAACTTCAGTAATAAGGGGAAAGATAACCCAGTGATACTAAATTGGGTGATAATGCTATGATAAGGGTTGGGATAATTCGTCTAACTCGTCTGCTGTCTAGACCTATAAGGCATATGGCTAGTGTCCACTAGTTTGTCCAGTTCATCTTCCGTGTTGCAATTTGTGGTTTTCACATCATTTGTCTAATAACGCAGATGACTTTGTCGGAACCGCTGCCCGAAAATAAACATTGACCCAGTGTTTCAATCAGACTTTCAAAATGGGAATAAATAAAAATGTATTTATGACATTATCTGGTTTTGTTGACTAGCATTGCATTCTATTTAGTTTTTATTCCCAATACCGGTGTCCACCTAGGGAAATGCAATGACATCAAACGGCATCTACTACAAAAAGTTCATGTCAGGAGTGTTTCAGCACGCGAACACCTTAGCTATATTAGAATATGGCAAATACAAAGTAACCACGGACTCATGTGTGGTAGGACAAAAATTGTCGTTACATTTTCAAATGTCAATAGAGTGCCTTGTTGGTGACTTTGGTTTTACTAAACAAACAACAACGGAGACCTTTCATACGTACTCTTGCTTTCCTCGACCGTTGATATTTAAGTCCGAAAGTTTTCGTTTCAAAATAAAGGTTTAACACGTGTATCGAATGCTTGAAAATAACATCGATACTCCCAGATTATGATTGTAAAACCACATGATAAAGACATTGAAAGTATGGATAACACCCAGTGACAAAGACAAATACTTTAATGTCTCAAAGCATCCAATATTATATAAGTATTTCCCCAATCTTAACGTCGTTCGAATCATATTAACTTACTTCGGATTATTATTTCTTTACAGTAGATTTGTTTAACATTGCCATATTAATTATGATTCCTGGGTACTTAGCCTGTCCTAGAAAATATTTTTTTTTTTTTGTAAATAGAGGATAAATTTTATCTATTTTATTCAATCAATTACACAATCAACTTACTATGAATTTTGAAATCATCTAATGCATAAAAACAAATAAGTAAAACATTGCGAGTGGATTTATCTTATTAGAAGATTCCATAATAATATCATGTTTCAATTACATATCCATATTATGTGTTTTGATTTCATAAAATTTATTTTTTGATGCCAGAGAACTTCAAGCAAACAATCAGTCTAATTAGGAATAACTGAGCTGAAAACTAGAAAACAAATCATGACATTATCAAGGTAATTTTCTGTGCTAGACATTTAGAAAAATACTTCGGCGAAATTTAGACATCCATTTCTTTGTCTCAAGCAGAAAAGCAATTAACCCGAGGACATGACCACTGAACTATGGGATAGTGTATTCGTCTGAACAATGACATCTGCAAGAGACAAAAACAAATTAGTGTTCCCGGAGAATATTTCAGAGCGTCACAGCGACCCAGATCGTATCCGTCGGCGACATGCTTGACACGCCGTCACAAACAGTCGTATATCAGGAAGGTACATTCCAGACAATCCATTCGATTGTTAGACAGTTTTCATTATCAGAGAAATCATACCCATTTAAGAAAAACTATACCCAATGGACAAATTCGGATGATGTCTAATGCTCGATGATTTTTTTGTGGAGAGAACAGGAAGTACTGCTTAAACTTTCTGATATATTGTGGTTATCTCCCTTTCCTATTTTTTGAGTTTTGAATGTACAAATTCTCATTTCTGCAATCCATTGCATTCTATATTAATTTTCCTTTTATTGGTATACAAACACTTAAATTACTTTATTTTATTATTCTTATTTTTTATCTGACTTCCGTGTCCGTTTTGTAAATTGTGATTGACTTCCCTGAAACATAAATCGACAAAAAGGATCTATTTAAAATTACTTTCCATTGCATTTCAGGCTTTAGGAAACAAAAATATACATTTTTGGGCAAGAATCAATTTTGGTGGTTGCGTGGACTTACGTCTTAGTAAATGTGCAATGTGTACGTGTTTGTGCACGCAACTGTTTATGTTCTGAGATATGTTTAGGTCTATGACTGCGATATATCCGTGTTATGTGTCCATGCAATAATGAAACCCATGCTCTTTATAGTGTTGTCTCACTGAATCATACCAGGGCAATCATGAACGATACCAAGTAACACAACCCACACGATCATAATATACTGACAACAAGCGAACCAGTCATTCTGCTCCCGTTTTGTTGAGCAGTAAGCAGAAACACGACCTTAATAGAATATTGTGTGTCTCTGCTAGAAGACAAAACCCAGAGCCTATCTTGCAGGAGCGAACACTCAATCCTTGTCCAAATATGAGGCAGTGTCAAGGGACACGCCAGAAACAAAGTGAAGAAGATAGCAAATAAATTCGACATTTACGATCATTCATTGTGAAGCAGGTACCATTACAATGCCCTTCTTACAGCGCAATCGAGCTGAGATACTGATTTATTGAAAAAATACTCTGCAGGGGTGGAAGTTTTGTTATGGTATCTCGGATTGTGAACAGAACAGCCAATGAAAATCGTTCCAAGTTACAAAACACTGTTTTTGGAACTATATGCCTTGATGAAGGCATGCATGTTGAAATTGATATTTTAAAGAAATGAAATAAAAAAGCGATATAAATCAATTCTTTATGTCAACGTCATTAATATAAACTCGCATTCATGCAAGAAAATGTTAAATATATCTTATAAGGATAGTTTCCTAATTTCGAAGTGAAAGCATATGTACTATCTTTCTTTTCACTCAAATGGTTTGATCAGCTAGATTGAGAGATTAGACTTAACAGGTTTGACTTTAAATGCAAGACTTGTTTGGCGTCAGTTTTTTTTTGTTTTTTTTTTTTTTTCATTGAAAGCACTATATCATTCAGCGTATTATCATGCTATATTTTCTTGTAAACAATTAAATATTATTAATAAATTATTAATTATATATAAATATTATTATTGTAAATATGTAATTCCATAGCAACAATGCTATGTTTTCATCTTTAAACGATTATTTTCTCCTTTTACAATTCAACGTTACAACCAACGAAACATTTCTTTTCCGTACATAATCGTACGATGGATGCACAACAACAACAAAAATAAAATCAGCTAATTGCTAAACGTAACTCAATGAAACACAACATGTCAAAGCTGTTATAAAAAGTGTGCATCTAACTAAAAGTAATACAGCAAATGGATGGAAATTTGTCTCCAAAGCCCAGTTTACGATTGCCCGTTGAACTTTGCTTTCAGACACATGCCTCATTCATATAAAATGGACATTTCGCTGGAGACTTCGTAATTTCGTTACTTGCACATATAATGACATTTAATTCCCTAATGTAGACTTGATATAATAGCATTCATTACATTTACTTTTTATTTACGAGCGCTTTACGTCTGTAAACCTCTCTCGTATTTCTGGGTATACTTTTTTAATTTATTATCTCTCACGCGATACGCTTGAAGTACATATGCCTGAGAAATTAACAATAAAGTCACATGTACTTAAATGCTGTATGATATCCTAGCGTAATAAATCACTGTGTTTTTTAGAAATGTAACATAACAGCATTACATGAAATCGTTATCTAGGGATTTTTCTTCCCTCATATACGAGGCTTAAGTTTGAGATATTTTATCTTCTTTATAGGGAGTTTAGTGAATTTGTCACATGACAATTGTAAGTTATCCATGTTTTAACTACATGGCATTCGCTACATAAAAGTAAATGTACATTTAATGTTAAATCAAAACATGGTTAACTAATTCATTGGAGCACAAAGTATAATTTGAAGTACATGTAGCAAACACATATTTTATCGTGTTTGGTTTATCTGCCCAACGTGGTATGAATTACAGACATTCTCGCCTCTTCTTTTTATGAAATATGTACTTGCGTTTTGTGGAGCCTAGGAATATTGGTGTGTGTTTGTAAAGTGTAAAGAGCTAGATTGAGATGTACAGTACTACTTGTTGAGTTTTACCGGTGTAATGTGGATATGGACCCCATAAGAATTTGACCCCAGGTGATTTTGTATCGTGGAAAATGGACCCTGGATGTCTTTCTAGTCTTATTACATTTGTATTTGAATAATATTTTGCATTTTAGTATTCAAGTTTGACGAAGGTTCTGACTATTTTCGAAGTCTCTCCCTAAAATTACCAATTACAAATGAAGGTGAACGTTCTCATTCCAACCATCCCAAGGCGGGTTTAGACATAATCGTGATGTACATAAATCGTCGGAGAAAAATGACATATTTGTTATATAGAGTTAAACAATAAGAAGTTATTTGAGAGATCACATATACCTTTTGCAATATGATTAACTTGTATTCATTAATTCGTTACCGGAAGAAGACCTAACAGAAGGACAAAATGTCTAGCTATTGAACAGTCTTTTATATCATGGTATTACTTGTATGACAATGTTGCTGAAATAAACAATCAGTTTTCTATTACATGTTTATCTTTATTAGTTATAAATAATTCCTTCATATGAATTTGTTATAATTCGTCAATTATTTGTATTTGTTCCCGTTAATCCTGTGGATAGTCGAAGGATGTTTAATGCTAAGTCTACTTGAAGATATTGGCGTCTTATTAACTTATCATCCAAATGGGAATAATTACACCATTTCGTACACAATTGGTAATGTATATTGCCCAACGCTATGTTGCCAGAACCCAGACAGTCCTTAAAGTGGATCCAGTGACGTCATTTTATACCATGTTTTATCTACTTGGATTTCGTAGAAGAAACAAAAACAATAAATCACTGAAGACAACATCTTACTTTCATGTTTCTGTCATATTTTGTTTTATCAATATCACAAAATGCAACTTTCTATCACGTTCGTTTACAAATAATTATAAAGATATTCCATACAGCTATTACTTTTTGTATTGTATAGGCCAAATATGCAATTCAAACAATGTCGGTCATACGAGTTTTTATATTTTTTGTTTTAATTCTGTGATATTTCTGGATTTTGTTTGATAACTGATTATGATTATATAGAGAAAAACAGCTATGCTTGATCCAACTGACAACAACAAACATTATTAATAATTCCCTAATGGTTTTTCCCGGAACAAAACAAGAGTCTCTCCCTAACTCCTGACTGAAAATCCCCATCTATCTCCATCGCCGTATAGTAATTAGGTACGACAGACTTAATTGAGAAGAATCGCTATATTTTGATAGATATGAATAATTCCAAACACTATTGCCTATTCATGCACGTTTATTCAGACACAAAAACCTTTGACATGCAGCGAAAAATTCTCAGAGAGATAATAATTGTACTAATGATTGTTGGGTCGACCGACCAGCGAAATAAACATTCATCACAAGAGACTATCTAATCTAACCAATTCTACTCTTGTAGTCCTACACTGTTCCTGATCGAACGCACGCGAGCAGCATCATTCATGATCCTACTGTATTCATAGTTATAACGTTTTAAGAACATTTATCAACAGTATCTGTTGTATACGATGCATTGCTATGTGTGACGCGAATTATGATTATATTTCCACAATATGAGAAAAGTTGATATATTTTTATTGTTTGAAAGTTTCTTGATCTTATTTTGTTTGCATTTCCAAAATATTTTTATTGCTTTCCTCTATTGACGTTTCTTCACAGAACAAAGAGAGTAAATTCAAAGTAATACTTTTCAATCATGTTTTTTTTTTTTGTGTGTGTTTATTAATTATGAAGATTTTAAGATTTGGAAATCTTACCATTTTGACATACAGTCATACTAAATTTTTAACTTTTGAAGACATTAGTGCCGTTAATCTTTATAAACTCATTCATGTCAAATACTACTGAATCTGAGTAAGTTCAGATATATCTAAAACATATATATGCTTATTGATTACACAACAGATCTGTTAAAAAAAAACGCAAAATGTAACGCACTGTGTGATTCAACATATCAATAATCTACAAAAAATATCAGCTCAGGTATACGAATTATATATGATTTAAATATGAATTTAGGTGTTATACAATCTGAAATTTGATAATAATATTAAGGACAAATGTTCACTCTATCTTGAGAACTACGGAGAGCAATCTGTTTTCGATTTTCGGAAGAAAGAACCAATTATTGTTCCTGGTCCTAAAATGAATTTCCTTTAAACATTTAAAAATTACTGTTAAAAGGTTGCAATTTAAATTTGACTCCGGCATATCATCATTCTTCTGTGGTGTAATGACACGCATGTCAATCTGTACTGACTGGCTGTAAATTACTCTACTCCCAGATCTTATAAAACAAACAATTAACATAGAATTCACCAATTTAGGGTCCTTCCTTTTGCTTGGTGATCATTTCATTTTGCTTGGCATGCATCTGATTATTCAAGTACTGATTATTTTTTTGTATTGAAGACAAATGTTAACGACAGGATCACGTATCAACCAAGTGTTTGGATGGTGTGACACAGTCCGATATATCAGGTGTAATGATCAGCATCTCAGCTCTTCATTTTCTGCTTCGCTTCTGTTTCCCCTTTCCACGCAATAATAATTGATTTTCTAGCCGTAAATGACTCAAAACCGATCGTTCACCATTCATACTGTTCGGCAACTTGACACTTCCTTAAATGTCAAAAAAAACGTAGTCAAGACATTCAACGTGGGAAAATCTTTGACACCGCGGAAATATTGTTAGATCACGAAGATATCTGACATATACACATGTCCCATGTCTACCATTTTGAACGTAATGGTTGATCTACTTTTCCGACGAGATCAACGAACGTGTTTTGGTAGCAATTTAATTACCACAATGTTTGATCCAAATCTTCAAATCCCTCCTTTACATGTTTTCTGTCTGACGAGTTCATTCACGTGCTTGACCTGGCACTCCTTGAGCCTGAATTGAAATAGTCGGTCAAGGGACAAAAAGTCCATTTTGTCAAACAGATATCCTAGCATTGCTTGAGCTTGATTTACGTGCCCTATTTCGGTAATCAAAACTGGACACCTTTTGGTCATATTTGATGCTTTACCAAACAGTTACATTTTGTTATTGGCCTTTACTGGTGGGGCCCATGACAGGGAGTACCGGTACCGCCATCAAACAAACTCGTAATAAAAAATCGTTAGAGTGATAAATGGCTTAGATACTTCCTGTTAAACCCCCTTGAACACACAATAATTTACACGTGTTCTCTCATTATGTGATAGAAAAAAAAATTAAAAGAAAACATGTCTGTGGTTAGATTTAACGGTAACAAAAAAGTAACAATATTGATACTGACATTACATTGTTTCTAGAAATGTCTTCGAGATTTTATGTTTGTGTTAGTTTCACATTTCTGAGGGGAAAATGGAAGTAAAGATGACGAGGGAACCAACTCGAAGATAGATAAAACCACACGTATTGTTTCAGTGTGAGAGAAAAGTGGGAGAGCAGTGATCACATGTATACATGTAGTCCTATTGGTTGTGTGTTTCATATTTTGTAGTATTTTTTATATGGCTTTCCTTGGTCTGCATATATTTTTGGCTCCTGGATTTATGTATTTATATGTTATAGTTTCATTGTATGTGTAAATACTAAATTAATTACTGTGTAGAGCCAGTTCAGCATTTGGCTGCTAGTTTAATCATGGTTTGAACTCTTCCTACTTTTATCAGTTATCAGTATGTGTCCAAGTTAATCTAGCTCGCTTGTTAAGATGATTCGTATTGTGATTTGCTTTGTTTTTACTCAGGTCAGCATTTGGCTGCTGGGTTTGTTCCAAGTTATAAAGATTCAACTGTATTTGCATATATTATATGTAATTATAACTGTTCAACCATTTCTTAACCTCGCTAATTTGTGAGGATGTGTTGTAATATTACAATTGTTATTTCAATTTATCCTATCTTTATATGAGGTTAATTTCAAAATATAACGTCATTGGTACTCTCCCTGTCTCCAGTGTGTATCTGGTTAGATTACAGGACAAATGATCTTATCTAGTTTAGTATTATCCACTTTCCTTTATTTTTCTGGCTGCGCTTTTGGGTGGCTTTTTTGTGGCCTTTTTTGGTTCGCAACCTTTTTTATAGATGCTATTTTTTATGTTCATAATTGAGTTTATATTACGTAATGTTTTGTAACACAAGTTTGTGTTAATTGTTCAGTTATCCAGTTGTTCTGGATATGCTAGTCAATTAATAAATTGACAATCATTCTCAATTATGGTTTCTGTTATATATTTCATTACATATCACATCTGTAAAAAACGGAGCTTCAGCAGCAGCCAGTAAAAATAATGAGTATATTTTTGCAAAGTTAGAGCATAGCGAACACAAATACATGTAGTCCTAGCGTAGTGTCTATTCCGTCTTTGCATATTACAGAGTTAGCTCGCTTGCGGGTAGGTATCGATTGTTACGTCACTATTTTGTGAGCGCAATTCACGTCATTTTCTCCGAAAAGTATGACGTTACGCTCGCAAAAACATGACGTCACAATCAATACCTACCCGCAAGTGAAGATAACTCTGTAATATGCAAATCCGGAATATGAACGGTAAATGCGTATCACTGGTTCTATCGCAGTAGGAGTGTGCTTGCGAACTCTCAGTATCAACCACTGGGTCTATCGCAGTGAGAGTGTGTTTGCCAACTCTTAGTATCAACCACTGGTGCTATCGCAGTAAGAGTGTATTTGCCAACTCTTAGTATCAACCACTGGTGCTATCGCAGTAGGAGAGTGTTTGCCAACTCTTAGTATCAACCATTGGTTCTATCGCAGTAGGGGTGTGTTTGCCATCTCTCAACGTATCAGGTAAACATTGAGTAGCATTTGTTGTTTATACCATACGTGGTATGACCCCTGAACAGGTTTAGATTGGCTGACAGAGTGGACTTCATGTCTTGTCGCACGAAGATCATACAACCGACTACTTTGATAAGAACATACTTGTGATAAACATGAACTTTATAACAATAGTGTGACAATTATTTGGTTTTTAAGCAAGTGACACCTGCAGTATGCATACTTACATACATATAGTTTAACAATCAGTAGTATATTGCCCAAGTAAGGATTGCAATTCAGATTCAACCTACAACACCAACTGTTGATTCACAATGTCCCTGTCGTGAGCCTCCCGGTCAGAAAGACGAGTGTACACATGCGTGCAAACATTTCGGCATATACCCCCAAGTCAATACCTATATATGGTGAGGAGTCTGTGGATCTAGTGTATATCGTGATCTGGTCAGTAGATCAGTGGCAAGTTAATATCTCACGACTCTTAAGTGGGGGAGACTCATTCATCCAGTCTGCACATCACACGTTTCACTTCTATTCAATTAATATGATGGCGTATGTAGGAATGCTTTCTCCGTCCTCCCAGAATTCATGTTACATCTTCGCTCATTTCAACTATTGCGTGTTGTGGTGAGATACGTATAGAGGTGTTGAAGTCGTTTCAAATAATATCGGCATCTATTTATGTAATATGGTGACAAACCCAACCCAAACCAGTCAACAAACTTTACAATCTGTTTGATTTAAGAAACCACTAGTGAACTCACTGTTAAAAGTTAACCATTCAAACAAATTCCATTAACAAAAAGCCACGTCGCACACATTCAAGGCGTCCAAAACCAAAACGATTCATTCATAAACAAATGAACCTGAAAAACTTCTTTCTTCTCGTTTGTCTTGAATAAAAGTTATGAATTTGTATATTGTATCTTGTTGCATTGGCACGTTTTATGTATCCATGATTTGTAACTCCCTCTTAATTAAAGTACCACGGTTGTTGTTTTTGATTTTGTGTTTTGGTATGTGTGTTGTTGATTTTGTGTTTTTGAATGCGTGTTGTTATTTTTGTGTTTTGGTATGTGTGTTGTTGTTTTTGTGTTTTTGTATGTGTGTTGCTGTTTTTGTGTTTTTGTATGTGTGTTGCTGTTTTTGTGTTTTGGTTTGCGTTTTGGTATATGTGTTGTTGTTTTTGTGTTTTGGTATGTGTGTTGTTGTTTTTGTGATTTGGTACGTGTGTTGTTTTTTGTGTTTTGGTACGTGTATTGTTGTTTTTGGGCTTTGGTATGTGTGTTGTTGTTTTTGTGCTTTGATACATGTGTTGTTGTTTTGTATTTTGGTACGTATGTTGTTGTTATTGTGTTTTGGTACATGTGTTGTTGTTTTTTGTGTTTTGGTACGTATGTTGTTGTTATTGTGTTTTGGTACATGTGTTGTTGTTTTTTGTGTTTTGGTACGTGTGTTGTTGTTTTTGTGTTTTGGTTCGTGTGTTGTTGTTTTTGTGCTTTGGTATGTGTGTTGTTTTTAATTTATTGAATCCATATAAAATGTGTTTCGTTTGTATTTTTTGGTACAAATGCTCGTTATTATTTTGTATTATAAATTTCTTTGAAATGTTCAAATCACCTCGTACTGTGTTTAATTATGTAATACGACATATCATTAATATTCATTACTATTTAATGCTATTAAGGAACGATAAACAAAATATAAATTGAAACTTTTACCTATTTCACAGATTATTATTTTTCAATGTCATATTATAATATTTTTATAGTTATCATTATTATATCAAATTATGTTGTTTAAATTATTTTTACAACAATAAATTTATAATTTTAGACATTATAGAATGAGTCCGATTAATATACGTGCTACTGTATCCAATACATCACATCCGTTATTTACCAAAGAATAACCTCGACTCATAACTAATAATGGTGTTCATGCTATCTTATATTTTTCGTTATCAAATTGCTTTTTCTAGTTACATTTCTTTTTGAGTATGTTCATTTCTACTTCATATCCAATAACACTTGATGAAATCACTTGCAAGCCAATCTAAAATGGGACCCGTAAAACACTTACCGGTTGGTGAAAACAATAAACGGCCGACAGTGTGTCAATTAAGTGAGGGAAATAACAGATAATTGCAACGTGAAAAAATGTGTCAAACTTTATTAGGCCGTCTTTAGTCTATCGCTGGTACTTGATTGGGTAGGAAATATGTTGTCATATCCCTTAATTAGTGGTCAATAGTCACGCGATATTGGGAGCTGTAGGTGGCCAAGGGACGTCAGGAGTGGACGTGTCCAGTTCATTGCTATCACCACAAACTGACCTTGCCGATACCACTCTACTTCTAAAATTACAACTCTGTATTGTATCGTGTGGACGGTGTGTCCTATAAAGCAATGGGTAAAATATATTAGAATACATAACTAGAACCGTAAAAATTTGTCTAGATGTTTTCTACATTCAATTCGATATAATGTTATGTTAACTATTGATATACGTTTTGTTAAAACATTGTGCAAGTATACCGGTTTTGTATGGGGATGGCTAAAATAGGCTATGCCTGATGTAAAACCCATTTGATTTTTGCAATATAGCTTTGTTGAAATTGATAAAAGCTTTTCATACGCTGAAATGTTAGCTCCTCATGCGTTCATCCCTAAGCATATAGTTGGCTGCTCTTATTCGAAAACTGAAACGCGTACGCTTCGCTATAGATTTTACAAAATATATGAGTGTGTCTAAAGGTGACCATAATAATGGAATGACTAACAAATTATAATAAAAAAAAATGCAAAATAAAAAAGAAAAAAAACTACAAAAAAATCAATAAAATAAAAAAATAAAATTAAAAAAAAACGACAACAATACAAAATAAACTTATAATAGAATTCTGTGTCAATCATAACATTGAAAAGACAATGTCCCAAATTTAACACATGGTTTACGTCACATGGACTGCACAAGGATCATTACGGGCTTTCTATATAATTAGCCTGATTTATGAAGCAAGGATTCATTTAAAAGTACAGACATATATACAACCCTAATGAAACAATCTAGAGCAGAAGACCACCTTAATTACATAGTGTCCAAAACGTGTCTGGGAAACCGGACTCACCGAGATTTATTTCCTTAAAACAACTATAGAATCCAGTCAATTTTAAGTTCTCAAATTATGTTTGAAAGTATAAATAGAATAGCACTCCTTGTGTTGGGGTTGAAATCAATAGGGTATTTCTGGTGAAAAGTGGTCAACATCTATGGACTATCTACTAAACGACCTCACCAACCGCGTTTGACAGTTTCAGAATAACAACATCATAATGTGGCTTCTTTATAATGCCACTGTACTAAATTTCAAAATGGCAATCGAGAGACAAATACGTGTATATCGAAATGGTCTTTTATAAGTTATTGAATGATAGCTATATCATATATGAAGCTATTGGATGAATCTCATGATGTTATATTTAGCATAATGAGTACTTTTTCTAAGCACAAACGAAATACCGTTGACTGTTAAGTGTTTAAAGTTTGGGATTCTTGATACTCATTTGCATGGAACAATGTTCGCTTATATGTCAATAATTATTATTAATACAGGTCACCTTACTTGCCATTCGTCCTATATTGTTTGCGGGATTTTAAGTTCGCGGAAATTAACTTGATCGGGAATACCCGCGCATAACAGCAATAATACAGTATATAACTTTATGCATGCTCCACATAAATCTCAACACAAATGTGTGAATTGAAAATTGCCATCTTATAAAGATGATAACATCTTATAGAATGTTTATAAAATCATATGTATATAAGTAACATGAACGACAAAAATGATGGTTTATTAAAACTAAACCATATGCATTTGTTTTCAGTTGTATATTGAAGTAACATGAACGTTATCAAATAAAATTAATACATACGAATAATAGAATGAATGACCATGACATCATAATAATTAGTACTCCATATCCAAAACAATACATATATTGTATCTTTAGCTGTCGGGAGACTCTAAAATGACCATTTCAATAAACATACCTGTTCTGTTTTCAAATAGAGAACAATAAAAATAAAAACAAAATATTACAAAATAATGTTCCTATTGTGGGGATTCGTCAGAATTACGTCACACAGTGGAAATGCTGACAATCTTGCATCAGTAAAAGAGTGTTGTTATTTTTGCAATACTGTTTGTTAAAGATGCTCCACCGCCGACAGACCATAAATGATACTCATCATTTGAACAATAATTGGTGTTTAATCTTGTATATATATGTCTAATTAACACAAAAAATAATATAAAATAATTATTTTGCTGTTGGTGCATGCGCAGTCAGAACTTCATTCTATATAGAACATAGTGCCACGGAATTTTTTCGGGATGCAATAAATTATTTCTAATATTTTTATTTTGAAGTAAAATTAAAAGCTCAAACTTTCCAATGGTGGTAATGGTGTAAAGTAAGTAACTTTTGTAACTGAAAAAAATACAAAATCGTCTGATCCTGTTTTTGATAGTGAAAAAATACCATTTGTCAGCGGTGGAGCATCTTTAATTGAGCCTTTTCTACCACATTATTGTTTTGACCTTTTGGGTACTTGATTTGAAAATACTAGGAATCCTTTGTTGTTGTATTGTATGTTGTGATGTCAATACAAATCAAACAGTCCGAGGTCTGATAAATCACCCTTTTCTATTTGTCCTTACGTTGTGAAAGCTGATATAGAAACCTTAAAAGAAACCAATAAAATTTCCAGATATTTCTGTCCTGTAAAAATGTTTTCTTAATAATAGAAGTGAAAGTGGACTTGCTGACGTTAGATTTTATTTCAGGCTTGACCTTTAAGTCCGAGAAATAATTGATATGGAGAGTCCTAGTGTTGTACTCTAAATGACGATAGATTCGAGGCTGTCACCAGATCGATCCTTCATTTGATCCAAGACGACCACAAACTTGTACTGGACGGAACGACCGGCTGTTGATGGATGGGGACAACCTGATGTGGTAAATCCGCTGATGTCGATAGAGCTTCCTTTTGATGTTCGCTTTTGTATCAGAAAATGCACTAAAACCAGTGGTCAGTTTGAAAGACCCATATGATTTATTCGTGATTGCAGACATTAAGTTGAATACTTCAGATTATTTTGAAAAAGACGATTTAAAGGTCACTTCATCGTCTTTAAAACGGTATTATTTTTATTAGATCTAAAACAACACGATAAGACTAGGACAACCCAACAAAGCGACAACACAAGATAGCCGTAATCAGCCAAGCTTGTGGTCCGCTGGCATGGTTGTGCATGATGGAGTATTACAAAAAGCAACAGTATGACACATATGATAATAAACACAAACAGCCTTCTTTTTTCTCTTGTTGTAAAGCATCGTCAGTTAACCTCATGCGGTCATAGTTTACCTAGAATTAGTAAAACAAAAAGCTGCGATTGGTCACGGGTGTATAGCACGTACGTTTTTTTTTAAATTATCCTCTCTTGTTTGTGGTTGATAATTGGTCTTTAACATTACTGTTAAAGACTATTCGTCAATACGTCAATAATTTTGGAGTTACATCGTTAAAATAATAGGGTTCAATTTTATCACAACAATATATATTTCATATTTCATTATGTTCCAATAACATGTAGATCAACAAAAGCATAAAAATATAGCGGGAAGTAATATTGAGTGCGATAATCCTCTTTAAAAGATTCATATTTTCTTTATTCCATTAGGACATTAAAAGATATTCGAAAATCTTTTATCTTTATCATAATGCAATTATGAGATGAATTCCTAAAAGATGCTACACCGCTGACAAATGGTATTTTTTTCACTATGAAAAACAGGAGCAGACGATTTAGTATTTTTCTTCAGTTACAAAAGTTACTTACTTTACACCATTACCACCATTGAAAAGTTTGAGCTTCTAATTTTACTTTAAGTTAAAAATATGAAAAATAATTAATTGCATCCCGAAAACATTTCTGTGACACTATATCGTATATGGAATGAGGACCTTATTGAAGTAATGATTGCGCATGCACCAAAGGCGAAATAAATTATTTTATGTTATTTTTGTGTTAATTAGGCATATATGTACATGATTAATCACCGATTTTTGTTCAAATGATGAATATCATTTATGCTCTGTCGGCGGTGGAGCATCTTTAATCGACTACTTTACTGCAGTAAAGTACACTATACTTATAACCAGCTCCATATAGATATGATACAGAATGTGTAAATTTCTGCATGTTTGCCTTTTTTCAAGGTCATTTTAAGGTGAAAAAATGTTAAAATAGGATAAAATGGCAGATTGAATTACCGTAAAGCCGGTTATTTGCGCGAGTCAAAATTTTCGAGATTTTAATTTAAACGAGATCATGAAATTTTAGTGGGTTTTTTTCATATTTATTTTCGTAAAAGGACTAACAAGATACAAAATAAAAAATACACAATTGAATTATTTCTTAATATTTCGTGATCATTGCTCAATCTCGAGAAATTCCGATAGTATCATCTTCGGGAAAATAGCCGGCTAAACCGTAGCTTGAAAGCACTGATTGTGCTATGATATTTCAAAGTTTCGATCCTCTTTTTAAAAATTCAATTAATACCAAAACTTAAATATAGCAAGACTGTTAAAAGGGAGTCATAAAAGGCATACAACGTCTGTTATGTTTGTTTTTACGATAGAGAAAGCTGGCTGTCAACATTTATAACCGTTTCAAGTGAAACCGATCCCGTTGTTTATTAGTCACATCTAGGCGAACCAAGTAGGCTTTCCTTCATTATCTAGTTATGCGTTCTCGACGTTTCAAGACGCAAGAAATGAGAAAAGTGAAGACATCAACGCCATGACGTAATACAGAAAGATTCAATTTAAAACGACCAAACTGAAAGTAATTCATACAAGTCAAACATGATTAAAAGCGACAATAAAGCGAGACTGCGAAACTTTTATTGATATTGCATCGATGTATATAGTTTTACGCATGCTACTTTTCTTTAAACGCCAAGATTCTTTTCAGTATCCGGAATTGCAATACGGTAACAAGTTTGCTTTGAGATCGTAAAAGGCTTCATTAATCACTCGCCGACACATAGACGGATCCAGATTCTCTTTCTCAGTCATATTGTTGGCCATTCCAATAATTACAAACCCATGTAGAGGGTATTTCCTCGCTATTGGATATCAAACGATCAATTTAAAAAAAACTGATGCTATATTTCAGATATGGCCTCAATCCATACCTCTGATCGCATCAAAGTAACACTCACGCAGTGAAGTAAATTGGATGGATATCTGACGAATGCCCGAGTCGAACTCTGTATCTTTCTCTTACGGGTCTCTCGCACGTAATAATGCAGCTTTGCAAACACAGCCTTTTGGATTTATATCTACACTGATCCTTGGTTTAAAATATAATTGATCAAATAGTTTTACAGGTAACACATTCATCATGTTACTTTTACTGAGAACTGCACACATCGCCGTATAAAAATAACCAGTTTTCTATTTTCATTGACGATATCCGCGGTACAAAAGATTCAGGCTCATGTGATACTACATGTACATAAATTGGTTGGGTGGAAGGAAAGGAAGGCAGAAACACAAAATAATCTACAAAAATCTCAAAAGCTCAATTATAAAACTTTTTCAATTTGTTTTCTCTAAAAAGATTGCCTTTTATAAATATGTTTGTTATAAGAATTAATGTAATGTATTCATTACTGTATATGCATCCTACCTTAAATGTAATGAAGCATAAAACAAGAGAAGCTATGATGACTATCTCGAAAGTAAATAGACTGCCTACAAAGATTACAAAATACATAAACAATTAGCTAAAAGCAGTCGATGGTGGTAAACTTTCAGTGAATACTGCAATGAGGACCTAGTGTAATCCGAGATGTAAATTTCATAAGGATGGTTTTGGTTTGGCTGATAAGATTAGCGTCCTATTAATAGCCAGGATTAATAAAATCTATTACCTTTAAGTGATCGAGATCGGGTTATCTCAGTCGAGGGCTCAGATTTTGTAACATAATCCCAACCGAGGCGTTAGCCGAGGTTGGGATGTTACAAAATCTTAGCCCGAGACTGAGATAACCCGATCTCGATCACTTAAAGGTAATATGTTTTTTCTCGCGCCTCTAAGATATAAAAAAAACCATCTATATACGCGTTCAGAGTGTAAAACTATCCCGTCTTTGGCCTCCTGGTTCAAAGCCGATTAACCATTGTGCTTCGATTTCAGTCATTCCGCATAAAACTATAGTTCGGTTATATCAAAGACAAACGATGATCAATGGTAAATGACTGAATGCACATATTTTTAATAATATTGATTATCTGACGCTTGTGACGTCACCGGTTCGAGAGTTTGACGTCACACGCGCGGACTTTTACATGAATGGCGTAAAATTCCGCTCAAAATTCGCGTAAAGGTACCAGACAGATCGGACGAGATAGAAAAAATTAGCACCGGGTATCATGTGAGATTTCCCTATCCGAGATGCGAGAAAATTTAGGGACGGTCTCCCACTTATGCATATTTTGGGCGACTGCTGCTGTGTCTTCATGTAATAATGCACCCCTTGTCTGTTCACATACCCTCTCAAACTATAATGACCACGAGCAAACCAGTGGTCTCACTCCATTTGTGCTGAACGCTAAGCAGGAACAGAAACTACCATTTTGTAGACTCAAAAGGACCAAGGTCAATAACATCTTACAATGTGCCTTTGTGTTCATCCAAACATAAGGTGTCTTTTTGTTTCATGTAATGTATGTCCACAGCTGATTTTAAGATCCTTAGCCTAAAAAAACAAATGCATTGAATGTTCATTATAAATATTGCCATGTCCCATATTAGAAGTACACCACCTAACGCAAAAATCCTGAAATAATATTATTTACAATTGACAGCGTTCGTAGTAAAAGAAATTAATTATAAAAAAGTGTGTTATTTCTTACCAAATGAGATATCACAGCGCCCTTAAACTTAATTATCGAAGAATTTACTTAAACCTTTTATAGTAAGTCTAGTTTAAGATATATCCATAATTAACACTAATACGACAGTGAATGTTTTTTGGAACTTATCGTTGACCGAGACTGAAAGATGGTACCAATATTGTCTGCTACCTGTAATTGACAACTTTGCCAAATAGACGGGACCTTTATCCGAAATTTACATCCTTACCATCTTATTTGTTCTCAAATAAGATTTACAGGTAACGAATATCTCACTGTAACTTAATATACACGGGGGACTTAAACCGTTTTATGTCGGTTATTGATAGGAAATATCAACCCATATCCATACTAACCGCCAAAAAGACTTTAGCAGACAGAATGGCGGTACCAATATACGATTTATTTTAGATTTTAGAAAGTGCTGAGCCCATTTACTGATACATATTAGGTTGTTGACGTGTGACTTATTCTTAGACAATCGGGTTATTGTATTAGGACAAGATCCTAGACTGTCGCCGCGTACGGGTGATGTCTCATAAATATCTATTTCACACCTATTCCGTACTCAAATAATCCTAATTTACTGATGCTTGTTTATAAATCATTAGTATAGCTCTTTGTTCCCGACCAATACCTTTGTAATAATGTCATATGACGGAATATCTGACGAGAATTTATTAAAAAAATGGTACCTTTATCTGCATTCATAAACAAATTGAACAAGTTGATTTAGATATTGGAGTTTATTGTTGTTTGACTCTTAATATTTTTTTCTCTCGCTTTGTGAAATTGCATAGTTCGTATTTAAATTGTAGAAAGATTATAAGTAGATTATTACTGGTATTCAATGGTTTATGATTTTATTATTTAAAGATGCGGTGAAGTCGTTTAATCTCACGTGATGACTTTTTTTGTTCGATTTTGTCTTACATGCATAATTCTTAGCGCATTATCAATGTATATAATATGTCATATAGGCCTTCTTATCATTCTTGCCCTCTTAAATTAGCCGCGGGATTTAACGCGACAACACATAACGAAATTTGATTATCCTTAATTATCATTGCATTATTGTAAAAGGCGACTAAATCTGTGAAGTAAACTTTATTTCTAACGTCTTTATTGAAACTACTTGACTTTTTAGCATTGAGTTGATTGTTCGCCCCTGTGAAGAAATATTAGGGTTCTGTTTCCTGGCCGAGACACACAATAGTCTATAAAAGAGGTAGTTTCTGCTCCTGCTTAGCGCTCAGTATTAATTAAGGGAGTTGGACGACTGGCTTATAACATCACGCGACAGGATGTGTTGTTCGGTGTCCTTAGCAACATGTAAGATAGCACTTTTAAGAGAGACAAAAGTTAAACTATTGCAAGGAGACACATCATGAATATACCGCACACTGGAAATTGCATATGGGAAAGACCGTCCTTAAGTGAACGTAGCTGTTAATTAAACGTTAAGCCAACAAATCAACCACCAACTAACATAAATTCTTTGTAAGAGATTAACAGTAGCACAGATAATTATGCACATTTATACCATGCATAATCGTAATTTAGACAAAATATACTGTATAGTAATTAAATTTCGCGGGTGTGACAAAATATACTGTATAGTTATTAAATTTCGCGGTTGTAAAATTTCTCGATTTTCTGTTTTGAACTTATTTGTGTGGACTTAATTTCGCGAATTATCTATTTCTAGGCTTTTTAATTCCATCCTTATGACAGGCTATAATACATGAAAAACCATGATCCTGATAAATTTGAGATTTTGAATGAACCCGCAAATTTTAGCGAAATTAAAACCATCACGAATATTAGCACCTATACATTTTTCGTTTTCGAAACTCCTGAATGGTCTCCGCAACATCCTTGATGATATGTTCTAGTCCCACGTCCGTGACACCAGGGATGACCTCTTACAGCCACAAGTGATGAGGGACATGGACGTGTTTTCTGGAGCAGTTCGTTACGCTGTCTGCAGAGAGCCTGGAGGTGAATTACACAGAACAAGGTCCGTCACCCGCAATCACATATAAAACTGCCTTGTTCCCGTATTGGTCATGTCTCGTCTGTTAACTCTCTCGGCGATCGTTGGCCGAAATAGAAAAAAAAATAATGTCGATAAGATTGTTTGTTTGATTGTGGGGCAATAGAGGGCAACCCTTCTAATTCGGACGACATACATCAATTCGGATTGCAAATGGCAGCAAAGAGACCCAGACACAATTTTCATTGCAAAATATTCATAAATGATTTGATATACGGACAGACGATAATCTATTGAAATATGTATTTTTCTCTAAATAAGATTTAATGTCTTTGTAATCTCCCCGACTCCCCCTCCTCTTAACCCCCGATTACGAGGTCTTAATACTGTGTGCGTGCGGCAAGTCATTTCTGAACATCTTTCGTTATCTTAACGCCGAAATGTGTTAAGGATCTACATCCCCGTGGGCTCAAGTGTTGTGATACGGAACCATTTCTAAGCATTGACCTATTGTGTATGTCTGTTTCGATTCAGAGGGATCAACGCCAGTCCTGCTATTGTAACTGATTGGTATTAGGGCTTTCATGACAGATTCACTACACCAAACATGTTCCGTTTTTTTTTTCTGCCATCATCTACGCTAAATGTTCAAGATATACGAGTTGTTTTCAACATGATATTAATTTTATTTTTCAATGCAACTTATTTCTTTAGTAAAAAAAATATATATATTCAACAGATTATTGATATAGATTGTTGCAATGTCAACTTGAAAATTCATACGAGGAAAGGTAAAAATTCAGTGAAAGTTTTAAGAGAAAAAAAAACATCATTAATGTTAGAAATACTGCAAAACAAAAACGAAATCTATTCAATGCTTTGTTGTTATTTTCTGTTTGGTAACGGGGAAAAACAGTCCTTTTTATTTCTTGTTTCGTATCAATATCAATTCGTATGGCTGAGCGAAAATTTACGGTTTGACATTGTAGCTATTATATAAATTATTTGGTATTTTAATTGAAGAGTAAACAGTTTTACGCTAAAGATTATTAAAAATGTGAAAATGGAATTTCAAAATTTTTCATGAAGAACATTAACTGTCATATCCTTTGGACGGCCGTAACGTATTTATGCGTAATTATGCATTTGCCCCATTTCATGCACCCTTCTGGAGCCCCACTGAGACCGTTGAAAACTAAATACTAGTTTTTTGAAAAGAAGATGTTCATCCCTATATAGCATGTCAATATCGATTCGGTCATTGCATTAGTGACGTCACAAATCACCTTTGAACATGCCCAAATAAGTCAAAAATTGAGGTCTGAAACCCGGATTTTAGTGTGTGCCCGGAAACCTGTCGTTGTGGTATATTTGTTATTTTAAAGCATGTTGCGTTAATTTGCACTTTAAAATACAGAGATTTTGTAAGGTAGTCACTACTAGAATGTCTGTTACATAGTCTCACAATAACAAAGTCCCACTGAAATAGGAACATAATCAGATATTTTCATCCGGATTTTGACGATGTGTTTTTTCACATTTATCAGGCTAGTGAACAATCCTTAACCTTCTGCAATATGCAATATACCTTTATTTTATGATAGTAAAATACCATTTGATTTAGAATATATATTCTTCTTTCAAACCAGTTTCGTCACTTTGTAATGCTTACCACTTTAAACCTATCGTAGATAGATGCATACCCGAGTCTACATTGGTACACAAACATCTCGAGTTTAAATCAACATACATATATATAGGCCATGGGCTATGAGGGTCCCACATGTACCCCCCCCCCCCCCCCGCAAACCTCCGAACCAATATTTTTCTGAACCCTTATGACCCCTGGTAACAAATCAAAATGTTAACATTGCATAAGTTGGGATGAACTTCCGGTTATGACGTCAACAAGATGGCCGCCATCTCGAATTTCACTAAAAATTGAAAAATAGTCATAACATTAACATTTTTCAACCGAAGTAGACAAATGAGGTATCAAAATGACCACAATAGAACAACAAATACATATCAGGACCAAAAAAATCCAATATATTTAGTGATTTATACGCAGGAAATGAAAAAAATCTGATTTTAAGCTCAAAAAAGGTGATTTTTCAGCAAATTTTTCATATTTGGCTTGACGCAGCAAAAATGTTTCACAACAGCAAACTATTATTTCTAATAAGTTTTTTGACCACTTATCAATCACTTTGAGCAACAAAAACAATAAAAACAAATGTTAACATTGTATAAGTTCCGGTTATGACGTCATAGAGATGACCACCATCTCGAATTTCACTAACAAATACATATTAGGACCAAATAATTTGTACGCAAGAAATTAAAAAAATAAGATTTTAAGCTCAAAAATGGTGATTTTTCAGCAAATTTTTCATTCTTGGCCTGACGCAGCAAAAATGTTTCCCAACAACAAATTATAACTCGGAATCAGTTATATAAACTCCTATCAATAAGTAAAAACAACAACAACAACAACAACAACAACAAAAAAATATAGAAAAAAAAGAATTATTGTTAAACCCTCAATTGTGTAGTTCATCCCAACTTATGCAATGTTAACCTTTTGATTTGTGATCAGTGGGTCATAAGGGTCAGAAAAATATTGGTTCGGAGGTTTGGGGGTGGGTGCATGTGGGACCCTCCTAGCCCATGGCCTAATACTCATTAGTTATCAAACTACTAATATGTGCCCGAATTTTATCTTTGATAAACTCGCATTATGAAAACCCATCTAAACTTATACCTGACCAATGTAGCAAATATCAGTCCTTATACAAAACACTCTTCATTCCTAGTAATAGTATTAGAGCTAGATAGGAATTCCCCTAGAACATTAATTGCAAAATGTCTGCATGTAGCGCCATCTAGGGACATGTACCATGCGCTGTAATTATATAACATGTCGAGACACATCTGCCAAAGAATAATCCAATTATAACTTATAGAACTGTGATGGAATAAGGGCTGTTTCACAAATAATGGTTTATCGTCGTCTTACATTAACAGATGGGAGCTTATAAAGGTAAGGTTATTAACATGCTAGCGTTATTTGGTGTATTACCGATGAACCCTATTATTATAACGTGTATAAACGGTGTAAAAAGTGTCTATACATATAATATGGTATTAAGCAAAAAAGTTAAGCACGTCTAAAATTAAGAATTAGTGTTTTATTAAATTGCTATAGAACAACCCTAAATAGTAACAATGGAAAGAAGAAGAAGAGGAACAACAACAACAGAAATAAGAAGAAGAAGAAGAAGAAGAAGAAGAAGAAGAAGAAGAAGAAGAAGAAGAAGAAGAAAAAAAAAAGAAGAAGAAGAGACGAAGAAGAAGCAAAGAAGAAGAAGAAAAAGAAGAAAACGTAGAAGAAGAAAAGAAAGAAGAAAAAGAAGAAGAAGAAGAAGAAGAAGAAGAAGAAGAAGAAGAGACGAAGAAGAAGCAAAGAAGAAGAAGAAGAAGAAGTAAAGAAGAGGAGGAGGAGAGGTAGGTGGAGAAGACGACGAAGAGAAGAAGAAGAAGAACAACAACAACAACATCAACAACAACAACAACAACAACAACACCAGAAAGAAGAGGAAGAGAAGAAGAAGTAAAGAAGAAGAAGAAGAAGAAGTAAAGAAGAAGAACAACAACAACAACAACACACAGTGTTCACGACTTTAATGGTGAATGTTATTTTAAACGTTAGACGAGTTACAAGATAACAACAACCTGCTGAATTAAAGTTAATTGTGTGTTGTTAAAACCATGCATCCATTTACAGTAATGCGCTAACTAATTAACAATTTGTGGTACGGCAAATCTTATCTAGTAACAACTATGTAAGAAAATAATTTGCAATTTACACGACAGCAGACAAACACGTTTCCTTACTATGAGTTTAGAAGTAAAAACTAGCAATCGTTTGAGGCCGATCCCTCAAAACAAAGTAGTATATCCCAAAGAAACATTAGTTAGTCAAAGCGATTTGTGCCCTGCTATTACAGTTAACGATCCAATTTACTTTTTGCTATTTCCGTACACAACCATTGTCTACTTTCCTCTTGTAAAATCAATCAATTGCTTGCCAATGACGGTCTACACTTGATCTCTTTCAGCATGTAACTAATACCCGTCGGGATATAATCAACAACCACTGCGAAGAAATATACCTGTATGGAAAGATAAAGGTACCAATTATTACTGTGAGAGAAATCTACTGAAAACAGCGTGCTTGTCTTAACTCTGGCCAATATATCATGCTCGTCCATACCTACATTTACATCGGTGAAACTGCAGCAAAGCCTGCCGTCTAAAAGGAACCAAACGTTCTCATTATTTTTTTCGAATCCAAAAACAGGTACTTTGAAGGCCACCTCGATTTGTGTGAAAGTTATGGACATACTATTGATCGACCTTTATTCATGTCTACTGGAAAACAAATATCGGGTTTCGGGATATCTATTGGTAGGTTGAAGATTACATTTTTACCGTGTTTCTAAACAAATGAATGTTATTATGACAACACTAAGTAAACCATTCATCAAAAGTTGATCTCATTGCCAAGGCCTATTGGTCAACATCAACATTTGAAAATGATATCCAACCCCATTGTTTTAAAGTTATTATGTGCCGTATTTTTCATAGTCACGAATCAAGAAGAGCTTTTAATATGTTATTAAACTCCAAAAATAACCAGCATTTTGAGAATTACAATACTTTCAATGTATAGGTTTTAATTTTACAAGTACAAAAGAGAGCTGAAAATGATTTTTGGCAGTACTGCCAAAAACCATTATATTAACGTCTTCAGTGTAGTGAAATGAGTAAATACGGTTAGACCATGAAGCCATAGTGTTGTCCACAATTTCATTGCACATTTTTACAGTTTCATTAGTAATTGTAAAGTAATTTCTGTGGGTATGTTTCCTTCTAAACGTGTATAAGGCGTAAAAAACAAGAATTTCACAGTGCATAACCTATGTGTTAAATATAAACTTTATTTATTTTACATCGATTACGAAACAAGCTATACAACTTATGTAAATCACTCTCGATGGCCCGGATGTAAGCGCGCGAGGGATCTTAGTGTGGGAGGAAACCGGAGTGCCCGGAGAAAACCCACGTGATTGGGCAGGTGACCCCAAACCTTTTCACGTCCGTGCCGGGGATCGAACCCCGGCCGGCTAGGTGAAAGGCGAGTGGCTTAACCACTACACCACCCGATCACCCGCATAACCTATTTGTTCCAACTAACGTTTGTAAGGCATTATATAGGTTTGTCTGTACATTGGAATGATTTTCACAGCTTTATTCATTAAAACTTATGGTTTTAAATAGATAATGGAAGAAAAAAATAACATGTCCAAATTTTCGGTCAGTTACGGCACATATAACTTTAATTGCAGCATGCTATAGGCCAAATATTTGGGTATTTCTGTAGCTGAGAAAAAGTCGATGACGAATAATGTTAACCTATACGTTTCAGGTTGGCGTTCACTTAAAGGAAATGCTATTCATTTAAATGTTGTTATTTTTTTATTTTTATTTTTTTTTTTGGTAAACTGTTATTCCGGTATTTTACAAACTCAGTTTTACGTCGAGTGTCTTGGCCTTTTGATTATTGAAACGTTGCTTTACGGGACAAATTGAATCCAGACAGACGGTCAACTGTAAGATGGTCACCGCACTACAGTATAATTTGGGCTTCGGGCAGATAAGCAAATAATCATTCGAAATCGACAAAATCGTATACATGTATATCTAGAGATCGATTCAATCTATTGAATATTTTTACATTTCTACGTTTTAGACCAAGCATTTCAATAATGTACCTGATTACTTTTTATAGAGCGAATTCTAGTTTATCAATGTTTGTTGAATTATGAAAGGCGTAAGTATTTTATCGGCAATAACTATCCGCAGATATCAATTTTAGAACGCAGCTGGATAATGTCAGAAAGCTAATAGTTGAAGTGTAATTGTAGTTTTACATGAAACGTGATTTATTCAAAGCAGTGTCGGATCCTTATACTAAAACAGGTCACATGAAAATTGCCCATGTATATGATTCTGCGTACTTAAAAATCTCTTCATGGTGTTTTGAAGTTATTAGCGCAATTTTGAAAGCTTGATGTCACAAGAATAGTTTATTGTCTGTAACCTATAATATAGATGAAAATGATAACTAATCAGTGTTTATTTTTAAATGCTATACGGTGATGAGACATGTGAGATAATGTATATCCAGTTTATACATGTAGGTGTACTTGCTTTAATTCATATTTAGTGTACATTTTGTATGCTAGCAAACCGTTTCACATATGAATGAATTGGTAATTTCAATGATGTTAATTCGAAAGAAGTTCGAATAATCTCATCCAAGAGTTTATTCTGTGACACAACACACCCATTCGTTCTTACTTTGTAATTCCAACGGTTTATTTTACTCTGTGATGCATATGTTTCAATATATAAATCATGCTATGCTATCATTACAAGTTGATCTTGTTGACGTCAGAGTCAAGAGTAGACGAATGTGGCTGACATGTGCATGACAGACGTAGTATTATGTTTATGACATTTCGATTACAGTGATTATATTACAGTTCAACAAGAGTCACTACGTTCAGCGTTACAAAATCCTTATGTCACGTAATGTTTGTTTTAATGTAAGTATATGAATAAAAAATAAATTTCTAACGGCCACTAGTAGTAGAGATTAAGACGCGACGTATCTTCGTTGAATTGAAGATTCCTTAAAATCAAGATAGATTATTCATAGGAATTAATGTTACTGTTATTTCTAAATTCAATGTATTATGAACGTGGATATATTCGCGTGTGTTTAATTTCTGGAGTTCTATGTGTAACCATTTAGCTATGTTGCTATTTTAGCGATAACTATGACCTATGGTAACATAGTTTCATATAGATACAAAATCTTACGCGATGGGAAATTTTTCGTGAATCTTTACCTCGCAGAAATTTACAACACACTATCTCACATTAAAGATTTTAACAATAACGTAAGTATACCTTACTCGTATACAACTTTTACCAGGTTGTCATTTATAGTTAAGCTTGATGATTGACTCACAAGTTCAAGATAAATATGCATGGAAATACGTATCTTTGTTGTTTAGCTAACATCGTTGTGTAAGTATACAAGTTGAACTACACTAACCCCATATATGTGTATATGTTAATAGGTTTTCATAATTACACTGTTACATCAGTTTTGTATTTTACAGAAAACTTAAATTATACAGCCAAATATCATTAACAAATAATTATCTCAGAAAGTTCATATGAAATATGTATGCATGTCGATCGCATAAAATGGAAATCGACTATAAAATATGTTGACATGACGTCAAACGAAAAACATACATGTGATTAAATTCACAATGTATTTTTTTTTTCGAAAACATGCAACTTTTACGTTAGGAAATAAAACAATGGTTTAAATTTCAATCATTGAACATGGTCACTTTGTAAGGTCGTAGTGCCAGGAAGGCTGTGTGATGTCGTTAGTATGGAAATAAAACAGGATCTAAAGGGAAATAGTAACCATCACAAGTCAATGATGGTTAGACTCATGGGCCTCTTGGCGGGTGTTACGAAGGGTTCTGGTTGCGTCTGTCGATGACCACTGGTCACTTTGGATATACAATAACAAGAAGTTACTTCGTAATAAAGAGGAGATACACCGAAACAGGATACTACTTGACAAATAAAAGTTGCTCACTTGGTGTTTATAGGCGATAAGACTGTGTCTTATAGTCAGACGTGATTGAGAGTTTGATGGGAATCGCCGCCATCATTACAACATAAATAAAGTGGTAACGACAACTACTGAGGTACTTCCAAAAGGTTAATGTCACCTTAACCATCGTGGCCTTGAACTCCAAATTAAAGCATAATTCAGAGAGGGGTATATTTACATCCTAGATGAAGTCGCGGATCTTGAACAAATATCAATACGTGATGTGATCAAGTGAAAAAAAAGTTGTTACATGAATGCGTAATTAATCTGTTTTATGATGATTGGAGGCCACGTTCTACGATAAAACAAGCATCAATTACAACATTGCTATTAATTATTCAATGTCGTTTTTAAATCTGACTCTCGGAGAACCATATGCATCTCGTCGTAAGTCGGTTTGGCCGTTTATCTACGGAGGACAGTTTGACCGACTAACCGGAACTTATCATAAATTTTACATGTATTTGGTTTATTATTAAAATGTACACGACAACGAATTCAAGAATTACATTTTTATTTTGGGGAGTTGTGTTGAATTACTGTTATTGTTTATACAACGACAACTTTATTTTGATCAAATAACATTTCATAAATATCTGCACAATTGAAAATACATATTTTACATCAAACGCTAACAGACAGAATCCAAAGACATTCCATCGTACTTTGCTTTAATTATTCACATTTTTGTCTCGCTTGTTTTGAGTTTGTGTTTGTTCTGCGAAAGCATTATTCAGCACTTTGGTAAAGCACTTAATGGGATGAAATTCTGAGAAATACAAAACATTTTTGGATTGGAGCACACGTTCAATTTGTTTTCCACTTGAACATATCAAAACAGACAAACTTTATGTATTCTTCAAGGAGTGTATGTAAATACTATATTGATAGACTCATCCGAATGACACTGCATACATGGGAGGCCGTCCTTGCATGACCCTGGCTGTTAACGGGACGTTAAAATAAACACAAAAGCAAACAATTGTTTGATTGCTGTCGTAACATTTAAGCATTGATATTTCTTCTTAATTTCATCGAGTTGGATTCTCACAACAGTTTAGTGTGAAAGCAAAGAAAAACTATTATATTTATGTTTGTTTTATTTAACCTTTCTATCATTTAAGATTATTGCATGTGGCCGATATTTCGATGACCTGTGCTATGTTTACGCTGTGAACTTGTATGGTAATGTTCGTTGTGAGTGCTTGATAAACATACACTCGAAGTCAGCAAATATCACACAACACCCAATGTTTAATTCTCATCTCGGGGTAAGCCAATCTGGAAGCCCATCAACAAATGTATTATGCTCTATGGCTTTACCTAGATCAAGTCCTTCAATTTGAAATGAAAATAACTGCTCACATATCAGAGGGTGTTTCACGATCATGTGCAACTGTAAACAGACTAATTTTGTGAAGAAAGATGAAGAGCAATTTCAATTTGCATTTATAAAATACTTTCTATACCAATTAGAAACTGAAGATTGAAATATGGCGTCAAGCTATATTGGTAAGCTATTTCGATACATGTTTTTTTGTGTATGTCTTTGACAGATCTATATTCCTTACATTTCAAATGATTTCTTAGAAGTTTAAAAACAATTGTGTTAGCAACACGAGTATCGCTGTAATGCACTACGGAAACCGTATAATTCTTCGATGATTTTTGTAATAAAACAACTATTGACTATTAATGGAAACATGGTTTTCGTGTAAACTTAGAATGGAAGCCGTAAATAAGAGACACAACTGAAATGTGGTTTGATCCGTGTAGCGAATTAACTTTACAAAAGAAATGGGAACGATGGTTTGGTTTTACAGCTACAGATTGGAACGAATTTGATTTAAAATAAAGTTGGTAACATACATTTATATATGGCCTCCACCGGTGTGTTTGTGATAAGAACGAATAGCTTTATATATTCCGCATGCTTCCTGGTACATTTAACCCTTGGTGCTTTTAAGTCTGAATATGATCCGCGCACAATTACAGCTGTTTAACTAAGGGAAAAATCATCCAACTCTTTTCAGTTCATGCCTTGCCGTTTCTTACTTACATTTCACACCACTTTTAAATATTTTTTTCTGTCTAAATCGATTAAACACAATAAAAAAATGAAGACAACAAAATGTGTCCTTAATGACCGTCTCGAAATATAGAGCTTAAGTCAATTAGCAGTTATCAATATTCCAGCGACGGACGACATGTACATTGTGTTGGTGACAGGGCCGACCCCGACTCTCAGCACAGCCGGAGCCCCTATAATTTCGTACCGAGCAGTGATGACCTATCTGACCTATCCAATGTCCGTGATTGTCCTCATGACTGACCCCTGTATAGCTGGAGGATCATGATCAGTCGGCGATCGGGAAACAGCGATATGGTGGCCCATATCAGCCGTCTTTCCTAAGGAACGTAAGTGTACAGTTTACAACTTGACAAAATATACATGACAACTACGATATTGAAGTACAAATGTAGTTGTGTATTTTATAAAGTGTACATATGTGTATGACCGTTCACGGTGGGCAGGGCAAGGTATAATGCCGTTAATGTCGTGAATTAATGGGAAACTGTCAATTGGAGAATTTATCAATTTCAATTTTAAACTTTACTAGGTCTGCCTTTGATTGATTTTGCAGTAATTACGTGTAAATAAATGAAATTCAGTACCTAGAACACTAACACTGCAACATTTAAGAGTACCCAGAGCATAGACTGCAAACTCAATTTTCTCTTTTCTTTTGCTATACCTAACCTTTCCAATCATTATATCATATATCAGATTACATTAAACCTCTATGCATCATATAGCCAAAACGTCAAAACATTGTCATTGTGAGTCAAGACCACTTGCAACAACTTGCAACACCTTCTGAATTACTGAAAGGCTTATAAATCATAAAGAAGAAATAGTTCCGCCTTCGAGAAAATAACTTTTTTCTAGGCGGAAACAATTTTAGATGTATCCCGACACATAAAGACAACCATTGTAACTACATAAATTTGTTACATTAAACATCAATAAGAGTAAGCTTGACTCATAAAGATAAATTCAAATAGTTCCTTGTTGTTCGTAGCATCTTTGTCGTAAAAAAAAGTTAGCGACATTATTGCCATTTGGGTTAAAGTTGCAGACGACGTCCACTTCCGGTCACGTGCGGAGCTTCATAATATCCCCGGGGTTATTTCCCCCACCTGCTTATTCCGGTTAAATATCAGACTTATACACTAACATGTAGTTAATCAGAACATTTTGCGTAAAAGTAATGTAATAATAATAATCATGTACCTCTTTTCAGCCGAATTCTGACTTTTGACCTTTTCCTTACCGTCATTTTGAAATGGGATTCATTCTAAAATCAGATGAAAAGAATAAGATAATAGAATATAAAAAAAAAATATAATTTCATTATTTCTGAATAAATTTCATTATGTTGCATGCATGTATGATTGCATCGCTGTGCATGTTTTTGGACAAATAAAAAATACTATACAAGCAAAATTTAAAGTAGAAAATATGTATAAAATTCCTAATATCAAATAGTAAAAATAATTGGTGAAAAGGTACTTTGACTGACTATTTCGTTTGGGAATCCGTCCAGGATTGCAAGGTCAACGAATCCGTCTGTTGGACAGATTGACCTTCATCACTGCAGCATCGCCTGAGATTGACGCCTGACTGGTCGGTTTCTTAGTGTTCCCGGAGGGGTGTGATTTACCGAGCCCAGACAGGAAGCTGGCTCCTATGGGAGCTGGCAGGTGTTTCTTGTCTGGACAAATTGTCACAATACCACAAGACTCGATGACAATCCCTTAATGACTAAAAGCCAACAATCCGCTTTATATAAATCGTAAATAGACTGTTTTACCTAACATGATATATAGCCTCCGACTGATGAACTGGTCTGATAAAGTAGAATACCCCCCGGGTATATCAATGTCCCGCCTCTAGAAAGAAAAAAAAAACAATATCAAATTTATGGAGAAGTGAATGCCTTCGATGATGATTCAATTTGTATACATCATATTAGTGATATAAATGTCGAGCTTTATTTTGGATACGTTGATGAAGACTGACAAGGTCAGCCTTCCGAGATATTTCAATTGTGTAACATATCTATCCTAGTCATTTATAAGGTTTAATCTTTATTTGGGTATTTTACGTGAGATGGTATGAATTGTAGGCCGAGTGCGGGAAAATTCCACGCAATTTTCGTTCTTTATTATACTGTTAATATACTTATTTTAGTGGTAGTTTTATTTCAGCACTTTTGCGATGTCTTTGAAACACTAATCTATATACAACGCTTAACTTTAAAAAAAAACGGTATGTCTAGTATTGAACCAAATTATTGCACTTACTTAAGTTCGCGCTAATAAATCATGATTTACAGTTTTATTTGTTTGGGTTTTTTTTTTTTTTTTTTTGTTGGTTTGTTTTATCCATTCGCGCTAAAATTTGTTTTGCGCTGACAGAAGTACTTTTACGTTGTTCACAGTCAAAATATAGCACTACAAAAATAGTAAAATAAACAAATTTTTTTTTATGTGTCAGCATGCATGCAAAGTAATCTAGTGAATATATAAACTCAACAGATGCAGATTGGTGATTGTCTGTTATGCTTTTACATAACATCATAACATACACATGTACCTGCTAAGGATATGCAAAGATATTATCATTTACAGGTAAAACTACTGTTTTGAAAGCCTGACTGCAGCATTATATTTGTATATAATTATGATGTTTTTGACTATAGTGTTATCTTATTGTATCGTACTCCCAAAGGTCCCCATAGGGTTTAACGCTCGGATATAGTCCAAACGTTAGGCACTAGCAGAGTCGGAAGAGGTAGATAGAAACATTTTGTTTAATGTTTGTGGTATAAAACAATTTGTTGTACTTCACCTAACGTATGTATGTTTTCTATTTATTTCATATTAATATTGCATATACTCTAGACCTTACAGGTATAAAGTTATAAAGCAATGTTGAAATACATAATTAATGCTCAATTAAATATAACTGCCATACCTAATTGTTTTCAGCGATAACTAACATCGTTGACGCTTTACAGAAATGTGCTTCATAAAGAGAGAAATATATGAGATACATCATGGTTTAATTTGGTTTAGTTTATTAAATTTACGTGCTATTAACAGCATGGTTCATTAAAGGACAGCCTGTGGTGTATGTGGTGTGTAGCGTGTATGTAGTGCAAGATGTGTGTTTTTGGAGACTTTGATATATTCGTGTTGTGTCTTTTTGCATAGTTGAACTCTTGCCCTTTTTATAGTGCTATATCACTGAAACATGACACCGAAGTCACCAAGCAATACAGTATATTCCACCTAGTCACATTATACTGACAACGGGCGAACCAGTCGCCAAAATACCGTTATGCTGAGCGCTAAGCAGGAGCAGAAACTACCGTTTTTAAAGACCATGAACCTTCCTCACAGGGGCGAGCGCTCAACCGAAGGCTAAATATGTGGTGGTGTGAAGGGAGACGTTAGGAAGAATAAAAAATAAGATCCTAAATTTACTCGCCTTTTACGATCATGCAATAGGAGCAGCAGGTACAATTCTAAAGGTAGGGCCGGCGATATATCAACACAAGAGCGGCTTAATGCATACTTGGATGAAAGTGTCAGTTTAAGTGCAATTGTTCGAATTTTGATAAGTAAGTAATGATTATATTAAAGAAGGTTTATTAAGACAAAAGATGTTTTCTCAGACCAACGGGGAAGCAATCGCTTCCATGTTTCTCATTACCATTTATTCGGTGATAACTAAAAATTAGGAATAGAGATTAAACAATACGATTTTTAGCCTATTTGAAGCTTTCCTTTATTTTTCAAATCTTTTTTGGAAAAAGCATCTCTGTAATATATAGTAAATAAGCAATATATATCATTATAATGATGCATCCTTACAGATGAAACTGCACATCTAATACGTTTGGATAACAGATAAATAAAAACAAATAATCTAATATCTAAAATAATTGTTATTTATATCACTGTAATCATGAGTAAAGAGATTACATATTTGTGCTCAGCATACAAAGCATGGATATGATTATATATGAGACCTATTTGTTTGTAATACTTTCCATTAAAGAAGATGTTTTTTGTAAAGTGGAAACTCCCGGGAATAATAAGGAATCATTGATCACTTGGTACTGTGTATGTATACACCATGTGGAGTATTCCTTATTGTCACCCATTCTTATGATAAAGGCAAACAATACCACATATTGAACAGAAAAAACCAAAACACATATTGCATACAGACATAAACAAACCCTATTGAAAAAGGACGATGACCAGATAAACTAGAGTAAGAATTCGGTACCGAAATAGTAATGCTTTCAGTAGTAATATTGCTTAATCAATGTCACATTAATCATGGGTAGTTATAATATCCTTAATTGACAGCTCGCTCCATCAGAATAGAGAAATATGATCCGACGTTTGATATCATGACAAATGAAGGATGATCCGGTGGCCTGCTTGATCATTGTTCACTGACGCGATCCAAGTTTTCTCCGTACTTGATAGATGCGATTCTAATTGTAGGAGAGTCATTAGCCTGTGTTGTAGAGGATTATCAGTCAGCGACAAGAAGTTTGTTTCCAAAATTGTTTAAGAAATTTGGGACCCAACGATTGTCTCAGATCCACAATTCCGTTGATTTTCTACGTGTATTTTCATCGTTTACTAGGATGGTTCGTTGGTCAACTGCTGGTATTTTATTTATTGCATTGCGTCATCAATAACTGCAACCTACGTCATCGGAAATGATATCGGACACTCAAAACGACTAAAAACGCTCGCTGCAAGACACAAATCTGATGAAATCATGACACAAAAATACAAACATCTTCTAAGTTATATCGTACGTTAAATAAGTGTGACGTTAGAGACTCAATGACGTTTCTGAAATCGTCAAAATAGCTCTGACTATACCTCGCTGCAATATATTTCGACAGCAGTGATACCGGTCACATTTTATTGACTGAAATTATGTCAATAGTTAATATGTTAACTTCACCGATACAATACTGACCTATTTACTGACATTTACCAATCGCATCAGTCCCCTGTGATTGATTGGTACGAGTTATATTGGAAAGACCACATATTCCTGTGATTGCTATGGGTTATAGCTTAAAGGAGAAACCATACTACAGACCGCTGTGATTGCTATGGGTTATAGCTTAAAGGAGAAACCATATCACAGACCCCTGTGATTGCTATGTGTTATAGCTTAAAGGAGAAACCATACCACAGACCCCTGAGATTGCTATGGGTTATAGCTTAAAGGAGAAACCATATCACAGACCCCTGTGATTGCTATGTGTTATAGTTTAAAGGAGAAACCATACTACAGACCCCTGTGATTGCTATGGGTTATAGCTTAAAGGAGAAACCATACCACAGACCCCTGTGATTGCTATGGGTTATAGCTTAAAGGAGAAACCATACCACAGACCCCTGTGATTGCTATGGGTTATAGCTTAAAGGAGAACCATACCACATACCCCTGTGATTGCTATGGGTTATAGCTTAAAGGAGAACCATACCACTGACCCCTGTGATTGCTATGGGTTATAGCTTAAAGGAGAAACCATACCACAGACCCCTGAGATTGCTATGGGTTATAGCTTAAAGGAGAAACCATACCACAGACCCATGTGATTGGTATGGGTTATAGCTTAAAGGAGAAACCATACCACAGACCCCTGTGATTGCTATGTGTTATAGCTTAAAGGAGAAACCATACCACTGACCCCTGAGATTGCTTTGGGTTATAGCTTAAAGAAGAAACCATACCACTGACTCCTGAGATTGCTATGGGTTATAGCTTAAAGGAGAAACCATACCACAGACCCCTGTGATTGCTATGGGTTATAGCTTAAAGAAGAAACCATACCACTGACCCCTGTGATTGCTATGGATTATAGCTTAAAGAAGAAACCATACCACTGACCCCTGAGATTGCTATGGGTTATAGCTTAAAGGAAAAACCATACCACAGACCCCTGTGATTGCTATGGGTTATAGCTTAAAGGAGAAACCATACCACAGACCCCTGTGATTGCTATGTGTTATAGCTTAAAGGAGAAACCATACCACTGACCCCTGAGATTGCTTTGGGTTATAGCTTAAAGGAGAAACCATACCACAGACCCCTGTGATTGCTATGTGTTATAGCTTAAAGGAGAAATCATACCACAGACGCCTGTGATTGCTATGGGTTATAGCTTAAAGGAGAAACCATACCACAGACCCCTGTAATTGAGTTGGGTTATAGCTTAAAGGAGAAACCATACCACAGACCCCTGTGATTGCTATGTGTTATAGCTTAAAGGAGAAACCATACCACAGACCCCTGTAATTGATATGCGTTATAGCTTAAAGGAGAAACCATACCACAGACCCCTGTAATTGATATGCGTTATAGCTTAAAGGAGAAATCATACCACAGACCCCTGTGATTGCTATGGGTTATAGCTTAAAGGAGAAACCATACCACAGACCCCTGTAATTGATATGCGTTATAGCATAAAGGAGAAATCATACCACAGACCCATGTGATTGATATGCGTTATAATGGCGGAAAAATACATTTAGCATTTCTCTGTGACTGACATTCGTTCGAATGGTTTGTTTATTCGTTTGGTAGTTTAAAGTTTTAAAACCGTTTCAGACAGGTAACGGGCCTTTAAACTTTAGAATATGAAAAAAAAAAATCTTTACTTTAAAATTCTTCGAGATTGAAATAGATTCGCATGTCTGACCTAGTGTGGCTATATTTAATAACTTCATAGAGGCTCTAAAACTTTACCCCCTTTTGTCACAAGATAGGTTTAGAAGAATAGGAAAAAAAATTTAAGAAGGCGTTTTTCAATGTTTTTGTGTTTTCGATGTCTTTTCCACTGACGTAGGTTGACCCCATTGGTTATTTAAAATACCCTTCGGTAGCACTGCAATAGACAGGAAATAGTTCATCTACCATACTGATGCATACACCTAACGAGATACATCACAGACAAAGGATGGAAGTATTCAAGTTAAATTTCTTGTAATTTTCACCATTACAAACTCTCATAAAACATTCAATGTGTGAAAATGGATGCTTATATATGATGATTCAGATCCACGAAAGCACCAATATACTATTGACATAGCGGTAAATGTCGCATGAAACATCACTCATTTTGATAGAACCGCCCCAGTCAACGCCATGTTTCATACTTTCGGGTAATATCGGAAAACCAAATTGCATCACGTGATCGACTAAAATTTTATTTTAATTGTTTAATAACTTTGCGAATACAAACGTTACAAAAGTCGGTAAATATCGAAAGATTAAAACTTAGAGAGGCAGAGAAAAATATGTAGAAAACTTTAAATGCCTTTTCTATGCCAAAAATACAAAAAAAAGTCACATATACAACTCTCATATTTGACGATATAAGCAAACCATGGCGATGGATCTCAAACTTTAAATAAAAACAATTGAAAGTTTTCTCAAGTCTTGCTATTTCGGATAATTTTTTTGGAAAAAAACTCATCGTGATTTTACATATGTCGGGACATCTGAACCACTCGGCCACCGCGGCCCCTATCTCGCTATTTGTCAAAATACATACGCACAAAGGTGATGGGTTGTTAAATAGTATACTCCCTAAAAGAGGACGTTTAGCAATGTACTCAATATCGTATACTGTAAACGGGAAATGCTTCAACTATGAAGAACTCGTCATGGTTTCCGTAATATATCAAAGTCGTTTTCGAATCACACATGTCTTGAGGGGATCAAACGTTAATTAGTGTTGTTCCCACTTAAACGGTCATTTAAGTTGATTAGCATCAGTCTTGTTTTGATATTTGGATTTTGAATCTCATTTTAACATATCTTCCACGTGTAGAACGCTTAAGAACTCGTATCACATTAACCAAAGATCAAAGAATGATTACATTGAGCTCAAATTCCTTGGCAACTGTTGCCAAGCCAACTAAAGTAGCTTAAATAGTTTTGAATTTGAATTTTATTTGGATGCTTCAAACACAATATTTGCATGGCATGGCATATAGAAATGATTCAATATACAACAAGATATCCTATTTCAATTCCACAAAATATAGTCAAAGATAGATAACTCTCGGGCGACAATTCATGATAAATTAAATGAAAGATGGTAGTATGCATATTGATTTACCTAATGAAATGATAAAACTATGTTCAAAGAAATAAATACATCAATCATTCAAACAAAAAAGAAACATCTTTACAAATACCTTTGATGAACTGTTTTGGATGGATGAGGCTGGGTACAATATTAAAATACAGGAGTTGTGTGAACTATTTGGCACGTACGTAATCAAATACCAGACGACAAAAATACATTTTATATCCAACGATGATTTCACATAGCAGTCAAAATCTTTTACAAAGCTGTGTCAACTGTTTAGACTATAAAACGTGTCGTGAAAATACTTCGATCGCATGCTATAAAAAGGGTGGTGTCTTTCTGTCGTAAAACAATCAATAGTGTACATTTAATCAAACAGAAGATACCGAGGGAAAGCAATTTAAAATTTTATATATCTCGGGTTTTCTAGGGTTGTCTAGTAATCAAAGTTCGTTACTGCTCTTTTAAACATCAATTCAACGCATATTTATATTGCGAACCATTAATCAACTAAAACTTGTACTCAAGATATAAAATTTCTTATATAAAAATACTATTTGTATACAACATACATTGATCTTTATGAAACACTTTTATTAAATGAGTCATTGAGATTTCTTATGATAACTAATAATGAAAGATGGGATGTCTTATGGTCCATAAATGGTTTGATTTCTTAAAATAATTCAGGTTTTCACACCTCAAAATTATCAATTATTTTATAAGATTCCATAATGTCTTCATATCATATTTGTTATCACCTTATCACCACGAAAAAACGTCAACATACATGGCGTCTCATTCATATCCTTAGTAACCAATTGCAAGGATTTGTTATAAATTAGAATCTCCATTTGTGTTTCTGGTGATAGGAACAAGTGGATGAGAGGCTTTAGGGTCTGTCATTCGGTACATATTTCGTCGGCGAAACCGCCTGGCACTCGTAATTACAATGATCACAAATAAAACGGATAGCAAGAGACCAATAGCTGCCACGAGGGGCACCACACATGAATGAAGATCGCAGGAACTCCCTGCTCGTGCATATACAAATTTCGGTATAGCTGGCTCCGATGGATCTTTCGAGTCTTTGCTAGAATTTGTCACCTTAGCGGTGATAGATGCAGCACCTTCTGTAGAAGTATGAGACATTACCGTCGACTTTTCAACAAATTCTTTTGTAGACGTTGTAACTGTCGTCTGCATCTCCATAAAGTCGGATGTTTGAGAAAGTTCTATTTCTGTCGTCGAGTTTGCTGTATAAGCATTGCCCTTTAAATCCGTATTATCTGCTGTAGACATTGTATCTGTTGTAGACATTTTGTCTACTGCAGTAACCATAACCTCCCCTGAAGTAGATGTTAACGCAGCTGATGTAGACATATCATGGGATGTGTACAGAGAAGTCTGCTCTGTGGTAATCGCAGGTTCTGTAGAATATAAAATATCTTCAGAAGTTTTCACGTCATTCGATGTTTGACCTTGAACTGTTGTTGATACTACAAGTTCTGTAGTTGCGAGAACCTCTTCTGTTGTCAAACTGCTGTCTGTTGTTTGTGCTGGTTCTGTTGTTGGCATGATAGGCTCTGTAGAAACTATTGTCATGCTCTTTTCTGTTGTTTGTGTTAGTTCTGTTGTTGCCATAGTAGCATCTTCTGTAGTCATGCCATCAGTGGATGTTTCTGTTGTTTCCTCCGCTATTGTAGACGGTGCTTTCATTTCTGGTCCCAGTAATTCTATGGTTAAAATGGTACATCTTTTAATACACGTCAATCCCCGGATTTTAATAATAACGATACAATGTCATACAGTGTACCAAACAACGTCATCAAAACAAACAAGCACTCTCAACACTTATACACGAGTGTAAAGAGGATGTTGTTCAGATACCAAGCTAGCACCCTCGATTCCCCAGGGTCCCGATCTCTTACGATCTCTACACCCCTGAACTATCTCATAGTAAAACTGAAAGCCGCTCAGAGGACAAAATCTGAAGCAATCACAGGCCAGCAAAAATGTCCTTAAAGGGTACTAGAAAATGGAATTTGAGCTTTAACTTTGATACAGAAATGTGGTTAAAAATATATACTCTTCCATTTAAGGTAACAAAAAATTCCAAATTGATATGGTTTCAAGTCAGAATTATTCATCATATATTAGTTACTAATACCTTCCTTCATAAGATAGGAATAAATCCTAGTCCAATGTGTACTTTATGTAATACAGAAAGGGAGACAATTATACATTGCCTATGGGAATGCAAAGAGGTGCAAACTCTGCTTCAAAATTTTGAAACTTTATTAGATTTATTGTTTATTCCTTTTGCATATAATAAAGATTCATTTCTTTTTGGAATAGTTTTACAAAATTGTAGCTCTGTTGACAATGAAATTTTGATAATTATGAAACATTACATTTATAAAACCAGATGTCTTAGCAACTCTTTAAATATCAATGCTCTTATTAATGTAATTAAGGATAATTTTTTAGTTCAAAAATATATGTTTTTTAGTCAAAGTGACCATATTAAAAGGCAATTTGAAATAGGCTGGAGGAAATGGAAACCTTTATTAGACCTTTAAGTATATACCTTTACCCTAGTCTTTCACTTAGTATTTTACTACTGCTAACTTACTTTAATTTTCTTTTTATCTTTGGTTAGGGTTAACCGGTTTATATAGCCGATCAGCACGATTCTTCAGAACAATTTATTTATTTTTTTATTTAATATAATATATTTAAACTATAATATAGTGTATGTGTAACGGTACCTCCTCCCTCTTCTTTCTTCTTCCTTCTTATCTTTCTTCTTTAGTATGTCTGTCCGTCTGTCTGTCTTGTCTGTCTGTCTGTCTGTCTATGTATGAGAGTGTGTGTGTGTATGTGTGAGAGAGAGAGAGAGAGAGAGTGAGAGCATGCATATATGTGCGTTATGGTTTGCTATTAATGGTAAATATATGTTTTTATGGATGTCTAATAACGTACAATTTGATGTTTTTAAGTATTGTGAATGAGTGCATATGCAAGTAATTGTGTGTTAGTGTCCATTTATATATACTGTGTAAAATGTTCGAAAATAAAAAATTAAAAAAAATGTCCTTAAAGACAACAGAGAGAGTGACGCCCAAGATCAAATTCAAAGCGACTCAATCAACTACAGTATACCGTTATACGGATCTTTTTGTTCTGTTCTATTGCCTCCAGTTCTGCTATTAGATAGTTCAGGGGCGTAGAGATCGTAAATGATTGTAACCCCTGGGGAATCGAAGATGCCACATTAGTAGTTGGCGAAAAGTTTTTGAGAATATATGTTTCACCCAAAGTTATCAGCAAGTTTAAAGCTGCTGGGCGAAGGTTTTGTAATTCAAAAATGACAAGTTACTTTTTATAGGTAAATATATGTATAGTTTGGGGCCCTTTTTGGCCCCCAAATCCATTTATTTTCAAAACTATTATTTAGATAATAATTTGTTGTATTGTTAATATTAGATTAATCTCTGATTCACCTATAATGACGGTTTTCTATTTTTTAGAGATGCAGATGTCAAAGTAACCATCCAAAATATGCATAAATCATGAAAATCTGGACATGTCGACAATTTTTGCCATTTGTGTTTTGTCTATGAAACTAAACATCCTTGAATAATCTTCATATTTACTGAGCATATGTCTGCACTCCCAATATATATTTATGAGAAATATAAAGTTTGATCATGGATGCGTTCTATGGTATCGAAAACAAAATCATAGCCAAAAATGGCCAAAATTGTCAAACTGTCAACATTTTTATAATTTATGGATATTTCAAGTTGTTACCATAGCAACTGAAGCTACAAAATTAGAAAACTACCCTTGCAATTAAATTAGGGATGTATTGAATATGTCAAATCCAACAAATCAAATGCTAAATACCAGTTTTGAAAATTTAACGGATATTGGGGCAAAAAAGGGCTCAAACCCTACATAGTCCTTTAAAATCAAATTTTAGAGAATATTATAAATATGTCGTTAAAATTCAAGAAGATACTATGAAGTAATTACTTCATAGGTGCCGTTAATCCGATAACTGTGCGTGTCAGTTATCATACGGTACGTACTGTAAAGAATCAGAAAGCCTGCGTGACCAGTATCCCCATCCGTGAAAAAAGTCAATTCTAAGGTGGTATTGAATATGATTGATTGAGAAGCAAATTGCCATCGTCCAGAATACTTCTTGGATTCTAATGGATTACCTGTAAGATTAAAGTTATTCTTTTACAAGAGAGAAAAAAAAACTAAAAATTAATAAGCAAACGTCATTAATTATTCTTATAAAAAGTGTTAATATATTATTTAATAGCAAAAATGAAAAAAGATATCCATAAGCTAATAAAATTATCTTATATCGTACCATTTTAAATTTGTACGGACTTATATGACTATACGGATACACACGGACCTACTCTATGGCGTAAACTAAATATTAGTAATATTTAAAAATATTAACAGTTTGATGGTTATTTATCTTTAACTTATGAAAAAATGTAAAGCTGGTGGTTTCCTCTTTCTGTAATGATCACTCATATCAGAGTTTATATTAATGCTAGTTTCTGTTCAGCATAGGTTTTGAGACGATAAGGTCATTTCTCGTAAGTGCGATAAGAATGGGTGTGACTTCGGTATTGTGTTCCAGTGGTGTAACACTATTCGATAGGCAACAATTAACGTCCGTACTAAATATTAACAAGATGGCGACAAACACAATGAATCACAGTCTTCTTAGAGGAACAATTTAGAATGACTTGGAATTTCCATACACTTAGGAAGTAAACCATTCGTAATGAAAGTTGGCGTAGTTGGTGTAACTGTTACCCGCCCGCAAAAATATTTACAAGACACACGCAACATTTACAATTTTACATGGCTCATTCAATAATTACAAGTTTACTTGACACACGCAATAAATTACAAGTTTTCACGACACACGCAACAAATTACAAGTTTACACGACACGCGCAACAAATTACAAGTTTACACGACACACGCAACAAATTACAAGATTACACGACACACGCAACAAATTACAAGTTTACACGACACACGCAACAAATTACAAGTTTTCACGACACACGCAACAAATTACAAGTTTACACGATACACGCAACAAATTACAGGTTTACACGACACACGCAACAAATTACAAGTTTATACGACACACGCAACAAATTAAAAGTTTACACGACACATGCAATAAAATTATTTGAATTATGAGAAAGCCAAAACTGATAATGAAGGGAAAAAGAAATGTAGCTATGTGAAGCCTTACCACTACTCATCTGTAAGTAATCCAATGGGTCCTGTGGCGGTGTAGTAGCATACTCAATATCCAGCATCTCTATATCTATCTGGATCAAATATCCCGGTTTGCACGGAATCGTCCAATGGCAGTTTAAATTTCTGTCGGACCAAATGTGATTTTTTTTAAATATTCAATTCAAATATTTTGGCTGCATATTTTCAAATGTTCATACATCGGGGAAAGATATGTTAAAATGTCATTATAAAAAACCACAAATATTCTTTGTAAATTTATCGGGCTTTGAAATTAGAACATAATCACGATATTCACAACTTGAATTTATTTGAATGAGCTTTTCACTATTATTGATACGCTATCTACATACGCTGCATAACTGTGAGGGAAGCTCGGTGACAGCAACGCTTTAGCGTCCGTGCCAGCTTCAAGTTGAACGTCACTGGAGCAAACTGTAACTTCTGAAATTTGAAATAGCAGCTTGTCGACGTCATGATATTTCACAGAGGTGTTAAAATGTAGATACTACTTAAATTACATTTTAGTCTGGTAGCTTATGTCGGGTTTTGGGGTTTCGTGGGCATTTCTTAATGGAGCTTGACACCAAATACCAAAATGCTCAGAAGTTCAATCATCAACCCGAAAAGAAGGCATGATTTCAGTTACGTGATTTATGTTAAACATACATGAGGTGATATGTTCTGATTTTTACACTTAGATCAACAAAATATGTTTCTTTTTTACACTGACAGCACCAATATTTGTATTCCATTTTTAAATATTAAAGAGTTACCTCCCCTACGGATAGGTGTTACTTGTGACGTATATTTTACGAGCGAAACTGACGCCGTTTTTTTATGAAAAGTATGACGTACGCTCGTAAACACATGAGGTCACAATCAATACCTACCCTCTAAGACGAATAACTCTATAATACAGAATAGCCATTCCCAAACTCGTCAGTGATGATTCCGAAAGAAACACGACAAACTATCAGAATAGTATCTTTGTACCTGCTTTCATATTATACGACGTAATCGTTCGTCGCCTATATATAATGGACAAGGGCTATGTATAATTCGTTACACAAAATAACAAGAAAACATGGGGAAACGTTATAGCAACAAATCATAAAGAAGATGTCATTAAAACTTATACTGGGTTAAAATATCAATTAACAAAAAATTCAATTTAAAAGTACGTACTCCATAATGTAAAGCGGAAGACGAGTTATGTGAAGGGATGCGACTAGGACGAGTAATATCATATGTCATTTCATAACGAGAACATATCAAATACAAAGAAAATATCCCACACACTGTACCAATGTCATTTACACTGAGGGATTAAATGCCTTCAGGTAGGTGTTGATACATAATTTGTATCATTTTTACCTTTGTGTAAATCAGGAATGCGCGTAATACGTAACTGAAACCCTTTGTCGTTCGGTCTTTGTTGAGCATCAGAAGTGAAATCAATTCTAACCCGCCCAGACTCTATGTAGATGTCACTTGTTGCAGCATCCGAGCAGAAGGGTGCATGCCGGTGGTTTCTTCGCACTAAAATCATAAAGAAAATTTTATAAAGCTCATTTAACTTTTTTTTTTCTTTACCACGACAAATTTTGCTGGATTTGTCACCCCTTAAGACCGTAATTAAGACCCATTACGGGCTTGCAATGAATTCATCGAAAATTAAATTATTTCGAGAGAAATATGCTTGTCAAAATGACTGTACACTTATTTCATAACATGTTATCTGTTAGACATATCTGTTACACTTATTTCATAACATGTTATATCTGTTAGACAGTTGCTGCACTAACACATTTAATTTTGGAAGGTTTGAAATATAAATTGTGATAAAGAGATCTTTTTAAAGTGTTAAATCGTTTGTAAAATATGATAATTTTATTTCAAAGTGTATATTTATTCATTTTTAAATTAAACAACAACACATATATATCAAGGATACACGTGAGGTAAATATAAGGATGTTACATTTGAATTTATTTAAGAAAGGTATTCATCGCACCACAAGTATTTTACATATAATAATGTATGAACATAACACAATACCACATGTACTGACCACTCACTTATATAAAAATATACATGTTTAACTTTAAAAATTATCCTAATTCACAGTTGGTTCCCACTATATCTACAAGAGTGAACAAGGGGAGGTAACTCTTGAATATCAGAATACTACATGGGGATGTGATTCTTTACAATGGACGAAACAAGATAATAATTTTATGACATTAAAAACCACTTTCACGTCGAAGTTGATATTATGTGAATCTGTCAGACCCACTCCGTTTAGTTTGTCATCGAGATCAATATGGAATTATCAATAAAGAAGTGTTACAAACAATTGCATTAAAATCGACTTGCTTTAATTCCTAAGCAGACAGTTTAATGTCCTAGATGATGAAAAGATATTGGGGACTAGTTAATTAATTACTCGAATTTGAGAAGGGTATTAACAGACCCAACTCCTTTACAATACCGCTTTTGTATTTCGAAACTAAACGTCACCACTCCCCGGCGATCACTTAGGTGGTGTTTGGTATATCATAGCGTATAGTTAAGGGATCCAAAGGACACTTATCCACAACAGACTATCAGAATAGGTTAGCAATAGTAAAAGTGGATACATAACATGTGAAATACATGACTGACATAGAGAGGTATACGATTTCATCTTCAACTGAAATAAGCCAGGCCTTTTTTCCCTGGGTGACGTTGCTTACGTGTAACTATATTCTGTCACTGCGATTTGTGAACGTTAAGATATAAACTTATAATTCATTTAATGGCCCTTTTGCCTATATATGCAAAAACACATGCCCTTCAAAGATAACACTATTTCTAGATTTTTTGAATTGGGAGTTTTCATTGACCTAGCCCTGATTAACATTTTTAAGATTTAATTGTTTACAAACTTCTGTTTGTTTGTTTGTTTGTTTGTTTGTTTTGGGTTTTTTTTTTCTTCATTTTTTTATTCAACAGTCATAACAGACATATAAATAACAATATTTTCCTTTCACAGAATGACTCTCACACCAATTTCCATAATCAAATTGATTATTCTAATTTTGAACAGCTCCTTTCACTACTTTCACATGAGTTACAGATCTATTCACTCATAATTACCTCTCAATCATTCATATCCATTCGATATAAATTGATATATGGATGTTATTATTTTTAATACTGTATAGTTAATTTCCATCAAATTTGTCAGGGGAGACAACCCTCTCTTTGAGAATAATATCTCTATAAAATAATAGTAGCTAAACAGCGAAAAGTTTTTATTTTACTTATTACTGCAATTATTGTTCTACAGAAAATAATATCTTCACCAACAAATTTATCTAAAATCTGCAAATCATAAATGTACCCACGAAATTATTGTTATAAAAAAACTAGAAAATTACAATGTAAAAAGGGTGACAGTTTTGATAATTGTCTTTGTTTGTAAACAGTATCCCGTTAATTGTTTTTGGCATTATGTTCAGAGCTGTATACAAGTGTATTTATTTCATCATCTCCATCACAATAGTTACGAAATAAGATTTAGAATATGAGATGTTATTTCTGTTTGGAAAATCACATTAGATGAAATAGTGTTGGTATACTTACAGTTTGTTAGGCGGATTCCGTCCCCATTACAGTCAATGTAGACATTGTCCATCCGAATAAAGAAATAGTCCGTCTCATGTTCACATTCTAATATCCAAGAACAATTAAGATTTCTGAAACATTAAAATATAGGTTAAGGTATAATATTATGACACTTAACCAAACTAACTACTTTTACAAATCAGAAACTCTATTGAATGTTTGAAGCTTTATGTATATTATATTTTGCCAAATTTAAATAGTTTCTCGCCGTATCCACCTGAAAATAGGTCGATAATTGTATAATATATACCTATATATAATTCAGTCGTTTCTTGTGTCTTACCATACTGTTATCCATGCATGAACAATAGTATAATTATAAGAAAATAGTATGGGAACCCTTAAACATATCGCATAAACAAATACGAATGTTACATGTACTGAATTTACAACAACAAAAAATGGATAATTAAAAGGACTGAAATACACATATCTATAAATTGCTATAAACAAATTTGTAACAAACATATGTGGAAAACAGTACGTCCTCTAACTAACGTTTAAGGAAAACGTACAATTTGTTGAAGGTCACTGCAAGGATAATTAATTCTTTTGTGCATGTACGATCCTCCGGTTATCATTGTTATTTTTCAACGTTTTAGTTAAGCCACTGACGATTTTTTTTTTTTTTTTTTTTTTTTTGCTTTCGATTCGATGTAAATCATTATTATTATTATGTATGTGTTTTGAATAATTTATGCAATTAAACGTACAACATGAAAAAAAATTTTCCATGTTTTATTACGAATGTCTAACCATCTGTCTATAGTATAAACCTTGACTTCTTGGGTAAGAAAATTCTTACATGAGAAGAAAATTATTTTGTTATCTAACAGTAAAAACAGTATGAACACCCTTGGAAAACTAGCATCTAATTTATTTCAGATCATCAAAACATTAACCTACCTAAGAGCGTACTGAGATGTATTAACAAAGCTAACTACATTGATTTGGGGATTTGCCCGTCAATGCTACACATGCGTAATATCAGCGGTATACGGGAGCTCGATAAACAAAAGAGAAGTGTCAAAAGGTCACTGGTGGAATTCACGTTAAAGATAACATGCGGCAAATACTTTACTTAATTTGTTTGATACGACCAAGACTGTTTTCAAATAACATATGTAAGATGAATAGTTTTCTTTTTTATTTATTTGCATCTGTAAACTCAAGTAGCAAAATATTTGTTCACCATAAGATAGTTGTTCTTTTTAACTTAAGTTAGATGTGTGTCTATTTTAAGCCTTAGTATCTCGCCTGACATTATTTAAGCTGTGAATTGGTGGCAAACCTAAGGCTAATTACGGAAAGATAGCTAGTGTTAAATAAAACATAATTGGAGAGTTCATATCAGTTTGATAAATTGTATTGTAATAAAATATGTTTAAAATAGCTAAAACATAATTAAGACACATATACAGATGTGGCATACAAAGATGTAGCTACTGTCAGTCAGAAGGTGATATCTTTTCCGCTACAACAGTAGCTAACAAAGATGATGTTATGTTCAAATAGTATTGCTAATATCAAAATAATCCCGAATACATTCAAAAGAATTACATTTTACGCACAATTTATATTTTTTAATCAATTTAACCGAGAGGAAATAAACATACTTTTGATTTCAATATAATACATTATTGTAAGGGAGCGTTTTAAAATAAAATGCAAATTCTTAAAAGCAAATCAAAACATTAAAGTATGATAATGACTTACGTTTCGTAGATGTCTGGAAATCCTGGGCTATAAATAGACGTGGTGTTATATCGGGGAAGGTGGACAACTAAGGGAGAACCGTTACATTGACAACGTACATGGACAACTACAAAAAAGGGAAGAACAAAAACTAACACCAGGGATCTAAAACGAAAAATGGCTAAAAATTGAAGAGAAAAAAAAACAAAAAAAAAACTGATAACATAAATTAACAAATTAACTTATATTTACGTGAATTACACTTGCTAAAATTAAACCATACAACAAGACAGCAAATTATTGTTTAATTACACTTGCTAAAATTAAACCATACAACAAGACAGCAAATTATACAAGTGGAGGAAATGGTGATAAACATTAAGGAACCGTTTCAGTAGCAACCTTTGATGTTTTGGCATTAAAAGAAACATAAGAAAATCAGTCATGCTTGTTTTCAACTCCTATTGTTAGAAAAGCGTGATACAATGCTAATTGATATTTGATGACTTACTTTGGACCAGAACAGAGATAACCATGGGTAGGATGAGTCCCGTGCATGACATCCTGGTTTGTCTATTGTTCCACGGATCTTTCAGCGAATTTTATCTATTAACGGAAAGTACAATATATATATATGTAGCATACAAATCTTAGCCATGTAGCTGTGTAGTATGTAGATCCGTTACGAACTGTACACACACGTGAGCCATCTTACAATATATACATGTGCAGCAATGTTTACTGTATATGATAATCCCTGATATATCATTTCGTACATTTCTCTCTCCTTCCTGTTTACAACCCACACAGGAACAAGAAATCACAGTTTTTAACAACAACATACTCATGTATTTTGATTTTGTCCGTGCAATTCAGCCACGCCCGGTATGACGTTGCACTTATATCATATCTTGCACAGGAGAATAGAATTACACCCTGTATTTGTCATTTTCTCTATATCAGATATATATGAACACAAAAGTTATATTCAATTAGATATATTCGCAACAATCAATACAAGATAATGATTCTTGTAAAAATTAAACAATTAAACAAAATATTTATTACAAAATTGGAGTTACCTCCCTTTCTGTCACCGTGACTCTTGATGATAAATCTTCCAATTGTGTTTTCAAGCATGAATCATTACAATTGCTTTACATCCAAATCGCGCCGGAAGGTGCATAAGTGCAGTATGTGCAGGAAATGTTATAGAAATGGTCCATGGACTAAGCACTACGTAATCCGAATAGTTCATTTGTAGCATCAAATCGTGAAACAGGCTTATTCCAGTTTATTGTAAAAAAAAAATCATTGAACTCCCATTATTAACTACACAGTGATATCGGTTACATGACTTTTCATCTCTTAGTTGTTGTAAAATTTCTTTCTTCCAATGTAAGAACACTTCAAACTTTCTATACATAGTTTTGTAAGAATTAATTCACTCCTAATAAGGTCGGACCCGACGTCAGTACCGTAAGGTGCTATATGACACAAACATATGCATCCTCAACTAATCATCAATCTCTTGACAAATTCTTTACACTTTGCAGTGTTCGGAACTCAGCAAAAACTAGCAAAGTAGATCACTATAATGTATAGCAAACCTCGACGGATTGCAGATAGTACAGAATATTACTAGTAAAATTTAAAAAGAAAATAACTAGCTTGCTATCCATAGATTAACACAATCCTCAACACCATAGTAACGATCTTGACATTGTTTTGATGACTTATGAAATGATACAGTTAATGATATATGAAAACATTAGAAAGTATTTAGTGGTCCAACGCAGAAGAATGTAAGACTCCGGATGCGGTAACGCTTGCGGTAACAGTATTTAGTCTGCAAGGAAAAAGATATAGTAATTTAATCCTATACACGGCTTTCTGATAACGCCCAGGTTTACACTAGCCATTCGCCCACATGTGTATCAAGTACAGGGCGTGATTCCAACTAAAGCTTTCTCTCGACACAAGTACTGAATCTTCTAGTGTAGACTGGTCACCAGACTCTAGAATATTGAGGGGTAAAAATAACTAAAATTTAGCTTGATAATTTTTGTCTCTACTACATTGTTATTTCAAACTAAGGGAAGATAATCTATTAAAGAACTGTTGAGAAAGTCTTATCAACAACTTAGGGTATGGTGGCCAGTCTACTTCTAGTGTTATAATTGCAAAGATCATTTATGTTCAGTCAATTTTACCGGATCTTTCAAAATTAGAAGAAAACAGTTTGCTCCTTTACATCGGTTACAATCATAGTCTGCTACATTTCTTGTAAATCGGCTCCTTTTTTTCATTTTATGTATTATTCAAGATGCATCCATAACAATAAAATCACGCGACAATGTTACAGTACGTATGTGTGTAATAAATGTGATAAGCGTACATGCATATGCTGTAGTTGTCCCCCCTCCCCCACTTTATCAGATACATAAATACCATCTACTTACCCACTTATCTACTTGTTTATGTATCAGTTTAATTTAGTTCCCCGTTTTCTTTCACGGGGTACAATTGCCGGGAATTGGAAAGAAACTTACACACATACTTTGTTTCATTTCTTATAGTTTTGAACTTTTATACATCCTACTTTCGATTGCCTTTTTCCCTGAATTAACTTACTGATACGCCGTTGCCATGAGGAAGATTAACAATTATGCAGGTCACAAAAATCCTTATAATAATGCAACGGTAACAATTCTAGAGTTATATTGTGATAAAACATTACGGATGTGAGTCTAAAACAGCAGGTATTTTCATTATGGATTAAATTGAACGTCCGCGGGAGAGTAGTTTAATAATTTGATATTGCTGTAAAACTTACATACTGAAGGCAGAGTGCGCAAAGGTTAGACTTCATTTTTATTTATCATCTCATCAGCCATATATTTGTCCGGAAGTTGAAAGGTACAGCTGAATCTATAGATCTGTACAAAGGTTATATATAACGAGATATTTAACAAATCCACTGTAATGTGAAAAAAAGTATGTGTGGTTGTGTGTGGAATGAATCTCGTCCCGTGTGAGTACACTTAATGTTATGTAATATTTCGATTTTTTAATACAATTTGATTTGAACCGTAAAAAAACATTTAAAGATGCTCCACCACTGATGAATGGTATTTTTTCACTATCAAAAACAGGAGCAGACGATTTAGTTTTTTCTTCAGTTACAAAAGTTACTTACTTTACACCATTACCACCATTGAAAAGTTTGAGCTTCTAATTTTACTTTAAGTTCAAAATATGAAAAATAATTAATTGCATCCCGAAAAAATTCTATGGCACTATATCGTATATGGAATGAAGTAATGATTGCGCATGCACCAAAGGCGAAAGAAATTATTTTATGTTATTTTTATGTTAATTTGGCATATATGTACACGATAAAACACCAATTATTGTTCAAATGATGAATATCATGCATGCTCTGTCGGCGGTGGAGCATCTGCATCTAACAAAATGTTCTGATGGCCTATGTACAATGTAGCGATCGTATTGTAAGATCAACATCATAATTATAGCTTGTTCGTATCAATTTGTTGCAATAGCCGATACCGTAGTACACTTTTATGTGGTCCCTTTTATAGCCAAACGAGTCTGTCCACCAGACACTATAAATTACTTATAAGATTATTTTCAGCAGAATTCTAATACTATCTCCCCCTAGTTTGAAAATCAGCCATTTCAGAAATAAATAAATTATCAAACTCACTTTTCTTGGTATTTTTTTACATTATAGAGACTAGTGCCCAGTCTGTAGTGAAACGTGTACCGTGGTGTACAGTTTGCGTAGTACATATTTTACAATCTTATATTCAAAAGTATCAAAAGTTCAAAAGCCCACAAGAGGCCGGCAAAATGAAATGGAAGCAAAAAATGTATCTCTTTTTAATCTTGTTGATTATTTCATAAATGGTATAGAAAGATGTGAAAACATGGTATAAAAATGTGAATATTAAAATGAATGGTCGTTTTATATCTTTCTGTATCAAATAACGGCTGAAAGCAGCAATGGTACATAAACATGTAAAGTGTTTGATATTGAAGTTACTGGTTTTGACAACAAAAGAAAACTCTCAGATAAAGCTTTCGTCATATATTAGTTTCCCAAAAAGTCTCTTGCTAAAGCAGTACTACAGAACTGGAATAGATTTTAAAAAAATCACTTTCATTTGGATTAAGAATATTTCTGTTCGTTATGTGAACTGTTAGTTTACAAAACAAAATGAGGACACCATGGATATCTCATTTAATGATAGTTGGTTCCAAGTAACAACTCTTGTTGTGACAACGTCATGGTTTTAACCCCAATATTCCGTTCACATATCTATGTACCATCAGTGGTACAGTCAATTGTCTGTTCGAGAATAGAAGTCCAGCTACACAGCCAATATTTCCTAACCTGAATTTCAGGTCAAGAAATCTTGACCTGAAATTCACCTGAAATTGACCAGAACTTCTGGTTAATTTCAGGTGAAATTCAGGTCAAGATTTCTTGACCTGAAATTCTGGTCAAGTTCTGGTCAATTTCAGGTTAAGATTTCTTGACCTGAAATTCAGGTCAAATTTCAGGTCAATTTCAGGTTAGGAAATATTGGCTGTGTAGGTTTGGCACCTGTGTCCTATATCAATATAGCTTACATAATATAAAGTTTCTTTTTAAAGAAAATATGTCGCAGTCCGTCCTGCCGTCATTATTTAATGACAGGTATGTTTTAATCATTATGAAGTATACTATCAATGTATCAAACGTATGTCATCACAGCAATGCATCGGGATACACATCGCATAAATATCGATTTATACCTTGTGTATTTACACTTAAGTTTTGTTTACTTTTTTGGAAACTTATTGAGCTGGAAGTTGAAATTTCCTTTGATACAGGACTCTCAGATCGATTTTTTTTGTCTATGAACTTATCCGGCTTTATACATTGCATATAACTAGTTAATTGAATAAAGAAACTAAGAACTCGCGTACTTGAAATTGAGTATTTTGATGAATTTATTGTAATTAATTGTAATGAAAAATAAAAAAAGTTTAATTTCGAAAATATTTTGAAGAAAATTTAATCCATATATTTAAATAAGAAGGGAAATTAATATCAATGCATGTGTAAAGTTTCTTTAAAGTGATATTAATCTTTCTGAAGAAATCATTTTTTCTGTTTGGCTGATCACTTTTCCGTCAATGCACAAATTAATTTAAAATGCAAGTTGTACTCGTCTTTGCTTGTACTTAAGAACTCCTATCTATATTTCCGTTTGTGTCGGGTGTCGAGGCTATTTTCCATTTGATCACACATTTGTAACGGATCTCTTTATTTTATATATCAGCATAGCAGTCATTACTTCTCAGTTGAGGTGTACAATGTTTAATGTAAAATCAAACAACATTTTCACTTTGTTGCCGACTGAGATTCCAACTGTGGCCGAAAAGATGTCGTGTGCTTTGAGATGTCACCAGGCTAGCTGTGCAGCATTTGCCGTAGAGGGTGACAATCGTATGTGTAACTTCATGCAGACAAACAGCTATCCGTCCGGTAACTTGTATATCAATGTTATCAGGATGTGTCATTTCCCACCGGCTGGGTCTCCTTCGGGTGTCTACACTATAACACCCAGTGACCTGGTCACCACTGAGGTTTTCTGTGATATGGATACCGTGGACGGCGGATGGACGGTCATACAGCACAGATTTGACGGGAGCCAGGACTTCTATCGAATGTGGAAGGAATACAAACGAGGATTCGGCTCTCCCTATGGGGAATACTGGATCGGAAATGAGAATCTGTACTTGCTGACTTCCTCGGGTTCATATGAACTTCGAATTGAGATGGGGGATGTTTCAGGTTTATCCAAACATTTCTCTTATTCGAATTTTTCTGTCGCATCTGAGAATGAAAATTACACCTTGACAATATCTGGATTTTCAGGACACGTGCATTTTGATTCGATGGCTGTACATAACTTGAACCAATTCAGTACGGCTGATAGAGATAATGATGCAACAAGTGCTTGGAATTGCGCCGAGGATTACAGTGGCGGATGGTGGTACGACAACTGTCTCCTGGTCAATCTTAATGGACGATACGATCCAACAGCAACGGATGACGCCAAAGCTATGTACTGGTTTGCTTTCAAATCAATTAACTCCAATGCGCTGAACTACTCTAAAATGATGATTCGACCGGTTTGATTTTTGTGCTTGGATCTTGTTAGTGGTCACGTGGTATGACGGACAGCTGTTTTAATCTGAACTGAAATGTAACAATCTATACTTTATCAATTAATCCACCATTATCCTTCGAACTCTACCCCTGCGATATTAGAACAATTTCCAAGTGACAAGTGGACAAGGATATCTCAACCCAAGTGAAAGATTTTGTCAACCTGAGACTTGCCTAAGGTTAGCGGTCAAAATCTTCGATGAGGGTTGAGACAACCCTGTCCACTTGACAGATAATGTTTGATGTTTTCTCCCACACTTAGCGGAACAGATTATGACATTTTAGCTGCTTCCCAGCTTTTTCAACGCGCCATTATCACAGAAACGTCTTTATGCTATTACGCCGCAGGTATCGATGACGCATACGAGTTGTCTTACACCCCACCCCCTCTGACAACAAAGCAACCACGGGATATCCCTGTGAAGTATGGGAGAATGGATGGTATGTTATATATAATGGAAAATAACATGGTAAAATGACGTGACGGTGTGCAACGCAAGTGTGTAGGATTTGTTAAGGTTTCCTTAAACGGTAATGAGTTTTTGTATTCTGTTTATCTGACTAATTTGATAATACTTCTAAGCCACTCAAGATATAAATTTTGCTCCGGAAAGGTAGTGAGCCTTTAATTTCGTACCCACCTCACCACCTACAAAACGTTCCAGGACAAGAACGAAATACTCCCCACACTGTCCTATATAATATTATATTCGTTATAGGGTATCCATGGTTTAACGGTGTGACCGAAAGTAATAGTGATAAATACATGCTTGCTTTATGTTATACGATCCACACATTCGCATTGACGATTGTGTCAGTCCATTGAACTTAGACGGAATGCATATTTTATAAGATGGATTTTAGTGTTACATCAATTCTGCAAAAGATTTAAAGTCTAGTACGTACAATGCATTTCTAGATCATACTATCAAACATACTGAAAACCGTGGAGATATTCGAGAATACTTACTAGTATTTAAGCGATTTTACTCGGGTAATAATTTCGCGGTGCAAACCTTTTGCAATTAATTTCATACATTCACGAAATTGTGTACGTACAGTACAATCACGAAGTAGCTGTTAAATACACTCGGTATATCAATATCAAGCAGAGATTTTAACATAAATTACAAACTTCAAAGGATTATTATGTAACTGATCATTTTTTTAAAGGGGCATTATTATAAATTTGAATATTTATTTGGCGATAATCATCACAAACGTCATCTATTGTATTCCAATAAAAGACTTGTGAAAAAAGGGATGACGGTTTTTAGAATACTGTTACAGGCTTCACTGAGATACTCTTTACCATCAAAATACGAGTACATGTGTCTGTTATGAATAAAAACAAATACGCTTGCCTTACAAAGGCATCAGGCAAAAGTGTCTTTCTGAGTCGTTGTATTTGTTACAAAGTATGGGTTAAAAATAATTTTGCAATTGTACATTTTATTGTTGTGAGTTGTTGTTATATAGAAAACGATGTATTTAAGCTAGCGCTTCATGGAATTTGCCTACAATGTATGTCCAGTTGGCATTCATACTTGCTATGAATGCCAACTGAAAGACGTTCAATGCTTATATTTACATTTGATAACAATTCTATGGTGAAATCCCAAGAAATTTTGCATCTCTAATGAATAAAGTATTCATTATCGTTAACTATGAAATAGCCATTTGAACATCCATCTTCCGTGATCGCTGGCAGGACAATTGTGACGTCACAATGATAATCGCGTTATAATAAGCGGATGGCAGTTCATTTAAGCATTGAATGACTATTAGTTGGCATCCATAGTCATAATGAATGCCAATTGGACAGAGGCAATTTCCATGAAGCGTACTAGCGCTTCATGTTGGATTTTCCTCTGTCAAGTTTGCATTTAAATTGGCTATGAATGCCAACTGAAAGACGTTCAATGCTTATATTTATATTTGGTTAAAATTTTGTATTGAAATAAATCAACGGATTTTGCATATACAATGTATAATGAATTAATCATTCGTTATCACCAAGGATGGAACAGCCATGTCAACAGCCATTTTACGTGATCGCTGGCACGACAATTGTGACGTCACAATGATAATGACGTCATAAAATGCGATTGAAGTTCATAGTCTTTATGACTGCAAACTTCATTTGGTAAGGTTGCATAGTGGGACTGCAGTGAAAATGTTAATATAAACTGATGAATGCCAACTGCGCTTGCTAGATTTACATGCTACGCCACAGAGAAAATGTAAATATAAGATGGTGAGTATTGTTTTCGTTGCAGGCTATATTATAATAAAATAATAACTTTGTATCACATATGCACATTACAACCGTCAACATTTGAGCTGATGTATCGACTGTCATACTTTCATCCGGAGCTAAATATAAACTAACGCAGACCTTAGATTTTTTTAACTGAATATGTATTTTAATTCAAAAGGTTTTATCACAACCATGAAGAACATGGAATGCTTAATAAACACTCTAGATATTAATGTCCATGCACAGCCAATAGTACTTAGCTTGTGGTTACCAGTAATATACAAATGACCTTTAACCCTCGTGCAATTTGCCAGTGATGGACGGGCAATTCGCGGTAAAGTACGGTTATTAAGAAAGTACTACTAAAACTAGGCTTGGTCCCTTTGTGCAGATTTAACTGTGCTATGATACACTTTGGTCTAGTTAGGTTATGTCATTAATATTTTAAACAAATTATATATCTCTCTCTTTTCATTAAATGCCCAATTTGATGCATTGATACTATTGATACAGATCATCATCAAGGACCCCTTAATTAATTTTAATTATTGCCTCATTAATCAAACCTTTTGCTGAATATTTGTTTATTTCATAACATCTTAATCATACGTTTCACCCTTGCAGTTAAATAATATAATTATTATTCTAAACAAATTCTATATCTTTTAGTTCAATACCCAATTTAAACTATTGATACATATGAATCATCATCAATTACTTTCAATTATCGCCTCATTAATCAAACCTTGTGCTGAATATTTGTTTATTGCGTAACATCTTAATCACCACGATTCACCCTTGTATCTACTGCCAAGTTGATATTAAAAATGTAATAAACATAAAATTGTCATACACATTTATCACTGTCTTCTTCTGTATATTCAATGTAAATGTGTTATTCGTCCATGTCATATATATCTTGACATGGAAGCCATTTAATGATCTTAAATAATTACTCACATCTAAAAATTAATACTTTGCTACATATGGCCTCAGAATGCAAATAATATTAATTCTTTACAATTATTAATGGCATCAACTACAAAAAGTGAATGCCGATTTCTTCAGAGAATGACATCATCAATTGTTACAGTTTATGTAAACAGAAACACGCGATCGAAGCAACCGATTCGATGAACATAGCAAAACTGACTAGCGATTCAATTTTTTTAAAATATCCTCTTTTCTGATAGGTCCATATAGATTTTCTCTCATTCATTTAAAGATTATATTTGTTTTGGGCTAAGTTCGTCAATCTTGGATCGCATATCTACTGTTATAGTGAAGTAGTTTCCATTAGTATATGTAATTCTTATGTATCTCTTAACCATATATATCCTTGTCGTGGTAGCTTCTTTGTTAAAAGGACAATTCACTCAGGCTAATTCTTTCACATAACCAAGAAGCGAAATATGGCATTAATGTATTGTTCTACATTTCTTATGAAACATATAGCATAAAATATTTACAAATTCCACGTCATTGTTGAGTATTTTTATTGATACCGTTGTAATTACAAATCGTTGATCAATACGATTAAGCAGGTACAATATGTACGCTGTACCCATACCCGAACCAAAGTCATGCACGTTAAACAAATGAACTAAATACCACTTGAGGATGTGATGAAACGATTTTTTAGGCAAGAAATTCACATAATAAGGTAAACACACTACTGTCATAGCGATTGGAGCAGTTCTAGACAAAAGTAGCATTACTCTACGAGCAAGGGACAGGGTTCGGCATACAAGATGTTCGACCACAATGTGTCACGGCGGACAGCGAGCGAGTTTGAACATCTCACACGCATTTCACCGTCATGGACTTTTCTTGCATATCACAGTAAAACGACTGATCTAATTTCCATTAGAAATAGGTTTTTTTCCGATATATGTACAAATTCTAATGTTCTCTTAGACTGAATTGTCCCTTTAAGTATGCATGAAGTGAACTGCACAATGGATAAATTAAAATACATGACAATTTCACTTTGTCGCCGTCTGAGATTCCAACAGCGGCGGAGAGGATGCCGTGTGCCTTACAATGTCACGAGGCTAGCTGTGCAGCATTTGCCATAGAGGGTGACAATCGTATGTGTAACTTTCTGCAGTCAAACAGCAGTCCATACGGTGATTTATATATTAACGTGGACATCAAGATGTGTCATTTCCTACCGTGCAGGTTGATGCTTTTCGGGTTCTTTTTTTTATAATTTATTTTTTATTTCATTTTCATGTGCAATATACCACATAATAAATAGATTCTCGCATTCTTATTCACATTCAATATCCCTATCACTCTCATTCTCACAACATCTTACTCATATTATCATCATCATCATCATCATCATCACAACCATAATCTATCTCATCATCATCATAACATCATCTTCATCATCAATATCATCATCACCACCATCATCTTTATCATCATCAACATAATTATAATCATCAACATCTTCATCTTCATCGTCAGCATTCATCATCACATCGTCTTTATTATCTCATCATACTGTCAATTATCATACTTTCATCTTATATTAACCATTCAAGAACAATCACTCTATTCCGTCCACACATAAAAAGAAGCATACATAATCATATATTCTCTTCTCTCATACTATTTTTCACTCATGAAGGCGGTTATTAGTAAGGTGATAATAGTAAATTAGATGCAAGTTAGGCCATATAGTATATATATATTGATAGAGGTATATTGCACTTATAAGTAGAGCAGAAAGAAAAGAAAGGAAAGTATAGCAAGGAGGTAAGATAAAGATTTAGAAAGGAGGAAGGTAGGCTAGCAGAATTGTGGTATTCGGCCATGTCAAAAACAATCTTAAATACTTAATATGTATATGTCTTTTAAAAAATCATAATAAGTCAGCAGAATATATAATAAACGAACACTGAAACAGGCTTTAAGAGAAATCAATAAGTTTTTTCCACTTACTCCACTCTGTATCAAATTTTTCCTTTTCTCCTTTTCCAATAGCAATATATTTTTGAACATTATAATGGTCTTTTATTGTATTAATTACAATGTATTTTAAATGTAATTTAAATGTATTGAATTATGAAAGCATCTCATCCTATAAATATATTGTTTAATAATAATAATAATTTCATTATCAACCCTATTTATTGATGGATGATTATCAGAGATCAACCCAAATAGAAATGACTTTTTATTTACAGCAAAGGGAATTAATAAAGCCTGTAAGAATGTTTCAAAACTTTGTAGTAATGACTGTACCTCAATACATTCCCATAAAATATGTATAATAGTTTCTCTTTCAGAATTACACAGTATACAAAGAGGGGAGGTAACCAGACCAATTTTGAATAAAAAATAATTTGTTGTTAAAATATGATGAGCTACTCGGAACTGAAACCACTGAAGCTTTGTATTTTTTGTGACCTGGAAAGGGATTTTATATATATTTGTCCAATCAGTATCATTCAAATCATCAAATATCAAGTTCCATTTTCTTTTACTAGATGGTGTTGTGTTATTTTTCATAAGCTTTTTGTAAAATATCTTTGAGCCTTTCATTTTAGGACACTCGAAAAATGATTTTAAATTTGATAGTATAAAGGGACAGACAATTCTATTATTACTCAAATCCAAACCTGAAATCACCTTCTTAATGGCTGATGTAAAGCCGTGATATTGCAAAAAGTTTGTCACAATCTGGTATTTCTGTGAGAATTCATTTAAAGAATAAAAAGATCCTGTGGATATATCTTTCATTACATCAAAAATATTAACAACGCCTTTTTTATACCAATTTTTATAAAAAATAGTTTTCCCCCCAATACATATCTTTTTGTTATACCAGAGTGGTATTTCCCAAACTGACTCATTGTTCTCCATCTTTTCCTGTTGTTGGTTAAGTCTATGCCATGATCTTAAGACATCCCTCCAAAACTGGTTTTTACATTTGTTTATACATAAATAAATATATTCGCTACCACAGTTGGCCAATAAATCAATATCAATATAAGTTTTCAAAAAATAGATTGCCATTTTTCATTGGTTTGGAATAGTCTCCTTATCCAATTCAATTTTAGCGAGCAAATAAAAGTGTCAATATTTATCATTTTCAAGCCTCCATTCATGTAATCTTGAACCACAACATCTCTCTTGATTTTATCTGACCCACCATTCCATAAGAAATGAAACAGAATTGAGTTTAGATTCTTCAGAAAAAGTTCGTTTGGATTTGGAAGCGAAATAAAAAGATGATTAAGTTGCGATACAAGCAATGACTTAATTATATGAATTCTGCCTATTGGGGTCAAAGACCTTCTTCTCCAAGTTTTGATCAGAGACTTATGTTTAATTAATTTTTTATCAAAGTTCAACTTTGGAATTTCATGGAGGTTCACGCTGAAATCAATTCCTAATAAAGTGAATTTGTTTCTACCCCACTGTAATTTTAAATGTGGTAAAAATGAGTCCTGGCTATACTTTTTGCGGCCTATCCAAACTACTTGAGTTTTTTCTATGTTAATTTTCAAACCTGAAATTTTTGAATATTCGTCCAATTCATTAATTGCCCCTGCCAAAGATTTTTCGGATCCATCTAATATAAGTGATATAAGATACTAGTATTGGACAATTATCAATATCAATACCTGTAATATTATCATTATTTCTTAATCTAATGGCCAAAATTTCTGCACATAGTATAAACAAGTAAGGAGCGATTGGATCTCCTTGACGACAGCTTTTCGGGTTCTTAACTTCTACCAATTCAGCACCGCTGATAAAGATAATGAAGTCAGCGATGCTAACTGTGCGGTGATATACCATGGAGGATGGTGGTACAGCAGCTGTCACGTTGGAAATTTCAATGGGCGATACGATCCAACAGCATTTAATGATCCATCGGCTATGTGTTGGGTTTCTTTCAACATCGGACAATACAGTGTACTGAAGTACTCCGAAATGATGATCCGTCCAATTTAATTTTTTCTAGTATGTCTTGTATTCGATTTTTTTGTTGCTAAATGGGAATGAAAATTACAGTTTAACAATAGCTGGATATATAGATACAATACCGTTTCATTTCATCTCTTTGCATAACTTATTTCTTTCAGTCCTGCTGATAACGTCCATAGGACGGATCATTGTGTCACGTCTGACAATAGTGAGTGGTGGTCCGAGGACTTATAGTGTTGAAACATCGTGTCTTTTTCATCGTATCTACGGGGCGCCGATCGGGACTTTTTCTTTTTGTAATCAAAATTAATGTACACAAAATTGAATTCAGTCATAACGAAGTCATTTTCGTCTTACAAAATTATCTTTCAGCGCACAAAATTCATTTTATCTATCTCCACAAAATTTATTTCTGTCATGACAAAATTCATTTTTGTGAACGAAATTGAGTTTTGTTAGACAAAAGTGAAAATTAAACACAAAATTCAATTTTGTCTACACAAATTTCCTTTCTTTCATGATTTAATTCATTTTTGGTAGACGAAATTAAGTTTTGTTTGACAAAAGTGAAAATTGAACACAAAGTTTAATTTTGTGTCACAAAAGTCAATTATGTCACCGAATCCAAATATGGATATATGCAAATAAACTGTCTCATCACGATTTTGTGACGTGGCCTCTCATTGGATATAGTGACCTTTGGTATGACACGCGCACATGGTGTTAAATCAATGTGACATTACATAATGGATAGGCTGCAAGAGCTTTTGGAGAAAGCACCTGTGTTTGTATCATCCGTGTCATTCTTGTGGATGTTTAATATACTTACTCTAATACATGTAAGCAGATTATGTCATGACTTCTTGTGAAAGGCGCATGCTCTGGAAAATCATTTATAAGGCCTAGTATAAGGGAGGGAGTTTACGATATTAAGTACAGGTCGATTACGTACATACAGAAATGGATACTCTATAGAAAATAGTCTTTCCAGGAAATGCACATGAATTGTCATAAGCGTAATGATTACGTACCTATTCAACAAATATTCGTTCACTATCACAACTTTTAAGTCCGGTTACCCATCGCCAAATATTGAGCGAACTGTAGGCGTTTCAACAAATCGGTTAGCAGCTTACAAGTAAAGGTCAAACATGGACTCATTTGCATACTTAACTGACGAAAATGAATTCTGTCGAGACGAAATTGAATTTTGTCGAGACGAAAATGAATTCTGTCCACAAAATTGAAATTTGTCATAACAAAAATGATATTTGTCCACTGAAAGATGATTTTGTTTAACAAAATTTGTTTATGTCGTAACGGAAATGAAGTTATTATAAAAAAACATTTTTTGTAAGACGAAAGTGATTTTGTTACGACAGAATTCAATTCTGTGTCACGAAATTGAATTTTGTCTACAAAACTTAATTTCGTCATGAATTTTGTCCACTGAAAGATTGTTTGTATAACAAAACTGATCTTTGTAATATGTTATAAATTTAGTTAATCTGGACTCGGTTTTGTTGAACAAAATTCATTTTTGTCTATACAAAATTGGATTTCGTGTACAAAGTCACAAGTGTCCCATTTGGTGCCCCGTAGTATCTGTCGTGCATATATTTACAAAACTTAAATAGAAATTAACATAATTTGTTGATCATTGTAGTTGTTTGAATCATAGTGTTTCACCTATAACGTTTAATTAAGTCATCAGTGTTTTATTTTCCTGATCGGCAGTTCAACCACATACAGATACATTGTACATGACTCCGGTGGCTTTAAGGCTGAAATAGTCACCTTCTTTCAGTTTTCCCTATTAACATAACAATCCTGCAATAAGGGATTTAGCATTGTATCTGCTGCCCTTATTGCATGATCGTAAAAGATTTCAGTCGAGTGTTTAATCACCGTATTCCGTCTTATTGGGTGGAAAACCTTAAAGCGATAGTTGCTTCTCCCATTCAAATTATATGTGCTGTATAATTTTCATACGCCTAGTTATGTGATAAAATAAAATTAAACACTAGATAATAATAAATTAATGCCTATCATGTCGGTATATAGGCCATTTTTGTATCAGGACTCTCACAAGGGCTTTCTGACGGCGCCAAACTTCATAGACTTTCTGAAAAAAAACAGAATGTTTAATTATTTGGAAACACAAATTATGTTAAATATGTACATAATTTGTGAACCTAAAATCTTAATGATATATAGTTTATATGTATTGCATGATTGTCCTTTGTAAACATAAACACTCAAAAATGTAATTTTCATGCACCGCAAAATAGTACTTAGCTTGTGCTTACCAGTCGATCACATAAATGACCTTTAACCCTTGGGCAATCTGCCAATGAGCTCCAGAGTACTGCTTTCGCGGATTACATACTGTGCGAGGAATTCGCAGAAAGGTTCGGTCGATAAAATAGACAGTGAAAACGTTAGGCTTGGTCCAATTATACAGATATACATGTAACTGTGTCATTATCAACTTTGGATTATTTAAATTTAATGCAATTAATCTTTTAAACAAATTATATATCTTTCTCTTTTCGTTCGATACTCATTTTCAACTATTGATACACAGTTATTATTACCAATTATCCTTTAAGTAATTTCAATTATACCCTCATGAATCAAACCTTGCGCTGAATATATGTATATTACCACGTGTCACCCTTGTATATATTGTCAAGTTGATATTGAAAATGTAAAGAATAATATTGACATACCTATTTATCACTGTTTTCTTCTGTATCGTCAATGAAGTTTTGTTTATTTGTACATGTCATTTATATCTTGACATGGTTCAATGGAATGATCCTAAAAATGTATAACTTACTATCTATTTCCTCAGCACGTAATTAATCATAATGCTATGACAGTTCTTAATGGCCTCCACAACAATGTTATTTCTTAAAAAAGAATGACATCGTCAATTGTTACAGTTTATCTAAACAGAAACAGGTGCGAAGCAAACGATTCGATGAATATAGCAAAACACTGGCTGATTTATCATCTTTAGAATATCCTCTTTTCTGATTGGTCCATATAGATTGTCACTCATTTAAAAATCATATTTGGTTTGAGCTCAGTTCGTCAATCTGGGATCGCATATCTACGTGTTATAGTGAAGTTGTTTCCACTAGTATATAATTCTAATAGATCTCTTCACCATGTATGTCCATGTCGTGGTGGCTTTTTTGTTAAGTATATATCAAGTGAACTGCACAATGTTTAATGTTAAGAAACATGACAATTTCACTTTGTCGCCGTCTCAGATCCCAACTGTGGCCGAAAGGATGTCGTGTGCTTTGAGATGTCACCAGGCTAGCTGTGCAGCATTTGCCGTAGAGGGTGACAATCGTATGTGTAACTTCATGCAGACAAACAGCTATCCGTCCGGTAACTTGTATGTCAATGTTATCAAGATGTGTCATTTCCTACCGGCTGGGTCTCCTTCGGGTGTCTACACTATAACACCCAGTGACCTGGTCACTACTAATGTGTTCTGTGATATGGATACTTTGGGCCGCGGATGGACGGTCATTCAACATAGATTTGACGGGAGCCAGAACTTCTATCAAATGTGGAAGGAATACAAACGAGGATTCGGCTCTCCCTATGGGGAATACTGGATCGGAAATGAGAATCTGTACTTGCTGACGTCCTCGGATTCATATGAACTTCGCATCGAGATGGGGGATATTTCAGGTATATCCAAGTATGCCTCTTATTCGACTTTCTCTGTCGCTTCTGAAATTGAAAACTATAAACTGACAGTGTCTGGATTTACAGGAGATGTACGTTCCGATGCATTGCAAGTGCATAACTTGGACCAATTCAGCACCGCTGATAAAGATAATGACGTCACCGTTGCTAACTGTGCGGCGGATTTAAATGGAGGATGGTGGTATAACAATTGTGTTGTGGTCAATCTCAATGGACGATACGATCCAACAGCAATTGATGACCCAACGGCTATGTGTTGGTTTGATTTCAAATCCTCACAATACAATGCATTGAACTACTCCAAAATGATGATTCGTTCAGTTTAATTTCTTCTAGTATGCCTTGTTTTCGGCTTTTTCTGTTGCTAAATGAGAGTGAAAATTAGAGTTTAACAATAGCTGGATATATAGATACCGTTTATATTTCATCATCTCTGTGCATAACTTAATTCTTTCAGTCCTGCTGATAACGACCATAGGACGGGTCATTGTGTTACGTCTGACAATAGTGAGTGGTGGTCCGATGACTTATAGTGTTGAAACATCGTGTCTTTTTCATCGTATCTGTCGTGCACGTGTATATCTTTACAAAACCTAAATAAAAATTAACATAATTTGTTGATCATTGTAGTTGCTTGAATCATAGTGTTTCACCTATAAAGTTTAGTTAATTCATCAATGTTGGTTTTTTTTCTGATAGGCAGTTCGACCACATATGATTACAGATAAATGACTCCGACGGCTTCAAGGCTGAAATGGTCACCGTCTTACAGCTTTCCCTATAAACATGACAATCATGCAAGAAGGGCGTTAGAATTGTACCTGCTGCCCTTATTGCATGATCGTAAAAGCTTTCAGTCGAGTGTTTAATCACTGTATACCTTGCTACTGGGCGGAAACCTTAAAGCGGTAGTTGCAACTCACATACATGTTGTGAGAGTATTCTATTGATTTTTGTCTGTTTAACATAGGTAGGTTAAGTTAAAGACAAACTATCCTAAGTGAAAACATTGTATCGGGTACTTGATAGCATGCTTCAAAATGAAATTATATATATCAATGTACCGGGTGTATATGATACACATGTCAAGTTTAATATATTACATCAACAATGTTGTACCGGATAAGATTTATTGATTTTTTGTCTGTTTAACTTAGATAGGTTAAGTAAATTTAAAAGACAAACTATCCTTAGCGAAATATATCAAGTGCTTGATATCATTATATATATCTATCAATATACAAAGCGTATATGATACACATGTCAAGTTTAATATATTCAATAAAATACTTAATATCAATTGACCTGTTGATATTTTAAGATTCTCTAAATGTTGATATAAAACAATATACATATACTTTAGTAGTGTATGGATACGAGCAGTAAAGATAATATATGTAACAAACATGTAAGTTAGAATGCCTGTCAGAAAGTTTGGTCGAGTCTTGTCTCTTTCTCGAAAACAGCTTTTGGTGGCTGCGGTGGGATCACGACACTCTACTGCTATAATCTGTCCATTAGTTGCAAAAGCCGTGTGGGGTTGTTGGAAACAAGGACCGATCGTAACTCGATGGTTTATCCCCGGGTATTCCGGCTTTATCCAGCCTTCTTGAATATCCCATGTCCTTCAATGATCCTTTAACAAAATAAACCAAACCAAACTAAATATATATTTTATATTTGTTATGAAACTTCACTGTTTCATTTCCGTTACATCGTGGTCAGGAGACGAGGAACATTAATACACATTTGAAATCTTTCAATGTTCGAGTACATAATATATGCTATTTTATCTGTTTGCGGTCCGCCGAGTCGGAGAATGCATACAAACAGAAGGAATATATACAAAGCTGAATAGTCTCCTAAGGCAATTAGCACTTTAACGCTTAAGCACAAGTGTCAATAATGAGACTGGTATTTTTTTTAAATACATATTTACATTATTTGTGTAATCGATAAGCTTCTTTTGTTGTGGACTGAATGGGCCTGACATGATGTATATATACAAACCGGACCTGGTGTAGTTAGGAATATCCGTGGGGAATTTAAAGTAATGTCTTTTCCCCGTAAAACCTTCATTGGGACATTGTGGGTATTTAATTGTGTGTTGATGTCGGGTATATATCTACCCCTGTAGACTAGCTACCTGTACACGCTAATTATTTCACTTATTCGGGACCATGCCACCGACACGACAGCAGCGTTATACATGCCAGATATCGATAGGAAGTACTCGAAAATCTCGAGGAAAGAAAAGTCCCGACCCGGCTCCGGATGGTGTACAGGACTCGGAATGGCGACCGATAAAAGGAGAAACATACAGATTAACAAAGGACGGAGAAATACGTCTTCAGACTGAACCACCAGAAAACAACAACAGTCTAAATCAGAACCAGATCAAAGGAGGCTCGTCAGATCTTCGAGATAACAACGAAAATATTTCGACATCAGTGGATACTGAACAGGGACAGTTACTTAGAAGTGGAAGTGCAGACGACAGACAGACAGGTTCTGATATTGTCCAACTGGAGAAATCGGATCAATCTGAACTTAGAAATTCAGAAGGGGATATCAACGCGAATGTTACAAACGACGGGAGAACTTGTCAAGTAGGTGAACTCAAAAATACGGAATCTGTGAATTCAGAGCCCGAAAAGTTAAATGTGGATACTTCGGATGGTGTGGCGGGCGATGGACAGATGAATCCTGAAAGTGTGCAACAGAAACCTATCTCTGTCAGTTTAAAACTGGGACAGGTAAAAGACAATGTGCTCGACAGTAGAACGAATGTTGGACGAATAATTCCTCAAAAGGTACATGATATTTACGCAAAATTAATCGGTTCTGAACCAGAGCGTTCACAAGAAGGTACACCTAAAGGAAGCACAGACGACGCATACATATGTCCTCAAAATGCTCAAGGAGTTCATGCAAATTCTGCCGGTTCTGTAGAACCCGGGCAGTTTCATGGAGATACGCCCGATGGGACGAACGATGGACAAATATACCCTCAAACAGTGCAAGGAGTTCATGCAAATTCTGTTGGTCCAGAACCGGGGCAGTTTCATGGAGATACGCCCGATGGAACAGACGATGGAAAAATATACCCGCAAACAGTACAAGGAGTTAATGCAAATTGTATCGGTCCTGAACCGGGGCAGTTTCATGGAGATACGCCCGATGGAACAGACGATAGACAAATATACCCGCAAACAGTACAAGGAGTTCATACAAATTCAGTTGAACCTGAACATTTAAAAGGTGTAAATACAAATGGCACAAACGGCAGACGAACTGGTCCTACACAAATAACTGACAATCCAAATTCTGTCGAACCTGAACATTTACAAAGAGACGCATGCAATTCAGCAGCTGGAGCAGACGACGGAAGGAAGCGTGCACAAACCGTCAGGCGGGAGGACAATACCACTCCTGATGAGCTCAAAAACGAAGCAGACGACAAACACAAGCATTTGAAAACATTACAGGGGAAAAATTTTTCCAAATCAGTCTGTCCTAAACTTCGACAATCTTATTTAGATTTCTTCAACAAAGCTGATATTTTACATCTAGGACAGTTGACTGTACATCAATTCCGGGATGCTGTTGTCAAACTTGGCTTCACTGGAACTACCTTCCAGATTGCGGTGAGTACTAGTAAAGATGTATGCAAAGTTTTCGGGTATTAAAGATTTTTTTATTGTAATATCATATATAAAAGTAACTCTTAATACAAGTGGTTATATACATGTACGTGTATATTCGTATGAATTTAGGCGATTGTTTTTATTATTAAATTATTTTTTGACTTGTTGAAATGTCGATGCAGAAAAAAAAACCCATTAAATCTATATTGCTCAAAGAACCATTATACATGTACATATTTAGAACTATAAAACATGCACCAGTATATATATATATATATATATATACAACGCACACCATTCTATTTTGAATATAACTTCATATAAGTCATTTAAGAATTTAAATCGGGAGCCGCGGACTTCAGAAGGGGCCGTTTAAAATCTGCATCGACAAATATTTTTTATTAAATGTTATATTTTGTGTTTATTTCGATACAAATGCGGATTGATAACACAAATGATTTAAATCTACAGTCAATTATGAAGTATGTTGTAACGGATAAAGTTTATTTGCATACACAATGTAGTTTGAAATCTCGGTAAAGTACATTATTTATGTGTGTGTGTGTATATTTGCATTGAACTGTCCGAACTTTCGCTGACTTTTCCTATTCTGTGCGGCCGTCAATATCCAGTAACTCTTTAATTACAATCTGTCATTTCCTTACGTAGGTAGAAGATTTTATATATTTATACGATTATAACAGGCGACCTAATTTCGCCTACCTGGACAGGTAATTATATCGTCCCGAACATGCCCAGACACAAACATTTCTAAACAAACCAACGTTAACGTATAGTGTTGTATTCTCCGATCAGAGAGGGCCAATTATTGAATAATAGAATTTTTAAATGGAACGTGACATTCTTAAGGACTGGTAAAGCTGTTTTGTACGAGATTACTTATATATGTATATATACTGTCAATTAAATATAACCTACCCTTAGCTTGGTATGTACACCGTGCAAAACTGTAATAAAGTCCTGTTCATGGGGCTTTCATATCGCGGCCAAACACTCTCAGCATATAGATTAATGATATCTGCATACCAGCACGTTCTACCACTTGAACCAAAACGTATTCCTAAGTGTATACAATATACAATATATTACAGTACAACACTGAACAAAAGCATTGGTTGATCAATATCAAGGCTGTTGAGGTTCAGATGATGTTATATCGTTCGAATATAATAAATAATGACCGAGGGCGTAGCCAGAAGATATTATTTTTACATTCTACAAGGATGATATAACACCATGTCAAAATTGTGTATATTAATTATAAGAAGAGCGTTGGTCGAAGAACGGCACCCTGAAGAATGCAGCGTTTATGCAATGAAGTTCGCAAAGGTGGAAACACCGGTTCAATATGCTATATATTGCACATCGTGTGGCCATGTATTAGCCAATAAAGATAGTGGGAAATAAGAGCACATCTAAAGTTGACAAATATAAAGACATATTTTAGCGATTATAGTAAAAGTGTTTCATTTGGGTTGAAGTACGCAAAGTACAACAAGCTTACCCATCCAAAACAAGTCAACGTACACAATATTGTTCTGTACATGTACATTGGCCTTCAAAACTGCAAAATTCGGTCCTAAAATATATCCACTGTATAAAGTTAAGAATGAGGCTAAGCTATTTAGACACTCTTCTTCATTTTACCAGAACAAGTGAACATAGTTGTCTAGATTTTGATGATAATGAAGTTTTATGTTTCTTTTTCAGGAGATGTTTGCCGATCTCAATCCCAATGATGACCTAATTGTCACACTGGACGCTTTTATGACCGAGATGTGTAAATCTGACAGTCGGACGTGGACGTAAGTTCTTATTTATCGATCCTTGTTATCCAGGGGTTCCAATCACTTACTAAATATTTTGTTTGTTTATTTTTCACAGCCTATTGACAGCTTGAAGTGGATGATAACATAAAAACTAGTGTTTTTTCCCAATTTTTGTTGAATTTTATTGATAATACAATTATAAAAAAAACTTTGATTGCAATATATACATGTATTAGGCATTGCTAATGATTTCCAGTGTCCTTATGTGATGTCAAAAAGATCACGTCATGTTTTACAAGATTTACAAGCACGATAATGGTAATCATTCCGTGTTTCAGAGAACAAGACCGAGAGGAACTCTTCCACTTCATGGACCAGGACGGCGACGGTCTAATCACAGAAACAGACATCATGACGTCACTAGAGCAACAGGGCAAGGTCAAAATGGACGACGAAATACGTCACATGATCATCAAATATGATTTCGACCACGACGGTGCGCTTTCACTTCAGGACTTCCAGAGAGGTTGTCAACGCGACCAGCGGATATTACAGAAGTGTTTATCTTCAGACCAGATTTAAACTACTGCTAAAACAGTACAACAACGAAATTCTTCTTCATTGAACAATTGTTTTTGTTACAAGAATTATTTTTATAAATAAAAATAATTCAATTTTGCGTGTAACAAGCATTTTCGATGCCTTAAAATTTACTTTATCAGCATATTAAGGGGGAAATGGCGTCGCCGTTTGTAACGTCGCTTCTGATTGGCTGATATAGAACGGCGTAATGATTTCATAGAAAAAGGAGTGTCTAAAGTTAATTCGGAATTTTGAATAGATTATCTTAATTTGGAATTTTTTTTATGTTATGGAGATATATCACACAAAAATCTGAGTGTATTCACATCATACACTCAGACTTTTGCGTTATAGATCTATCGTTGTATCTCCATAACATAAAAAATAATCTCAAGTTACAATACAAATTACTCAGCGACTATTAACAAACGTTTGAAAAATAAATTATGCTTCACATGGTACTCGACTTCTCTATCAGCGTTATCTCCCTTTGTTTGAAATTCCGCAAGGACTGACGGAATGTATGCTGTCACTTGAGGAACTCTTACAAAATGTACGCGTAATTCACTGGTGTTATATATGCTACTAATGGTAAACACAGAGTACATGGAGCCGTTGACTTTCAATGCAGTATTTCTAAATGGCATCCTCGATATTCCAGAGGTTATTATCACTGTCGTAATATCCACCCCTGTACTGTATTAGCAAATCTTGAGGCTCTGCGCGAAAACAGATAACGTACATTAGAAAATCGAACAACGGTACATTATATGGCTACAGTTTTGCTATGACATAGCCCAGGGATGGATATAACGACATTGATAATAACTGGTCCCCCTTGCACTCTACAGAGCACTTTAGAACTCCAATTAGTTTAGAAACAATAAGAAAATACTTATACTGTCTATAGAGAAGTAGTATACGCAAACACATAATGTGGTTCGCAGTACGTGGTTCCTGCATACATAATTAAGGGGGCCGCGGTGGCCGAGTGGTTAAGATGTCATTGATTTCTACCATGACTTTGGATACCACAAGTATTACCACAAGCCATCCACCTCTGGGTCGCAATTAAAATCCCATGTGGGACAGTTGCCAGGTACTGAGGGTGGTCGGTGTTTTATCTCCGTGTACTCCGGCTTCCTCCACCAACAAACCTGATATGTCCTTAAATGACCCTGGCTGTTAATAGGACAAATTATCTTCAAACCGAATTGACTGGTCCGGGGGAAAAAACATGTTCACCAATCACATTTGCTTTGTGTAGCTCTCACAACAAAACATATAACAGTAACACAAGCATTATACCATACCTACTGCGGCATACACTTAACGTCAAAATAAATCCATACCTACTGCGGCATACACTTAACGTCAAAATAAATCCATACCTACTGCGGCATACAGTTAACGTCAAAATAAATCCATACCTACTGCGGCATACACTTAACGTCAAAATAAATCCATACCTACTGCGGCATACAGTTAACGTCAAAATAAATCCATACCTACTGCGACATACACTTAACGTCAAAATAAATCCATACCTACTGCGGCATACACTTAACGTCAAAATAAATCCATACCTACTGCGGCATACAGTTAACGTCAAAATAAATCCATACCTACTGCGGCATACAGTTAACGTCAAAATAAATCCATACCTACTGCGGCATACAGTTAACGTCAAAATAAATCCATACCTACTGCGGCATACACTTAACGTCAAAATAAATCCATACCTACTGCGGCATACAGTTAACGTCAAAATAAATCCATACCTACTGCGGCATACAGTTAACGTCAAAATAAATCCATACCTACTGCGGCATACAGTTAACGTCAAAATAAATCCATACCTACTGCGGCATACAGTTAACGTCAAAATAAATCCATACCTACTGCGGCATACACTTAACGTCAAAATAAATCCATACCTACTGCGGCATACACTTAACGTCAAAATAAATCCATACCTACTGCGGCATACAGTTAACGTCAAAATAAATCCATACCTACTGCGGCATACAGTTAACGTCAAAATAAATCCATCAAAATAAATCCATACCTACTGCGGCATACACTTAACGTCAAAATAAATCCATACCTACTGCGGCATACAGTTAACGTCAAAATAAATCCATACCTACTGCGGCATACAGTTAACGTCAAAATAAATCCATACCTACTGCGGCATACAGTTAACGTCAAAATAAATCCATACCTACTGCGGCATACAGTTAACGTCAAAATAAATCCATACCTACTGCGGCATACAGTTAACGTCAAAATAAATCCATACCTACTGCGGCATACACTTAACGTCAAAATAAATCCATACCTACTGCGGCATACAGTTAACGTCAAAATAAATCCATACCTACTGCGGCATACACTTAACGTCAAAATAAATCCATACCTACTGCGGCATACACTTAACGTCAAAATAAATCCATACCTACTGCGGCATACAGTTAACGTCAAAATAAATCCATACCTACTGCGGCATACAGTTAACGTCAAAATAAATCCATACCTACTGCGGCATACAGTTAACGTCAAAATAAATCCATACCTACTGCGGCATACAGTTAACGTCAAAATAAATAAAGTGAATCACATTCCGGCATAAAATCAATTTTAACTCCAGAATGAGATGAATTACAGTGTATACTGCAATTTTCTGCTGTCTTTAAGCCAAAAATATGCGTACACGGGTTATGTAAAGTGTTGCTTTTATATTAAGGTTTTCACAATTCAAAATCATATCAGCAAAACCACATGAAACAAACTATGAGGCTTGTTTCGTGTAAATTTATGTTAATATGAATTACATTACATCCGCAAAAAACATAACATTAAAGATGCTCCACCGCCGACAGAGCATAAATGACATTCATAATTTGAACAATAATTGGTGTTTAATCGTGTATATATATGTCTAATTAAAAAAAATATAATAAAAAAACAATTTATCTTGCCTTTGGTGCATGCGCAATCAGTACTTCATTCAATATAGGATATAGTGCCACGATTTTTTTTCGGGATGCAATTAATTATTTTGTTTTTAATATTTTTAACTTGAAGTAAAATTACAAGCTCAAACTTTCAATGATGTGATAGTGTAAAGTAAGTAACTTTTGTAACTGAAAAAAAATACTAAATCGTCTGCTCCTGTTTTTGATAGTGAAAAAGCACCATTTGTCATCTTTACGATGTATAATGTATGGTCATGAAATGTGAAGCAAAACTTCCTTTGTGTACTCCACATTTTCATTTGACAAGAAAAATCCACGAACAAAACAAACGAGACAAATATAACCATCGACGTTTCTTTATAGTTGACACCATATGTAAACGGGAAAACAAATTATCATATTTTCTTAGTGACGACACTTTATATTGTTGTGTAGCGTAATTTTAGATGGAAAAAATTATCGCTCTTTACAACGCGTACGGTAGTAACCGTTTTTTGAAGACTAACTAAAGTAATATTTTAGCCGATACAACTAGGGTGGGTTAGGTTATTTGTCTCGGTGAGCTTTCCGCCATATGCATTTTGGTGTATAAGTACTACATTTGTAGAATATGAGTTTACTCATTTTTGATCTAGACCCAAAAACGTCTAAAATGGTCTATGGACACTTTAGTAGGTCCAAACACAGGTTTACAACGCGCAAAAAAAAAAAAAAAAAAAAAAAAAAAGACTAAAAACTCAAAAAATAGTATTTTTAGTATTTTTAGTTTTTTTTTTATTTTTTTGCGCGCGTCGTAAACCTGTGGTCAAATTTATATAAACTGTGACTTACTCTCATATCCCTGTAGATCAGGCAATATACTAAAAGAGGTCATTAACTATTATCATATAATAACTAATAGTAGAGTCATCATTGCATCTTGGATATTCCAGAATTTAATTATTTGATTTTGTTCTTTTAACAATTTGAATTATAAAAAGTACATATATGTTACAGTTATTACCAACTTGTTATTAATAAGTACAGAAAGAGAGTCGTCATCAGATGTACTAAAATTGTACAAATATTGATCTACTTTCATTCCTACTTACAAAAACAAAATGAATTATATGTCAGCTCCAACGTACAGGTGATGCGCCCTGGATTCACGGGACTGATACAAATGCCAATATTAAGGGAATCCATATAATAATCAGTCAGAAAGACAAAGAAAAAAGAATAAGATAGGCCTAATACCATTTCGTTATGGACGTACTCACCCTGTGTTGATGCTCGCAAGCAGCCACATGCCCAATACTAAATTATTACTTTTTTAAGTGCTTACAGGTTCCTCAATCGGTTGACACAATAAAATGCAATTTCTTATGCCGTCTTTTAACATCTATGGACGATTTTTCATATTACCAATGCTTTGCAACGCAGCAGGTTCCATGAAGCAAATGCACACGTTTTTCATTTCAACAAATTTTATTGCAAATAATATGCAAATGGATTTGGCAACAGGCAAAGCCTATATTAGTCATCTCCAAACAAATCCGGTATAGTACAATCATCAACAAAATATTTTAACATTTAACATTACATTATGAATGAATATTATTATTAGTGTATCTCCCCAACCTATCATAGTAGAAAATTCTAAAAAAATCTTTTAGTTTCAGATATATATTCTGATATGCATTGCAATAAATATGTATTTTTTTCTTCATCACAATTGTCACAGCCATGCAGTAGAGTTTTTGCGTTAAAATGCGAGTGGGGGATATTAGAGTTATGTATTTTGGTTCTGAGTGATGATCTTTGTTCATTAAATAAAGGACATATGAAAAGATAGTGTTCGGCTGTTTCATTACCAAGGCCACAAGAACAAATTGGAGAATCTCTCAAATGATCGCGAAATAGGTCAGAATTTAGATTGCTAGAGGAATTTCTGAGCTGGCACAGAGTAATATTTATAATTCGAGAACCTTTGTTTATAAAGGTATTTGTTATATCAGGTTCCATTTTATTAATGTTAAAAAGGAGTGTTTTAAATTGTGCAACAGTATTAACATTCGATAAGTCAAAGTTTAAAGCGAAAGAATTAAATTCTCTAAAGGTACTTGGAAAAAAACTAGTATAGTAACTTGCAGTTCTGCACATAGGAATATTAAAATATCTTGTCATCCTTAGTGGATATCTCTCATTTTCAGGCTGATATAAAAATGGTTGTACAATTTCAATCAAATGCTGTGGAGTAAATCCACGGAGTATCTTAAACATAAGAATAAGTTTGTGTTTTTGACGCCGATCAGAAAGAGATTCCCAAGCTAGTTCTTTATAAAGTATATCATGGGAGGTACCTCTGCGCAATCCCGTTATAATCCTAGCGGCTTCTAAGTGGACAGACTCTAACAGAAGTTTACATTGTTCAGTACAGTTATCCCATAAAACATCAGCATATTCTAAAATAGGTAAAATATAACTTTTATAAATGTTTAAAATGCACACGTTTACACATTTGACAGGACTTAAAACTATTTCGCACACCTTGCCGTTTTGAAAACTATATTCGAGACATATTTAAACATTTTATGAAGGACTTAATCTGTTTATGTTTATTAAATATGTCCTTGTTATTATTATGCCCATCAATCTATCCTTTTTAATAAAAAAAAATGTGTTCTCACAAGAATTTCATCTATGTCCTTGGTTCGAACTATCCAAAGTAAGAGTTATTAGATAAAAAGTCAATGTTTAAACTATATATCACTAGCAAGAAAAAAAAGTTTTTAATAGGAAAATGCGGACTTGAATGATCCATTGATGAGACATAACCAGTACGTGGTTTACCGTAACATCATGTACGCAGTTAATTTGCTTTTACAACTTCTACTAAATGTCCTAATTTATAAATTAAATTATATGATAATGTGTATTGATACATTTTACTTTGTATGTATCAATTCAAATAAGCATTACCGTGCGAATGGTTTCTAGTAATTAAGGGCAGTTTTATGTTACAATAAATATTACATGTATGTTTCTGATCGCAATATATATTTCTATCTGTCAAAGTCCATATATACTGCAGAATAAATAGATCTTTTCTCATATCTCTGTAATACATCATCTAGTTTGTCTGTGGTCTGAATGTAGTGGACATATTACCTGGACACGATGTCCACCTGTAGTTGACACCGTGTTCACACGTAGTGCACTCCGTGTCTACCTGTAGTCTAAACCTCGTGCACTCCGTGTCTACCTGTAGTCTAAACCTCGTGCACTCCGTGTCTACCTGTAGTCTAAACCTCGTGCACTCAGTGTCTACTCGTAGTTCACACCGTGTGCATAATGTGTAACCTTTAGTCTACTACCAACTGTATGTTTAGTTTGTCACCACATTACATAAATAGATGCCGATGTAATTAGAAACGACTTCAACACCCTATACCAACAACTGTAATGTACCCAGCGAGAATGATGATATTTTCCCTAAGTGTCTCTTTAAAAGTGTTCGCGGGTGTGTCCCATGGACGTATAAATCCTTAGTATGTCCTAATGTTTCTTCTTCTTACGATTTTCATGAACTACTAAATCCATGCATTTGTACCAGTGACCTGTCCTGACTAAAAATAGCTATAAAATCCACTTAAATGAATAAAAAATGTACAAGTATGTAATTGTGATGAGTGGATAAGATGTGTGAAAAAATTATTGTCTAGATCTAAACACAATTTCTATTCACAATTTGTAGAATGTGAATAATTTTATGTTATTTTTAATTCAATATGAATGACACATTTTTAAATTCTACTTAGGCCTACATAACCACTGATATTATGCGTAATACATTTGAGTGCAACGTTCCCAAAACCTTTTCATGTACAACTCTAGCAAATGTTTTTTTAACTCTCCATATATTGACCGATTAAACACTTAAACATTGTCAACTTTTCTTTTTTTTCAAATATCTAACGCAGCTTAAACGAAATAAAAATGTCGCTCTTTTTAAAAACGGACATATCTTTTTCCATAACCTGATTTGTTACATTGTATTTTTCAAATTAAAAAAAATAAGAAATATAATATATTTGTAGGCTATAATTCAAATTATCAATGATACTTTCATCACGGTGAACCTTCAACACATTTGCAGCAGAAATGAACTTGGGAGATTTAGTGAGAATTTGAAGTAAAAAAGGTAAACTGTCAACTCTGTACATTATATAGTAACATACATTGTATAAACCGTATAAGAAGCACACGATCAGAATAGACGCCATACCGACATCTAATAATGCTTATGTTGTACACTGTATTTTTTTAATTTGAAAAGACTGAAAAATATAGTGTCAGGAATATGCTCTCTGTAACACGAAAAAAATCCGTCTTAAACCGGAACTTTAGTCTCTGTCCTCGATTAGTCCGTCCCTCGTTCCTTACTTTACCCGCACCCAAGATGGCTGCCCCCATGTGAGAGGTTGAAGAGTAGCTACTAGTGAAGTTTATGTAACCAACCACCGTAAGAGGTGACAACTCTAAAGTTTGGTGGGTACACAATAATTCACTTAGGACTGTATTCAAAGTATATATTTCAATTCATCGTATTGGAATAAGGGATCTGTATCGCCAGCTTGTTGTCGGGCTTTCGTAACAGTGTTCGCGTGCAGAATACTGTATGAGAATGAATTCGTTGTTGTGAAAATACTCCATTCTCGCTTTGTATTAAACTAGCAACTTTGCAGTATCATATAAAAGTATCCATTTTCATATGTACATATAGTTAAATTCCAAGCTATCGATATTCCTAATATTGTTTGATTAGTGCCCTTCACTTTGGGTTGTACTAAAATCAGGACAACTTTCGTGTAGCATGTTTATACATTTATTTGTAGCAAACGGTACACGGATACAGTATATAGGCCTACATAGCGTTAAAGTATATACTACTGATCGTAACTAGAACATATTTTTGTGCATTATTGTACAGTATGTGAACGGTTTTTACATGCATATATATTTCTATGCAATTCAGAGGTTTATTATGTAAATAAATACTATATATATATCTAAAACATTGCGATTATAAAATGTGCAGACCTCATCACTGAGGTTTTGTGTGCAATGTATTTTTAAGAATTTCTTACATGCTGTAATATGAATATTTCATTGAGTAATAAATATGAGATGTATTCAACTGAACACTGTTTTCACTTTGAAGTCAGTATTCTTTGACAAGAGCAGATAACTCTTGTTCAAGAATAAGGTTTGTTTTTTAATATTTTGGTTTTATAACTTTCAAACAGTCCAAGTCGTTTAGAGAAATCTTTGGGTAGGCAGCGAAGGAAAGCTGGAGTACCAGGAGAAACACATTTACACCAATCTATTAATTACCTGGTAATATACGCAAATTGTATAACTGTCACACAGTTTTTCACTCTAAATAATGGCCGGAACTTGAGTCTGAGACCAAAATCCAAACTTAAAATTTTTTTTGTAGAAAATGTGGGGGGGGGGGGGGGAGGGGAAGTAGGGTCGAGGGTAAAAAATTAGAGTCTGTCGTGTAACCCTAAACAGAAAACAATTTTTTATTGGCCTTATAATTTTCCTAAAGACTATCAATTTTGAAAGGTAATAATCAATTCTTAAATGGGAGATAACACCACATCTCAAAATGCCTTAGACATGGTATATTCACATTTAAATTTGAATAAAGGGGGGGGGGGAATCTTTTTAAAATGCTTCAGGGAAACTATAAGATTAATGGAAATACATGTATATGAATATACATGACCATATGTAGAAAGTTTTCTGTAAATGGTAACTGATTATGAAATTGAATATTAGTAGGTTGTCCTAAATCTTTCATCAATTGTGATTTTACAACTACAATAAGGTAATCATTATGTTCAAAGCTGAAAAAAATCTACTTCTAATGTGTACCAAAAGAAGTTGATTTTGTTATGATCGAAATTTCCGCTTGCATTTGAAAGCCCAATCCAAACATTAAAAAATAATACGAATAATACAAATCACGGAAATATATTGACACAATTAGTTTTAAATAATGCATGGTAATAAATATGTAAATATCCAATAGCATATCTGTTTTGCATTGATTTAATTCTGTTTTATTTACTGACTCGCTGGTTGGCACGAAACCCCCAATTTGTCTATAAAGGCAACCTGTCTATAGTGACCGTTTTTCTGTCTCCCCTTCAGTGGTCGTTATAGAAAGGTTTGACGGTAATTAGGGATGGGTATCGCGAAAAATTTTGTATCGCGATATATCACGATACATCATAAGTGTATTATGATACATATCATGATATTTTGGTATTATTTTTGTATAATAAGAATTGCATGGTTTTTTTCTGTCAATCACCTAAAAAGAGTATGAAATAAATGTTTTGTCAATATATCACTTTTATTCTTGTTTTTATCTATAAAATGCGAGATAATGTCTGTGTTACTTCCGCTCGGTGTTTTGCAAACACTTAACGTTACTACTGAACGGGACTCAGTAGCTGGGTGATGGCGACGCAAGTGAGTCGTCAGGTTCCTTGTTCCGCCACTACATTTAACGATTGCCGTACACAATCGACATCCAGCGATGCTTTCCTCGTTATTTCTTTCCCCTTTACGTACGGTAAGGCCAAAATGCTGCCATACAACCGTCTTTGCTTCGGATTTTTTACGAGGTTATCATTCGTGCCTATGAAGGCCGCCATTTTGAAACGTTACTAAGCACAAGATCAATCATAATCTACGTATGATAACATCCCAAAAATCCATCTTAACCTGTACATTTGTCTGAAATGTTGTTAAAATATATATTTTAGTTTTAATTTTTATACAAATTCTCATTTTAAAAATATTTCCCGTCAAAAACGAAATTTTCACTGAAATATACGGAAAATCCCCAAATGATTCCGAGTGAACTGATACGACTAAATTGTACCGCGATACGTATCGTTTTCAAAATGAACCTGGATATATCGGTATACCGATAATACCGCACACCACTAACGGTAATATCTAACACTAACAATATACATAATATATTACAATGCATACGCCATTCACTCATCCTGAGTAACCAGTGACACCACCAAGAACAAATTTAATTGAGAATGTTACAAAATGTCTTTTGTGTTTTTCCAGATCATCATGGCATCCAAAATTTTAGAATGGATGAAATCCAATAAGGTGATTTTGACTGCGTTGGGAAATGTTGGTATCCTATACGGAATTACAGTGGTACCAGGGACAATCGGACTGACCTCATACAAACAGTACTATCAGCTGAGGATAAAAGAACCCAAATCAGACACGGCCACAATCTGTCAACCTGATGATCGACTCAGGCTTTGTATTCGTGAGGTAAGATTAAGACTGAGAAGTTGCGTAACTAATTATCTGGCTATTGCATGGTTAGGTTACACTTATCTGTATGCACCAAATTTGAAATTATCAATCTCCAATTTGATTGAAATGATTTTTTTTGTATCTGTTCTACTTAAAAAAAATAATGGAAACTTAATACTATTTATATTTACTATTTTGTACATTGTAACTTGATCAATCAAATGTGAGCATTTTCAGTTCTTTTGATTTGGCCAATAGGCCTTTTCTTAAATGTCCCATACAGTTTTAAAAAAACTATTGAAAGCTGAGCTGTTTAATCCACTGACTAATATATATAATGATATGATTCCTTTACTAAAAAAATGAAGAGTTTTAAAAGTATTTCAAGCTGCAAGATTTGTGTCAGTTTTTAGCTCGCCTATTCAAAGAATAGGGGGAGCTAATGTTGTCACCCCGACGTCGGCGTCAGCGTTGTGTCCCATTTCACGTTAAAGTTTTTGAGCAAGTTTCTGTTTCGTCAATTGTTTTAAGCTTAAGTCATCGTAAATGTTTATGATTTTATTTTCCTAATGTGTATGGATGCTGAACGTGATAATACAACTAATTTGGGGCCCTTTAGGGGGTTTTTGAGTCTGTTAATTTGTCATATTTCCATGTTAAAGTTTTTGAGCAAGTTTCTATTTTGTCTATTGTTTAAGCTTAAGTCATCATAAATGTTTATGATTTTATTTTCCTAATGTGTATGGATGCTGAACGTGATAATACAACCAATTTGGGGCCCTTTAGGGGGTTTTTGAGTCTGTTAATTTGTCATATTTCCATGTTAAAGTTTTTGAGCAAGTGTCTATTTTGTCAATTGTTTAAGCACAAGTCATCATAAATGTTTATGATTTTATTTTCCTAATGTGTATGGATGCTGAACGTGACAATACAACCAATTTGGGGCCCTTTAGGGGGGTTTTGAGTCTGTTAATTTGTCATATTTCCATGTTTAAATAGTAAATACTTGAACATCAACTTCTTCTGAATAGGCGAGCTTTGCTGTTCTCCAACAGCTCTTGTTATTTTTATCAGAATCTTAATGTTTTGTTTTCTGTTACACATAGGTGAGAAAAGATTTCCAGAAATGGAAGACAGATCAGAAAGACAAGGTAATATATTGATGTGCAATCAATCATATTTGTGACTATCAATTGAGTTCTTTAGTAGTTGGGTGGTAGAGGTATTTGAAAATCTTCAACTCTCCCTCCATCTCTTGGTTCCACTTATCTTCTATTTGCCCTTCACTTCTTGGTCCAACTTAGGTCTTATTTGCCCTTCAATGCCTTGGCCCAACATATCTTCTAATTGACATGCACATCTTGGCCCAACATATCTCCTATTTGACCTGCATATCTTTGTCCAACATATCTGCAACTTGCCCTGCACATCTTGGTAAAACATATCTCCTCCATGACCTGCACATCTTGGTCCAACATATCTTCAACTTGACCTGCACGTCTTGGTGCAACATATCTGCAACTTCCTCTCCACTCTTGGTCCAACATGTCTGTTAACGGTACTTGCCCTCTTCCCGTTGGCAAAGCTTATTTCTATTTGCCTTGCCCACCTTGGTCCAACATATGATCTTATTCTATTTGCCCTCTCTACATCTTAAAAACATGAAAACCTCATTGGGCTATTGCCAGGAGTCATTATCTATAGGTCAGTGGTTTTTTTTTGTTTTACTACTTACTTTAGGATGTACTCCTCTGAGAAGTCAAAAACTTTCTTATATTAAACTTTTTTTTGGTCATATAGATTTTTGGAAATAGGAGTTCATATCATGAACTGAAAATGGAACGAAAACATATGTCCATGTGCTCGTTTTTGAGCTATTGTCACTCAAAGATACCTTGTTGACAAAATAATGGATTTTATGGGAATTTTGCCGTTTTGACCATATACACAAGAGATTAAAGCTTTCATTTCCTAATGGGGTGTTTGATATGTATGAATGCTTGTAGAATTTATTTTCCAGTAGTCTTCTTTAAAAATATACCAGTTTTAAATAATAAGACTAATATTTTTTCTCAAAATAAAAGCATATGCTACCCCTACCACTTTTAAGGTACAAAATGCACCATTTTCAACCATTTTTGCCCAATTTAACCCTTTAGAGAAAAAGATCTGGTATTAAACTTTTTTGATATTTTGCATATAACAGGGAATGGGCTGTTCTTTCTAAATTAGACAGAAAAATGGGGGGTCCGTGTGCTTACTTTTTTGCCCAATTTGAATATTTGTTATTTTTCAGTATTTTACAGTAAATAATAAAAGTGCTCAAATTATCATTAAATGAAAAAAATAAAGTGACAAAAGTGTATAACTTCACACATTAATGCTCAATACCTTAATAACCACAAACCCAGTAAAGATTTACAGCAAAAATTAGCTCGATAGAGCTAAAAATACTTGCGCAGTGACGATTTAACTAAAAATTTCAGTAAGAAATGGTAAAACTGTGGCTCCACTCAAAGCGAAAAAGACACAATTTTAAAATGGTCGCTATATATAAATGGGCCATTTCTTAAAATCCCCATATAAAAAAATCTACTAAAAATAGAAATGTAATATTTTGACAAAATTTGCAACTGGCAACTTGCTACAGATATTGATCAATTTTATTTGAAAATCTCATAACTTCTTTGATATACCTATGTCGAAACGAAACATCAACGGGACTGAAACCTCAGAAGAATACATCCTTAAGTATACTAAAATGTTTTGTCATTATTTTAAATATCTGTTTATTGTTTAACTTAGGCTCAACAAGACTTGGAAGATGGCACGGACTTGAAAAATAAAGTCAAATTCATGATAATTCCTGGCATGCACCCTAGCCACAAAGGCAGCATAGACAGTAAATTTGGATGTTTGGTTAGTATCCCATATTACTTCATGAATTATATACCAGAACTTGTGGACAATGTGCATTCCCTATCCAAAGGGAGACTACTCACTGTGCTCTCCAAAGGCCAAATCGAAAGAACTCCTAGAGTCCCAATAGATATTAAGTCAGAAGACGGTATTGCAATTCGAAATTCTCTCGTCCTGTCAGACAACGAGAGGAAGTTTGTTCTAATGAGAGAGGTGGTATCATGTCAACACAGTCCTGATAATGTGATTGCCGGTCTTCGCATCGTCACTGCAACAACGTTTCTGGGCCTTGCTTATTATGCAAGGGAGCTCATGATGCAAAATGTCGGGGCAGGCTTGTCTGCATTGGCAAAAATTGATTTGAATGCTATCTCAACTATGGCTGCAAGGGGACCAATGTATGTGTTTATCCTTGGGACAGGGTTAGTGACATATAACAGTCTGTTATTTTTGTACAAAAATCGGTTGGAGAAGCAGTCCGATGACGTAGTTGCCTCCATGGGCAAGGACTATGCTGAGGCCGGTAGGGACTATTATCAGCGTATCATATCTAGGAATCTTGCTTGTAGAAATATTCTCGGTCCTGAAGACGGAAACTACTTATTCACTACTAAGGGGGATATGAGACCATGGTTCTTCCAACAGGATACCCCTGTTACAGAACGACTTGCTATCATGGAGAGTTATCTATCTAAATACAAAGAGGAAGGGTCAAGCCAACACGGGAATGAAGCAGATGTATAGTGAAATTAGGCTGTAATATTTATATGTTTTACGAGAAATACAATTTATGTTGTCTTTCTGCAAGTTAATTAAAAGTTTTGTGAAAATAAACTAAGATTCGAAATGGCATTCAATGTTTTCATACGAGTTTTATGAAAATCATTGATAGAAAGCGGTAATTTATTGATTTATTTTCAAATATCTGCAAAATCTTGTTTATTAAGAAACATCATAAACAAAATGGTTGTTGCAACACTACAAGTTACTGTGTTACAGTGTTCAATTCTCTTTTCACATGATCTATTAAGATTATTTTGATATTGCTTTGAATGTTATAGGTAAAGAAATTGGACTAAAATATGTTTTAAAGCAAATGTGTTGCCTTTTGTTCAACATTATCAAAGTTCCACGGTTGGTTGCACAACGCTATGCTAAATCTCAGCAATCATCCGTCGATATTTGGCGATGTTGATCAAGAGTTGACAAATTCGCGTAGTTGATTTTCCATTTATGATTATGGGTTATTCTATTGGAAAAAAAGTTACCCACTAGCAAAGTATCTGAAATCGAAGTGATATGTTGAATGCCAGATGGAAGTGAAATGCTGTCTCTATCCTTAGCTTTGACCAGCTCTAAAGACTTGTTGCTCATCATTGTGGCACTGGTAAATAAACCCACAGAGTGAAAACTAAAAAAATATCCCAGTTTATAACTCTGTGAAAAACACCAAAATAAATTCTTCGTCATGAAAGTGACAAAGCTTCAGAGGGTAAATTATTGCTTATAGGGATATAAGGTTATGACGTTTTAAATAACAATGGCACGGAGCTGTTATATGTGCATTGTTGACAGGCATCTCAAATGTAAAATGCAGAAGCACATTTGATATTTTGTACTTATTTCATAAAAGATAAACCACTTCTAAATAACGCAGAAACTTCTGTCCAGACAACTTCCCCTAAACCGGTCGTCATCAGGCTTATCTTGCAATTGAACTCGTTGAAAACTTGGCGTGGTCATTACTTTGAAGTAAGGATTACTGTAGCATAGGCCTGAAAGATCTTGTTGCATAATATTGGATCTGTGCTTCATTTGTCATCCGTTTTTCCTGATCAACTTGTAAATAATTTCATTATACACTGAATGCGCACGGTTGAAAAATTGCACAACAGTTTTAAAGGTGACTTAAGCGCAAAAATCCAAACAAGAAAATATCCACATTTATCTAGCCTCCTAAAACGTCTAAGAATGGTGTAGCCTTGTGCACGATCCGAAGAAGTAAAGAGCGCCTATATATAGATAGCTATAGGGTTGGGGTTTTTTTCACAAATAACATGTTTTGTCTGAAGAGTTTTGATAGGAAATATGTGTAAAATCCTGTATGGATGTCTGGATAGCTGGGCACTGGTATTAACTTGGAGTTTGGTTTTCATCAATTTTGTGAAGGATTGGATCGAATTGTAACTACCTTAAACCTTGGAAAAATATTTTTCTTTTGCTTGACTTTTGAGATTGACAATTATTATTAACCCAACACAAAGTCTAGTTATTCAATATGAAATGTCGTCATGTCTTGGGCTAATGTCAAAAAACTTCAGGAAATTCCAGAACCAATAATTTACGCGAGGTTTTAGCGCATCGGAGAAATTAAGGAAAGTTCCTTAACTTTATGATACTTCTGTTATAATTTTCATTGGAGAATTTTGAGTATGTAACTCCACTGGTTATGACGATGTCATCTACAACGTCATCGTTGTAAACATGAATAAAACTTAACTGAATCGGAAAATGTCTATCTCCGTCGTAAAATTTTCATTTATCTCTGCTTTTTGATTAAAATACGAACAATACTAGTACATATCTTATCAACTATATATAGACAATTTAAGTTTTATCACAGGAGTTTGACGTTCTGTCAATAATATATAGTATACATATATAAAAAATACCCCTAGATACTATATAAAAACACTATTTAGTATATAGGGGTATTTTTATATATGTATACTATATATTATTGACAGAACGTCAAACTCCTGTGATTTTATATACATCAGTTTGTCCCCATAGCCTACATCATCAAACAGGGAGCAAAGAGCGTGTTCAAACGGAGATAGTATAGTACAGTATTCCAGACTATGTAAATAGATAGGTCCCATTGATAAATCCACGTATCCGTCTTTCTTCGTACCAGTACATGCACAGGTACTGGTATATAGAGCTGCGATAACGAATACTGATGCGATATATTAAAGTTTCTCTATTCAATCTGACACTCTTACAAGTACGCATGTATAACTAAACAATGTCTTAAGAGGTATGTAATGCAATGCTGAATGTATTTACGTACAGAGTTGACAACTTCCTCTCTCAGCTATCTACTGATGAAATTGATTGAAGTTATTCAAATCAAAGTATATTTCTTGTCAAATATATTAATCACGAGATATATTGGCAGCCACTGAGAAGTTGGTCAAGGTCATTTCTTTGAACAAAATTTGTACCATTTCATATCAGGAAAGAATATTGGAAAATTAAGGTTATGCAACTAAAGGCACATTTAAGTTCTAGTTACGTGTATCTCAGAAATTTAACAGATTATTTTCATAATCAATTGGAAGCAATATATGTGTACCTATTACGCAAAAATTAATTCTGAAACTATATCACCATGACAAAAATAGAAAATCAGCAGCTTAAATGTTCTATTCTGGTTGCTACAGTTTCTCTGCGTCTACTTTATTCATTCATGAACGATACGAACGTTGAATCTGTCAACTATGCCCTTCTGTTATATCTAATCTCTACTACCAATCGGGCTATACCGGGTACATTGACATAACATCGTTAGATTTCATATCATGTGACTTGATCATACTATCATCTGTTGTAGATAATAGGCATACCTTAGATTAACATTAATCTTGGCCATAGTACATACGAGTAGATCGTCTTCTAATATGGCTGCATCATCTCCCACCGTCCGGTTGCTTTGTCTAATTTGTTCGCAGAATTACAACACTCCTAAGTCTCTTCCCTGTCAGCATACATTCTGTGAGTGTTGCCTCCAGGCCTATATTGGGACTCTAGGACTTGTAGCTGGAGATCGCGAGTTCCCTTGTCCTACTTGTGCGGTGTCGACAAAAATTCCCGATCATACGGTACCATGGGATGAATGTGCTGGTTTATTTCCAATGAACAAACTGTACGAGTCTTTAGCGAAGACGACCTTGCCGAAGAAGATGTCAATCAGTAGTTCTTTGTGTGATCCATGTAAAATGGTGAAGGATCATAGCCGTGCTTCCTACAAGTGTTCAAACTGTTCCCAGTTTCTCTGTAACTCATGTGAAAGTTATCACCACAGAAACAGATTCACTGCTAGTCACACCGTTGTCCCAATAGAGACAAAAGACATTCAATCGGCAAGGGTGAACATTGAAATCTTCTGTAAATCGCATCCAAGAAATGTGCTGACTTCTTTCTGTCGAGATCACAAAGCATTATGTTGTTCGTCTTGTACCTCGATGTACCATAAGGAATGTCAACATATGACGTCAGTTGGGGATGTCACGCCGGATAATGCTAATGCAGTTGCAGAGGCAACGAAGCGGAAACTATGTGAAATGGGAAGACATGCTGATGCGTTGCGTGAAGTCAAGGATAGAAATATTAAAAGTCTCGACTGCGAAAACGCAAAACTTCTAACGGTTATGAAGGCAACGGTGGAAGAGGCGAAGGCTAAACTTGATGATTTGTTAGCAGATTTTCAGGAGAATCTCCATCTTGAGTGGGAAGAAAATCGTGGCAGACTTGTCTCGGATTTACGGCGTACGGAAATGTTTTCATTGGATTTAGACAATAGCTGTGCTGTTATTTCTGGGCTCCAAGAGAAAGCATTGCCGAGTCAAATGTTTATAGCACAGGAGCTGGTGAAAGCTCAGGTTAAATCTCATGTTCGCGAGATGAGAACAATATTCGAAAGGGACATTGATGTAATGGAAGTTGACATGGATATGAGTATAGATCTTCTAGACAATACAGCAGTCAGCACCATTCGTAACTATGGCGGCGTTACCGTTGAAGAAATAAAGTCTCAGCGTTCATTTGAACTGACAAAAAATCTAGAATCAAATGTGAAAGAAATGGATGCCATCTTTGACCTGATGAAGCAAGAGGAGACTGCCAACTTGACCGAGCGACCTGTGTCCAGGGTCGTGGAGATGCTTGGCGGAAAGCAGGCTGCCAAACTTACAGGCGGTACCTACCTTCCGAGCGGGAAATGTTTGATGGCCGACCAAAAGCATCGTCGTCTGCTTCTGTTTGACAAGAGCTACAAGATAGAGAAAGCAATGTCAATCGACAAACCACCAAGTGACATCGTTTACAGCAAAAGACACCAAAGCGTCTTCATAGCTGTTGGATATTACTTCGAAAAAGACATCTACCGCTACAGCATAGATGGGGACGACATCGAGTACCAAGATAAACTGAAGGTGCCAAAAGGAACATGGGGTATCTCCGTCATCGACGACGTCATACTCGCCGGATGTCCAAACTCCATCGAGATGATCTCTGTTGATGGTTCGTCACTCAATTCATTCCCAACCAACGGAGTATGTACATACGTCGCAGCTTGTTCGAGGACCAACAGCTTCTGGTTCAAAGATGGCGACAATGTCGTCTGCATGAAGCTGGACGGCACTTCCGGTTTCCGTTACCAAGACGAGGATCTCAAAGGTGTATCGGGGATCGCGTGTGACCAATTCGGAAATGCGTATGTGTGTTCTCGTGAGACTGGGCATGTCCATCAGATATTTATGACGGAACAAGCGGACGTATTCTCATGAAAATGCATCATAACGTAAGTCGGCCATATGGTATCATATTTCATCCCACCCAACACGAATTTGTCATTACCTCGGACGGTGAATCCACGGCGTTCGAAGTCTATAAATTTGACTGAAATGGAACTAGAGTTTAATATATCATTTGACGAAAGACTTTTTTCAAAGACAATTACTTGTCCACCCATCGCATTTTTCATCTACTTTCTTTCGAACCATCTTTTATTTGTTAGTCTACACATAAGCTTACGCCACTTGTAATGAGATTCGCCAAGTAATAAAATAAAATGCATGACGCAAAATTAATCGTCTTTGTGACTTTGGTATTTAATTTGATATTTTATTTAAGCATTATGATAAATTAAATCCTGCGTGTTATCTGGATAGTGTACATTTCCTATCTGAAAATGATCAATGATTAGCATACTTATATTTAACTTTTGTGTAAAATGTGCTATGATGTCGATTGGTGAATGAGCAAGGATTTGTATTTAGAAGGATTTGTCGCTCGGGGTTTGGATGAATGCGTCGCGACCATGACGTTGGGCGACGACTGATTTTTCTTTGATATCTACCAGCGCAACCTTTGGTGTAGCTTAGGTTTATATCGTCCATACTTTCTGAAACGGGCTGTCATTATGAGCTGTCGCATTTTTTTAATGGAAAATCAAGACATTTCTTCTAAATAGTCCGTCCTAAAATCCTAGACATTATGTAATTTATTAAGCTTTACATTGGTGTTTCCCTTTGACTCGACTTTTTGTAATTCCCGGTTCATAGGTGTCTCGCTTGGTATGTCGTAGTGCAAAGAGGCAGTGAAAAATCCTTGTCGCTTATAAATCCTTGGTAATGAGAGATTCTGGAGACTTATCTTACTTGACATGACTTCCAAAACATTTTGATTAATAGGAATTAAGCTCAAAAGTATTTACATCTAAAGAAAAATTAAGCAAGAAAAGACCAGAGTTCCGATTTCCTCCCATCTGCTTCAGTTTAGATTGATACCAAACAATATTACTGTTTATGGGACAAAATCTGTAAATTTTGCTATTGTAATGGAGTGGTTTGCTTCCATATAATTGCTTGTATTCTCATGATCAAGTACCATTTTCCTGAAAGATGACAAATATTACAAACGTTTAATATTCACTGGTAAATAACCAATGTTTTGATTTGAAATAAGGCGAGAATCGCAAGATTGCTACAAAATCTATAATCAATAGTCGTATTGCTATGAAACATTTCATATTATTGATTAGATAGAAATTTTACTTTATGGCAATTTAAAGGGGTCAAAAGTTGTTCATGTATTATGCACACTAAGGGCAATGTTTTAATAGCTTTTAACATTAAAACCATGCATGGTCTTATTGCAACAAACATACTACATATACATGTACTTCAAAAACTCATATACTCACATATAATTATTTTAGTTAAGAAAACAAAACATGATTTTAACTCAAAACATTTTTATTTCGTAATCACAATTTAAAAAAAATAAACACTTTACATTTTGATTTGATCTATTATAGATTTTGACATAAGTTGAACGTATTGGCATTATGTTGATTGTACTATACATTGCTTGTACATGTATACATATAAAACGTATTACGATTTACACATCGTTCTAAGGGCGATAACTCTTGAGAGACTATTCATTCTACAGTTGGAGTACAGCGGTTTTGACACAAAAATTGATGTTAGGATATATTATCGAAAGATCTATGAATACATCAATGGTAATTTAAAAGATGCTCCATCGCTGACAAATGGTATTTTTTCACTATCAAAAACAGGAGCAGACGATTTAGTATTTTTTTCTTCTGTAACTAAAGTTACTTACTTTACACCATTACATTGAAAAGTTTGAGCTTCTAATTTTACTTCAAGTTAAAAATATGAAAAATAATTAATTGCATCCCGAAAAAATTGCGTGATGGCACTATATTCTATATAAAATGAAGAGTACTGATTGCGCATGCACCAAAGGCGAAATAAATTATTTTATATTATATTTGTGTTAATTTAGGACACTATATATTAAACACGTATTAAACACAAAGATTATTGTTCGACTATGATGAATATCCACTTTATGCTCTGTTCGGCGTGTGGTAGCAATCTTCTAAAATACTGTATATGAGTGCTACGACTCATTATTTTACTACAGACAGAAATGTTGTAGAGGAAGGCCATTACTTAAACATATGTTATTCTATAAAGATATAAGGGTATTCAAATACGATGTATTTATGTGTACCTGGTATTGCATATTAAATTGAGTGTTTTTTTAATATCTGATCAGAAGTACGCATACGTGTGTACAATATTTAACTGATGCATTTTACAATAATTTATGGTAATACCTGATGAATATCCCGACTTTGTGGGTATTTTAATTGTATAAAATTATGAATAATCCATTTGATTGTATTTTAATACCTGATAAATTATTTAATTTTGATTATATTTGAATTACGTCTGATGAATATGCCTTTGTGTATCTTAATGTAGTGCCTGTTATTGCAATATTCATTTGATGCATTGTAATACCTGATGAATGTGTACCTGGTAATTTGCATATTCATTTGATGCATTTTAATACTTTCTCTTAAATATTGTATATGTGTACCTGGTATTACATATGTAGCTATTTTGAATACGTAGTTAACTATTCATTTGATGCATTTTAATACGCTGCTAAATATTGTATTTAATTACATATAGTAGCATTTTTGAATATTGGACATTGTGATTGTGTGTTTAATACAGGCTAGATTACAATGTCTTCATTGCTGCCAAAATGAAACCAAAATACTGTAGGCATATATGCAGAACACAGTTGTAGGATAGATTGAAACCAATATGGCATTTGTAAGTTTACTTACTATGATTTGTTTGTGTTAAAATTTGCCTTACGAATTTTTCATTTATCTATATATGTTTCATTTATTTTTTGAGGAGGTGGTGAGGAGGGTGAGGAGTTCAGCTATAAAATTATAACATTGATTGGGTAGAAGTGGATGGGTTCAGGAAAAAAAGTTTCTGATTAAGTAGTACTTTTTTTAAGATCATGAGAAGTAGAAATCAGACAGATACACTGTAAATCTAAAACCAATCAAAAACGAATGAACATACAAGCAGCTTTATACCAATATTTAGCTACCAAATGAATTAATAACTTGTTATATATAAGGATATGTTACGGAATATGCCACACAGTAGACAGAAAGAAGAATTAAGTTACTGGTAAAATTTAAAAACATGATTTGTTTGTGTTCTTAGACTACTGGGGAATCTCCAATATCTAAATCTGTCCATCATATGCTAATTTATTAGATCATCTGATTTATGGTGGGGCTAATATGTTATTAGCTTACGAGTATACGAACTCAATAAGATGCGCCCACGTTCCTTTAAGCGCCCCTTGTCCCTTTTTGATGGACATCATTTCTACATGACCAGGCATAGGGCCAAAACAGTATAAGATTGCTTATAGATTTGTGTCTAATATTCACACTTTTTACATTTATAATAAATACTGTGGTTGCTGCTTCATAGGTCCCCGTAAGATGTGAGTTAAATTTTATTTGCCGGTTAAATTGCCATTTGCTGGAAGAGTAACATAAAGGGAGAATAAACCCTAATAGTATTAGAAAGTGCATTTTATTATACTATAGGTTGTTGTCAATTTAAAAAGTAAACAAAAACTCTCCCCGAGAACAAATTTACAAAAAAAAATCATCTTTGGCATGATGGGCAAATTACATTTATGCTTTATACGTGAACTAATTAATTTAAAGAATTTTCCACCACCAACGAATGAAATTTCTATCAAACACAGGAGCAGAGGAATTAGTAATTTTGCCTATTTTTCTTCAGTTACAAAAGTCACTTACTTTACACCATTACCACCATTGAAAAGTGTCCGTTTTTAATTTTTATTTATTTTCATTCGATACAAAAGTAATTAATTGTGTCCCGATGTATGCCCTATATGGAATTAAGCACAGACTATGCATGCACCAAATTCAATTTTTTGTATGCATTTCTGTGTTAATTAGACACATATTATCAGTCACATGAAGATACATCAGTTATTGTTCAAATGATGGGTATCGTTTCTGCTCTGTTGGGGTTGGAGCATCTTTAACAATATGTTTTGTATAAAATATTGCAAATTAAAGAACATGATTATACTGTTGAGTGGGTATAAGTATAAAATCAACAAATACAGTTTTTATAATCCCCAACAACTTGGCATGCATCATCTAATTAAAGTGAACAGTAGATCTGAATTAATTACACATGCAAAATAATTTTGACACTTTATGTCATTCAAGGTGACAAAAATCACATAAATCAGATTTATAATCTTAAACAAGTTTCACCAGGAACACAGAGATATAGACTCATTGCTTAATAAAATTTGTTTTTCCAATACAATCTAAGAATCAAAATCGAGTAATTTGGATGGAGCTCAGTAAAGCATTACTAAAATAGGGAATCTCCATATCTTAATGAATCTGAAATATGCAACCCATACTGGCATGCGAGATAAAATATATCACCTTGATACATAATGTTTCACATTATTAATGGAACATCAACATGAAACGAGCATAAATAAATAACGTAAACAGAAATCACTCTTTTTTTTTATCTTCATTCGATAAATATGGCAAAAGTGTCCCGATTATGCCCTATATGGAATTATATAAGCACATTTACAGAAGGCTAAATGCCCCATAATGCAAATTATGCAATTTTTTGGTTTTCTGTGTATTAAAACTTTTTATCAGTCAAAAGATACATCAGTTATTATTCAAATGATTAGGTAATCTCTTACATTTCTGCTCTGTTGGATGCAAACATCTTTAACAATCTTTTTTTGTTAAAAAATATTGCAAGTGATTAAAGAACAATTCACAGGATGGTATATGTTGAGTTTATAAGTTCTAAAATCAACATAATACTAGTTTTTATTATAATCCCCAACAACTTGGCATACATTATCTTGGATTATAAAAATGAACAGTTGGGCAAGGATGGCTGGGTCAAAAATGGTTTTGAATGTATCAGTATAATTTCTTATGAAATTTTGTCATTTAAAAATCAATAAATTGTCTGCTAACATGCCTAAGAAATTAATTTAAATTAATTTAATTTTTTTTGGGTAATATCTAGGCAAAAATCACTATGTCTGAAAAGCAATATATATATGCAGCCAATACATTCGCTTTCAATGCTTACATGTTATCAACTTTTCTTTACTTTAATGGTCAGAATGACTGACATAAGAAAGACCTGTACATGAACTTGACAAAAAATAAACGCATTTAGAATGGTTTTTTATAATGTACTCAAATAATTTTATCACATTCTTTAATTCATTTTTCATTAAAATTTGCATGGTTAACACTTTATGTCAAAATTGGCAAATATGTATCATATAAAATCATATATATAATAATCTTAACACAAGTTTCACCAGGCAAACCACAGAGATATAGACTGCATTGCTTAATAAATTTGTATTTCACAATTACCAATCTAAGAATTCAGAAACGATGTTATTTGAATGGAGCTCTGTGTGACCTGATATACTTAAAAATAAATCCACTTATATTAAATGTGCTCTACCTATATGAGTGACCAGTTGCGTGCAATGCGAGTTATCCTTGATTTCACCATGTAATGTTTACATAGAATCTAATGCGAAACCCCTATAACATGACCATGAGCATGGAGTAAGGAGGGTCTAGGAGAACTCAACTCTTTGATTTTTTTTAAAACAGTGTGTCGCGCCATGATGTATGAGCGTGTGTGTGTGGAATGCATTCAGCTTGATCACGATCTGTATAGAGGCTCAGTTATGTCATAATCCCAATCATCGACTATTCCAGGGGAGTCCCAGATCACTTACGAGGTCTCATACACCCGTGGACTTATATCATAGTGTAAATCTGGAGGCAAACAGACTAGAACTGTGACAGGTGTGTACTTCGAAGTCCTTTCGGATGTTACATCCAAAAGAGCCGTATAACGGTACACTGTGGTTGACTGTGTGGCTGTAGAAGAGGGAGATGATAAGATCGTCGCTCTCTCTGTAGTCTTCAATGGAAATCTTTTGCTAAGCATGATGGATTCGGTCATATGTTTTCCGCTGAGGCTGCATTCAATTTCACTATACAGAAGATAGTCTCTAGGTGTGTAGGTAGAAGACGCTCGAAGAGTGTGACGCAGAAACCCCTTGGAGTAGTCGAGGATGGTATAGATACCATACTACAACAGTCACCTGAGTTATAAAGTGACATAAGAGTTCTGTACTACTTTCGAGTTTAGCGCAATCGAGACCGCAGAAGATTCGGCGATACTACTTTGTTTCCGCGCATTTATATAAGAAAATAAGCTCTTCTTTGTCTACTGGATTGATGGCTAAAAAAACAATTGAGTTATTATGCCCTTGATCTCCATCAAGAATAAACAAAAACTAACCTGTTTTGTCATAAAAATGGACAGCCTGTCCAATACTTGTAGTCGCTAATACTGCCGTTGATATTAAGTAGGCTGTTTTTTTAATTTAACATTTTTTTTTGGCCTAATATTTAGGCTAACAAGAATATAAAAAAAAGCCTAATAATACAGGCAGGCTTAGGCAGACTTTCAATACTCAGACATGCACAGTGGATGCCAGAATAACCTGACGACATGGGTTCTCCTCTTTTCGCGAGACAAGTTCTCAGAGATGCCAGGAAAGAATCAAGAAAAGAGAGCAGAGAAGTAAAAATGGACTAATATGTATTCTCTAACACTGATTTTACTTTAAGAACCTATGATGTTTGGTATGTGTTAAAGTATATCTTGAATTGTTGAAACCTTTGTATGATTTTTTGAATTAAATGTCATTAAGATAACAAAAATCTTTGACTCGTGATTGATATATGCCTTTTGTTAGAAGCATGGTTAAAGGTAACATGAAAAAAATTCTTTATGATTTGATCTCTTGCGCAAATTTGGCCAATATCTTAATTTTTAATATCAAAGGTATAATTTCCTTTCCCTAATTTATTTTGATTTTGATTATAGAGAGGCTAATTATCTAAGCGCGCACCCACAGTAAAATGGAATTCTGGAATGTTGTTTTTCTTCCAGAGATATTGGTTGTATGATATTTTAATTCCAATGGTGGAAATTATGTCAATGAAATGTAGTCATGAATGATGTAAAAGACACAAGATGAAACAGCATTTTACAAAATGGACATTCATATGAATGTCACACTTTTCATAATTCATTTAAATGCAAGCGTGTAGGACGAGTTTTTCGCGGAGAAATTTACAGGTTATGTTTGTATCATTACCTTAAGGTACAATTATAATGTTTATCTCTCGTTGATGATCTTATATATTCATTAAATGGGACCTCAGGTGTATAAAAAGGCAGGACGGATCTAGCTGTTCCAAGACTTGCAATTGAACAAATGAATAATAATAATGTTTATTGCCATACCGAGTCAGTAGAAAAGATTTACAAATTAGTACCAGACATTGCCTGATTAGTTGGATGTTGTCTTTTACAGGTTTCTCTTAAACCAAGTCATGTAGGAGAAAAATTGTTAACTAGTGGTTGGGGTTTGTTAAAGTGTAATTGCCATAGTAAACAGAATTACAGTACCAACAAAAGAAAACGCATAAAAGTGACAAGAGCAATGAAACTGTTGTAAAGTTGGCTTGCTTCCACTACGTAAGGAAATGGCTGACGTCTTTGTTGTCAACAACGCTGTGTGAAGCCCAATATGCAGGTCTGAACCATGGCTCTATCACCTCAAGGCCAACCCCAGCAAGTACAAGTCAACGATTTTAGGACTGCAGTCACCCACGAGTGTATATATGTTGTAAACGTCTCCAGTTCTTTACTGATGGGATAGAACACCGTACACATTGCCAGGCTACTGATGAAAAATAAACCATTGGATGGCAAATGATATGAGTCTGTTGGTACCTGTTCTGAAGTTCGGACAACGTTCCTGCGGTGGTTTAGGACAATGACGGTCAACGGAACATCCATCAATGGACCCTGCTAGTATATCCTACGTGACAGGCAAAAGAAATTTAAAGTTTTTTAGTATTTATAGTTATAACCATTATGTATGAAATGTGACCTTGATCAATAAGTTCTAAAGCACTCCATTTTCATAATTATTCCATGGTATTAAGGAATCCCTTAAAATTAAAAATTTTGACTATAAGGAAAACATTACAGGCGCGCTTTATGGAGTATGGCTGTTAACTTTTAAGTGTTAAGCATTTTTCCTTAAATCATTTTTGTAAATGGTTTTTGTATGAGGAAAATATAAGTATAAGTTATAGAAAATACAATGATAACAATGGTCAAAAGAAGTCTTAAAAGGTGTTATTTAAATTTTGGTTACCCATGAAATAAACCCTAAGGGACACGATTAACCATTATTATTATAGTTTTTATTGATAATAAGCAATTTGATTGGGCCTAAAGCCGTATAGTATAATCCCTCCCCTGAACTCGTGTACCTATACTTGTGGACTACAAAACCTTGATTTTTTTATTTATTACAGGTGAGCTGGAAGTTGAAATGTCCTAACAAATTTAATCAATCATGGATTCACATTGAATACAAAGATGGGAGCTATAGAATTGCAAAACACGATGATATTGAATTTAACAAGATTATTTGAGAATTCCTCCACGAGCAAGAGTTGTATTCGAGTAATGTTTATACAAGACCACTAAATATACTAACAAGGGACAATTAGTCATTCAGATCCCCCGCCAATGGAGATTATCAAAGCAGAAGTAAGTTTGATTTGTGGAGACTTATGTGTGTATGAAAAAAAAACACAGGACTATGAGGGAAGTTTAGCCTAGAAGAAAGGTGTGGCAGTACTAATTCAAGTAGAGCGGGTGCTGCAATTGTTGATCAGGCTATAAAGCCTTGACCATTTTAGAGTTATGTGGAGTATGAAGTGTTCGTGGAAAATATCTCTAATGCGTTATAGAGTTGTATGCTCCGGAAACCATCGTTACGGACGTACGGTACTAGAACGGACGAAAGGACGGAACGCCAATTTTGTTATATCCCCTGCCAAACTTCCGTTTGGGAGGGGGATAACAATGGTGTCTCTCTCTCCCCCCTCCTCTCTCTCTTGCTCTTGCTCCTATCCATAGAGCATTATAGGGGAAACTTAGCGCATTTTTTTTCAGGATATTGCATAACAGAACTAGGAAATAGAAAATATTTGAGATAATATTTAAGATACATTTATCTTAAATTTGAAAGTTTGAAATTTTTAACTGCTCTATAGGTGGCTAAAGTCTGATAAAAAACTTTTTGTGTGTCTCATTACATTGAGATTTCATTGGCTTACATGTACTATAAGTACATATAACAATGGTGAACATCTTTCGTTTAACCCGCAATGTATGGTATAAATTTGCAATCAGATCATGCACTAAAAACTCATCATTTATTTAACCTCTAATTTTGCCTGAATAGGATAACATAAACTTCTGATATATACTCTCTCAGGTTTGCGAATAAAAGAATTACAATAGAAACAAAGTGAAGATGATGAGGTAAATTTTGATTGTAATTTTGAAAATGCTCATGCATGCAAGTGCCTACATATGGCATTTTCTATTCAAGTAAAATGATAATTGTTTAAATGGTGGAATCATGATTAATTAGTACCTCACTTCCTCTAAATCCCTCTCATCTCAATTCATAATCAAATATTAGATGTCAGTGGAAAAAGGGCACATTTGGACTTTTCACTGAACTATGTAAAAGAAATATATCAACTATGAAACAATATTGAGATGAATTCATTCGGGTAATCTCAATCACTTAAGGTCAAATAATTGAATGTCTTTCCGTCTTTGGTGGCAAACGAAATTAATAAAAGTCTTGCTTGTGTAGTACCTCCAGGGATAAAACCACCAGTCATATATATGTAAAGCTACAAATATGTTTATGAACAACACACTTTTATAAATTAGTATTCGAGTAAATTTGCAACCCTGGCCGGCAGATATTAAAAAGATTATAGATATAATATAGTAGAAAAATCTGACATAGGACATTTAAAGTGTTGGTACATTCATTTCATGTATGTATATATATATATATATAGAAAAATATGCACAAACGAAGATAGTCTTTGTCTAGCATTAGCGCTTTCCACATTTATAGAAAAAATATGCACAAACGAAGTTCTCCTTTTGAAAACGTATGAAAAATATATATATAATATACATTTACATTTACAAGTTTTTATTTAGTTGTATGACTTTCATTTCAAGAAACAGGTAAATTAAACAGATTATAGTGCAATATTATTCTGTAACATTTTTATCCATTTTGCTAGTATATATGCAATATTCTAATTAGTTTTCTGAGCCGTAAAATAGATGATTGTAAACAGATGACTGCTAGAATAAACATGTTGATTAGAATTAAGTCTAAATATTCATTTATTTTTGTTATAAAAACTATCAATCTCGGGTCCATGATTCAAATTCATTATATACATGATAAGTTGTTAGCACCATTACAGATCGTAAATAGCATCATGCAGGTGTAATTTGCAACAAAGAAAGGTATTAAATCATAGTGAATCCAACAGGAATATGCCATTTCTATGAATTAACCAACAAATTCCATGAGGAAGTGTGGTATGTCACTTGTTCAATACGTTTAGAAAAGCATCACACAAACTAGAAATATGTCTATGTTAGACATGTTAAGTGCTCTCGCTTAAATACTTCCTATATCCTTAAGTTCCCCTATGATATAATCCTCTGAAAACAGGTTTACGTAGCACTTTTGCTCATTATAGTTGCGGTCTATTGCAATAAAGATGGTTTAACACCATTAGTGCTTTTTTTTTTTTTTTTGTAATAAACACTTGTCTTTACTTCATCAGAAATTTAAATGTGAAAATCTTACTTTGTAGTTCTTCTGTTACATATAAGATAGTCTGTGTTTATTAATTATCGTATGGATTATTGTTATGGATAAACTTGTTTCAGTGTTACATAATTGTCGTTCGCTGTATTTTATCGGTCAATGTCTCTGGGCAGGTGCGCATGGTGACTTACTCTGTGTCATGCTTGAACGCCTTTCTGTAGGGTTCATTATATCTAGCGGCTTCAGACACTCAGACTGATATTTTATATTGTGTTTTTTCATGCTGTTTCTTTACTGTCAAAGCTGTTGTTATTTTATTTGTATTATATTAGAACTGCAGGCAAATGCAGTCTATGATCACTGGGTTTTTAGTTAGCGATAGGGCAACATCCACCTTGGACCTAGGTTGATATGAAAAAAATTATATATGTGGCCAGTGATGTAGCATGGTGTTTAGGTTTTCCGTTTATGATTGACGTCGGGGTTTTATTACCCTCTTATATTTTGGTGAGAACATGACTGTTGCATGGTATTGGGGTCTCGAAATTTCCAAATATTATGAGAATCAAATGGTAATTTTGAACCCCCCCCCGCCACTTGAAGTTTACATAAAACAAATGCATTTTAGCCACTGTGAAATGTGTCTGTAGTTAATTTGAGTAGATCTATCTTGAAAGTATATCCTAATATGTGTTTTTGAGAAGTTTGGTTGTCAACATAATCGTATGGCGATTTCTATAAGTGCTCGCTTTAAATTACTTCATAACCTAAGTTAACTACAGCATATTGAATTTTAATCAACAATTGCATTGTACTGTTCCGGTTAATTTCCAAAGTCGTTCAAATGCTTTTGAATATGAGACCGATGCAAGAGCTGTATCATATGCCGCTTGAAGTTTACTTAACACAAATGAATTTAGCACTGTGAAATGTCACTGTTGTTAATTTGTTGTAGATTATCTTTGACAAGTCAGTGTTTGATTCCTGCCTATATATTTGGGGCCAGAAATTAGGCCCCATTCCCAAGTGTTTTCTTCACCTAATCTATGTCTAAATTTCCTTAAATCAGTGAGTTGACGGCGTATTTGTGTGACGAAAACTAAAAATTCCTGAATCCCAAGTTGAACGTCGTATGAGTTTAGTATCCATTCTTACGCTTGATTCTTAGAGAAGCATAATTGTCTATTTTTACCTTTTACAAAATTTCCATAAATATGGAAGCGTATTAAGGCTCACATACGAAAGATATTTTTTAGGATAGCGAAATGTTTTATTTGGCGGCCGCCAGGATAATTTTTCTGGCGGAAGGAATTATCTGGCGGCCGCCACTTAATTGATCTGGCGGCCGCCACTTAATTTATCTGGCGGCCGCCACTTAATTTCATTCTGGCGGCCGCCACTAATTTATGTGGCGGCCGTCCAGATAGTAGATAAATAAAGTGGCACGCCGCCCATGATAAATTATATGGCGGCCACTACTTAAATTTCTGGGCATATACTCTATCTGGCGGCTTTGACCATTAATTATATGGCGGCCGCCAGATAAATTATCTAGTGGCTGGCCGTCAGATAATTTAAGTGGTGGCGCCAGATATATTAAGTGGCGGCCGCCAGATAATTAAAGTGGCGGCCGCCAGTTAATTATATGGCGGGCCGCCGCAAATAAAACATTTTCGTTATCCTGAAAAATATGTTGTACGTGAGCTAATACGCTTCCGTAGTAAACACCGTTTCAATTTTTCATTTCATCTTCTTTTATCACACAAAATTCCAATTTTCACCAGGTGGGGGCAATTTCCCAAAAATACCAGGAGTGATAAAAACACTGCAAGTATAATCCTAAATATGTGTTTTTGAAAGTTTGGTGTCACTAAAATCATTGGACGAGTAATCTTCTTATAAGACTATGTAGGATAATGTGACTTCCCGTATACTTGTGCGGCAGTTTGGCGCTCGACGCAGCGATGCGCATAGTGGATGTACAACAGTCGGACAAGGAATAATAATATTAAGAGTAACACTCGCACTAAAAAATAGTTATTTTAAAGTTGAAAATTATTGTGAAGAATTCGGTTGAAGTTATCAAGTCCCTTAACTTTTGCAATTATTGACTGATTATGACCGCAGTTTCAAAGCTCCATCCGTGATTCTCATTGACTTTGAAGTAATAATTTAGTATACAAGGTTTGGTGGAAATCGGACAACTTAAGATAGTAAAAGTTATCGAGTGGAAACCATGGGTTTATCTGTTTTGACGATTTTTAAAGTCAACGTAACTCTTGCCAAATTTTTGACGGGATGCTTGACCCATTATGCCAAATCATTAGAGATATCATTGATATTAAGCAATATACTCCAAGATATTTGGTGTGAAATTTGACATATAAGTTTTCGCGAGCGGAAACTTAATGGATTTTTTCTGTTTTGACGTGTTTTAAGTCCAGTAATCTCTTGCAAATATTGAACGGATATTGACCATGTATATGTGTAATGACATGTTTTTTCGAAGACAGAACATACCAAATTTGGTTTGCAAGCGGACTATGAACTCTCAAATGTTATCGTACGGAAAAATCCTTTTACCCGGACGCCGCCGCGACGCAAACATTATGTGTTACATTAACACCTCAGTCGATACCGTACATGTACATGGTCGCCTCTGTGTTGGCAGGCCCTGACATGAATCATACTTTCATTTGAAAACTCAATATTTATATAAAATGTCACTCAATTAGAAAAGAACATTTGCTCTTATTATCATCGTCATGCAGACATATTGTCACACTGTTTGGACATGAAAGTATATAATAATGTCTCCTCATCTTTTTAAACTGCCATGAAACTCAAAGAAACTTTCTAACGTAAAAGATTTCATGTTCTGCATCCTGCAACTTAGGTCCAGACATGCTTGTGAAACTTGCTGAGTCACGAAATGATACCTGAGATAATCGAAACAAGAAATATAGGCTTCTCCATGCGATATATTTATGTTTATATAATAAAAAAAGGGGAGACCACAACTCACCAGTACTGAGTGTACTCCAAGATAGAGGGCGGCTGAGGCTGACCATGGCTACACCCACAACACTGCCGCGACGATTTTAGAGCCAGATTGTTTACACCTGTAACTTACCAAATACATTTTTGGGGGTTTTAAAGACCCTTGTTAACATAATATTATTCATTGAATATGACATTATTATAAATAAGTTAAAGTATTTGACATGTCAGAATTTTATCATAATATTGATCTTTTTGTACTTATATGTGACATTGTATATATATATTTGTATTGGATGACATTATTTCTGAATATTATTACATGTGTCTAATTATCTATAATAATCATTAATTGATATGACATAATTATTACAATGAGGTTCAAATAGGGCAGAAGAATTAGTATGGGATGTAAATAATGCAACGTTATTCACAGATGATCAAGATATTTTAAAGGATCATTGCCTTTAAATTCCTGTTTTAAATTTAATGATTGTCATTATAAATAATAGAGGTTTTGAGATTGAATACTTTAAATAACCCGGGCTCAGGGCTGAACCGCAGAGGAGTTTCTGAGTTGTCTCCCTCCCAGGTTATAGAGTGTATTTTTACAGATGTTCTCTTAAATCCAGACTCCCTGTTACTTTATTTAGGATTTTGCAGTTATCTAACCTTCCTTGTTATACAAATGTGGTGGAGTGTTATTGACTTAAAATATTTAATCTCTTCCTTATAGGTGTACTCTTGTTTGACTATTGGGTTGATACTTATATCTCCTTCCTCTCAGCAGTGTATTACGGTGATTGCGTTCAATCGTAATTTAGTTAATACCGCATATGTTTTTGTGCTGCCTTATTGTCGTGCTGTTATAAGGGTTACATTGGCAAAAAAAACAGGTGTCGGGGGTAGGTCGGGCTGTTAGATTGGATCTTTATTTTTTATTGGTTTTTTTAGTGGGTGTTGTTTTCTCTCAATACTTGAAGTGGTCAGATACCTGAGTCTGTGAAATCCATTATCCTGTAGTTTTAGGTTTATTTTGCAGAAAAGTGGGATAAAGAGTCCGGGGTAAAAAAAATTAGAGTCAGGTAAACCCTAAAAATACAGATCTTTTTTTCTTTCTTTTTTTCTTCTTGGCCTTCTAGCAAGGTAATAGGACAGAATTTAATTTTGTAATACAAGTATTTTATTTATATTACATGTACTTTACATGTACAATGAAGATTCATTTACATTCCTGTAGACTATCTGGATCAAGAATGGGACAAGAGTTACTAGTTGATTTAGCGATTGCTCATTGAGTTTTGAAATTGGTTTTTTTTATGTTTTTAGACTCCGTCACATCATATCACATAATTTTTTGACAATGGTAACTTACAATGTATAGCATGTGATCATACGATGTATGTAAATTGTGACATAGTAACACGAAGAGTGTGTAGGGGTGGTAGTAATTATAAGAGATTAATTATAATATTTTTTAGCGCTTTATTTTCATATTGTATAATCTTCCAAACTCTTGCGTTCTTCTTTATGTTTGCCACATTTTCCCTCAAATTCCAGAGTAGTAGTTAAAAAAAAACACTCTTTGTTTCAAGACATAATGAGATAGGTCTTTGTCTTATTTAGATATGATGTGCCTCGATGGGATATCTGGAGATTTGCTTGAGTAAAGGTTGTTAGTAGTGTATTACTCACATTGCTGGGTGATATTGATCTTTACATTTCTGTGTTAACGGCCTGGTAGAAATGAGGGTCTTGGGTGAATGTATTTTTTATAGTCTCTATAATTCATAATAACCGCGCATGTTCTTGACTTGCCTCGGTATTAGTTACATTGGAAGTAGAAAGTGGACTAATTTCTGGCACTTATCTCTTGAAAAAGGTTCATTAACATTAATTATACTAAAATTTTAAAGGATGCTCTCACCCCCGCCAAGCCGCACTGAGCATAAATGATATTCATAATTTGAACCATTAATGGTGCTTTAATCATGTATTCATATGTCTAATTTCCAACTCAAAAAATAAATACAAAATAATTTATTATGCTTCTGGTGATTATGCATTCAGTACTTAATTCCAAATAGGAATTATAGTGCCACAGAAATGTTTTCGGGTTGCAATTAGTAACAGGGTTTTATTATCTTTGATCTTGGGAACGTAATAATTAGAGGCTGCAAACTTTTCTATTTGGTGGTGAATGGTGGTAAGAAAGTGTACCTTTTGTAACTGTAGAAAATATACAAATTTGGCTGCACATGTTTTTGATAGAGAAATAGAGAAATATTACCATTTGTCAGCAGTGGAGCTACTTTAAGGTCAAACTTGTGTGCTTAAAGGAACTTTTTAAAAGAAACAAAATTACAGGACAACATTGTGACGTCCTTGCCAAAATTTAAACACCACGTGTTTATGTTACATCTTTCCCAACTCGGGAACACGTTATGAAACTTCAGAGAACCATTACTATAACTATGTATATATGTATATACCTTTAACAAATTTGCATATATATATATACATATTTAAGGCCATATAGTAATGTTGAACAGGATATCCTAGCTAAGAACTCAGTAGTGACAGCCTGTATATAAACATATATATACTTATTTGGTCTCATCGTTACCATCCCCCCCCGCTCATCGGAATTTTGCATACCGTATTCCACCCAATAAGTGTCCAAGTCCATATAAGTAATACACCCCTTTTTGAGGCCGCCATTTCAATTGCCCAGGCATAAATAAAGACCAAAACTACACAAAACTGTATAGATTTGCAATAATTTCATCTTATTAGCACCTTTTCATTTTTTCAAGTTTTTAAAAACTCTGGGTGTTTATTGGGTCAAGTATGGTAATTAGTCACAGGTAGATAGGAATGTTTTTGCTAGCAGTGGCAAACATATCCTGAAACCTGAAGGATTTGTAGCACCTAACGCAAGGAACCTTCTGAGTTAAAGAATATATACAGTACAATTAATAGATTTATAATATATATATATATATATCAAGAAAAAAATATATCAACACGGCATTCCTTTTCGCTAACGTTTTCAGGCCTTTCAGGCCATCTTCAGGCGATTGTTTATTTACTTTAGCTTAGATATATATGTATATGCTAGCTGTAACCAATTGATCCATAATCTGCAATTACCGGGTACTTTAAGCTGCTTTGAAGATTGAAATTTGAGACAAAACTGATTGGGTCCATCAAAAACATCAAATACCGGTATGAAGTTAAAAGCGATGTGATACTAATTATACTGCATTTTCCATACCTTTGCCCTCAAAGACACAAATTGTTGTGATAGTATAATTAACCCTTCCCCTGCAGTTCTTTTTTTCCCATACCTTTAATTTGCTCCAAAAAAACCTGTCTCTATAGTGGATTTTAATTTGGCACTACTTTGTAACAGGAGAGGAGAAATTGTACTGATCACACTGAAGTTCAAACCTTGACAAGTCTTGGATTCTAGTACTAAGCATTTTAAATTTAAGCCAATTTAATAAAGCAATTTCATTTCAAAAACAAGTGCAATACCGCATATATATACATGTAATACATTGTTATCTACTATCAGTACATGTACAGAAACTGTATGTTAAAGATGCTCTACCGCCGACAGAGCATAAATGATATTCATCACTTGAACAGTAATTGGTGTTTAATTGTGTATATTTTTATATAATTAGCACAAAAAAAAAGTAATGCAATAATTTATTTTGCTTTTGGTGCATAAGCAATCAGTATTTCATTCCATATAGGATATAGTGACATGGAATTTTTTCGGGATGCAATTAATTATTTTTTATATTTTTAACTTAAAGTAAAATTAGAAGCTCAAACTTTTCAATGGTGTTAATGGTGTAAAGTAAGTAACTTTTTTAACTGAAGAAAAGAACTTAATTTTCTGCTCATGTTTTTGATAGTGAAAAAATACCATTTATCAACAGTGGAGCATCTTTAAACAATTATTTAAAACTCTCAATGAACTCTGAGAAAAACAAATGAAGCCCTTAGAATAACAAGTTTCGAGATCTATAACAAAAATTTATGAAAGATGCAAGAAAATGCTCTCTTAAATTACAGAATAGCTTTCCTCTTCTATTAGATGAGCAAGGATATAAAATAACAAAAATGTACAGTGTAAATAGGCACCTGAAGTAGCTAATTAAATTTACTAGTTAAAGACTTCACAACATTGAAGTGCACAAATGTAAAGGCCAGTGACCTGATCAACATTGAGTACTGAGTACTGCCGGGTGTACACATAGTACTCATCATATACCTGTGTGACTGGAATCAGATAACAATACAATGCCTTTGCAGAACTTATCAAAGTCTTCCAATGGATCAATGGTGTAGAGCAATTATGTAATTAGAACTTAATCTCTTTAGCTAAATAGGTGTACCGTAAACTTTTATCTTATTTATATAATATGCAGTACAAGAGCTGACCAATGTTTAATAAGGTCTCAGAGGGGCTAATTGAATCAAAATTAGGTTCAGTGTTTTTTTTCAGTTAATTTACATGTGTATACATGTACTGTTTATTATTCAGAATTGTTTCCCATTGTGTTAATCAAATTTATTGACATTAAAATTACAATGTGGATGTGTATAATAATGTTTGTGTCTTGATAAAGCTAACAAACATCAAAGTATCTGAAAGATGTGGAGTGACAAAATATTATTTTATTTGTGCTCACAGTTGGTGCACTTCTGATACAGACACATGTATGTATGATCTATATGTTGATATACGTGTAGACTATATACTATATACACCTGGTACACAAGTAAAAAGACCAATACCAGGTCTGTTTGGTCATAGGTACCTGGCTCGTTTAAAAAAAAAAAAAAACATGTTGTAAACCTAATATAACATATATTATGTATTACAATGTCTCATATTTTTTTTAAATGCGCCAGGAACCTATGCATGGTTTGATACATGAGTAGGCCAACTGTCCCATGTGTGTTTAACCTTCTGGTAATTGGCCAGGTAAAGGTATAACAATCTATAAGTATAATACACAGTCTGTAACCTATGTCAATGTCTCAACATGATATTTCTATACACGATCATGCAACCCTGTCTACAAAGAAAAGAAGGTCTTTATTATAGCAAGTGGTCTATACAGGTCAAACTTTGGACCCCAGTGAGTCTTACCAAGCAAGTGGTCATTATATAGTATACAGGCAGGTTTTACTGTAAATATTTGCAGTCCATCAATTTTAAATTTTTAGCATCTTTCCAACTAATTGGCATCACTTGACTACTATCATTTTGATTCATTAAAATGGTGTAAAGAAAAGCAAAATTGGGCATGAAATTTTTATGTTCAGTATGGATGCTCATAAGTTTTACAATATATCAACATGAGTGATCACAATTAAAAGTAAAATTATAAGCAGTACAATTATTAATTTACATGTGATTATTGCCTATTTTTTTATATATAGTTTTAATCATTGTCTTTCAAAAAAAAACAAAAACTTTTTGAACTTTGTTCAAAGATTACAGAGTGATGGCCAGCTTTATTTCCTAAGTTAAAGCCACAAAGTTCACCACAATGTACCATTACTCAATTATTTGATGTACATCAAAGAACCAAATTAACTGTTCTTTGTTATCGCATAAAGAGCCTTCATTTAGCTTAATGATGACATAGTCCAGGGGTGGATATTATGTCTGTGAGAGTATTCCCTGCAATGTCAAGGATGAAATGCAAAATGAAAATATGATCACCATCTAATGTATTTATTTTATTTGTCCTACATATTGATAAATTTGATACAAGACTTAATTGTCTACCGCAAATGGTAATTATTTTAAATTATGCGCCTCCTTCATTTTCATAGTTTTCGAAAGCCTTATTGTGTCAAATATGGTATCTGAACCAGGAAGCTGTGACAGAAATAGAAGGGGCAGGCTCTTGTTTAAATATCCGCATCAGATCCTAAGGTACACAAACTTACCTGTGGTGTAAAACAGTCATGACAGAGCCTTCATTTAGGTTAATAATGATATTTGTATGCGTGTAGTGTGACAGATGTTTAGTGAGACATGGTGTGAATAAGACAGTTGTGTACAGTTAATTGATTAAATTTGTGTAGTGAGACAGGTGTGTAGTGAGACAGGTGTGTATTGTGACAGGTGTGTAGTTTGACAGGTGTGTAGTGTGTCAGGTGTGTAGTGAGACAGGTGTGTGTGACAGAAGGTAGAAGTGTGTGACAAGTGTTGTAGTGTGACAGGTGTGTGTAGTGAGACATGGTAATAAGACAGTTGTGTACAGACAATGATAGTGGATTGCAGGTGTGTAGTGAGACAGGTGTGTAGTGTGACAGGTGTGTAGTGAGACAGGTGTGTGTAGTGTGACAGTTGTGTAGTTAGTGAAGAACAGGTGTGTAGTGAAGCAGGTGTGTAGTGAGACAGGTGTGTAGTGTGACAGGTGTGTAGTGTGACAGGTGTGTAGTGACAGATGAGACAGGTGTGTAGTGTGACAGTGTGTAGTAGTGAGACAGTGTGTAGTGTGACAGTGACAGGTGTGTAGTGAGACAGGTGTGTAGTGTGACAGGTGTGTAGTGTGAACACAGTGTGTAGTGTGACAGTGTGTAGTGAGACAGGTGTGTAGTGTGACAGGTGTGTAGTGTGACAGTGTGTAGTGTGTGTAGTGAAACAGGTGTGTGTGTGACAGGTGTGTAGTGAGACAGGTGTGTAGTGAGACAGGTGTGTAGTGTGACAGTGTGTAGTGTGACAGGTGTGTAGTGTGACAGTGTGTAGTGTGACAGGTGTGTAGTGTGTAGTGACAGGTGTGTAGTGAGACAGGTGTGTAGTGTGACAGTGTGTAGTGTGTAGTGTGTAGTGTGTAGTGTGACAGGTGTGTAGTGAGACAGTGTGTGTAGTGAGACAGTGTGTGTGTAGTGAGACAGGTGTGTAGTGAGTGACAGGTGTGTAGTGAGACAGGTAGTGTGACAGATGTGTGTGTAGACAGGTGTGTAGTGAGACAGTGTGTGTAGTGAGACAGGTGTGTAGTGAGACAGGTGTGTAGTGAGACAGGTGTGTAGTGAGACAGGTGTGTGTGTGTAGTGTGACAGGTGTGTGTAGTGAAACAGTGTGTGTAGTGAGACAGTGTGTAGTGACAGGTGTGTAGTGTGAGACAGGTGTGTAGTGAGACAGTGTGTAGTGTGAGACAGGTGTGTGTAGTGACACAGTGTGTGTAGTGTGAGACAGTGTGTGTAGTGAGACAGTGTGTAGTGACAGGTGTGTAGTGAAACAGGTGTGTAGTGTGACAGGTGTGTAGTGTGACAGTGTGTAGTGAGACAGTGTGTAGTGAGACAGGTGTGTAGTGTGAGACAGGTGTGTAGTGTGTAGTGAGACAGTGTGTAGTGTGAGACAGTGTGTAGTGAGACAGGTGTGTAGTGAGACAGGTGTGTGTGAGTGACAGTGTGTGTAGTGAGACAGTGTGTAGTGTGACAGATGTGTAGTGAGACAGGTGTGTAGTGAGACAGTGTGTAGTGAGACAGGTGTGTAGTGAGAGTGTGTGTGTAGTGTGTGTGTAGTGAGACAGTGTGTGTAGTGTGAGACAGGTGTGTAGTGAGACAGGTGTGTAGTGAGACAGGTGTGTAGTGAGAGACAGGTGTGTAGTGAGACAGGTGTGTAGTGAGACACAGTGTGTGTAGTGAGACAGGTGTGTAGTGAGACAGGTGTGTAGTGAGACAGTGTGTGTAGTGAGACAGGTGTGTAGTGAGACAGGTGTGTAGTGTGAGACAGGTGTGTAGTGTGAGACAGGTGTAGTAGTGAGACAGGTGTGTAGTGAGACAGGTGTGTAGTGAGACAGGTGTAGTGAGACAGGTGTGTAGTGAGACAGTGTGTGTGAGACAGTGTGTAGTGGTGCATAGAGACAGGTGTGTAGTGTGACAGGTGTGTATTGAGACAGGTGTGTAGTGAGACAGGTGTGTAGTGTGACAGGTGTGTAGTGAGACAGGTGTGTAGTGAGATAGGTGTGTAGTGAGACAGTGTGTAGTGAGACAGATGTGTAGTGTGACAGGTGTGTAGTGTGTGACAGTGTGTGTAGTGAGACAGTGTGTAGTGAGACAGGTGTGTGTGTAAGATAGGTGTGTGTAGTGAGACAGGTGTGTAGTGTGTAGGTGTGTAGTGAGACAGGTGTGTAGTAGACAGGTGTGTAGTGAGATAGGTAGTGAAACAGTGTGTGAGTGATAGTGTGTAGTGAGACAGGTGTGTAGTGAGACAGTGTGTGTAGTGTGACAGGTGTGTAGTGAGACAGGTGTGTAGTGAGACAGTGTGTAGTGAGACAGTGTGTAGTGAGTGTGTGTAGTGAGACAGGTGTGTAGTGAGACAGTGTGTGTGTAGTGAGACAGTGTGTGTAGTGAGACAGGTGTGTAGTGAGACAGTGTGTGTGTGTAGTGAGACAGGTGTGTGAGTGTAGACAGGTGTGTAGTGTGGTGACAGTGTAGTGAGACCAGGTGTGTAGTGACAGGTGTGTAGTGAAACAGGTGTGTAGTAGAGCAGGTGTGTAGTGAGACAGTGTAGGGAGACATCGTAGTAAGACAGTTATGTAGTTAGAGAGTGAAGTGGAACAGGTGTGTAGTGGAGAAGGTGTGTAGTGAGACAGTATATAGTGAGACAGGTGTGTAGTGAGACAGTGTAGTGAGACAGATGGATAGTGATATAGGTATGTAGTGAAACAGATGTGTAGTGTGTCAGGTATGTAGTGTGACAGTGTGTAGTAGTGTGTCAGGTGTGTAGTGAGACAGATGTGTAGTGTGTCAGGTATGTAGTGTGACAGGTATGTAGTGTGACAGTGTGTAGTGTAACAGGTGTGTAGTGAGACAGGTGTGTAGTGTGTCAGGTATGTAGTGTGACAGGTGTGTAGTGAAACAGGTGGGTAGTGAGACAGGTGTGTAGTGAGACAATGTGTGTAGCAAGACAGATGGATAATGATATAGGTGTGTAGTGAAACAGGTGTGTAGTGAGACAGGTGTGTAGTGAGACAATTTGTGTAGCAAGACAGATGGATAGTGATATAGGTATGTAGTGAGACAGGTGTGTAGTGTGTCAGGTATGAAGTGTGACAGGTGTGTAGTGTGTCAGGTGTGTGTAGTGAGACAGATGTGTAGTGTGTCAGGTATGTAGTGTGACAGGTATGTAGTGTGACAGGTGTGTAGTGTGACAGGTGTGTAGTGAGATAGGTGTGTAGTGTGTCAGGTATGTAGTGTGACAGGTGTGTAGTGAAACAGGTGTGTAGTGAGACAGGTGTGTAGTGAGACAATGTGTGTAGCAAGACAGATGGATAATGATATAGGTGTGTAGTGAGACAGGTGTGTAGTGAGACAGGTGTGTAGTGAGGCAATTTGTGTAGCAAGACAGATGGATAGTGATATAGGTATGTAGTGAGACAGGTGTGTAGTGTGTCAGGTATGTAGTGTGACAGGTGTGTAGTGAGACATTGTGTGTAGCAAGACAGATGGATAGTGATATTGGTGTGTAGTGAAACAGGTGTGTAGTGTGTCAGGTATGTAGTGTGACAGGTGTGTAGTGTGTCAGGTGTGTAGTGAGACAGGTGTGTAGTGTGTCAGGTGTGTAGTGAGACAGGTGTGTAGTGAGACAGGTGTGTAGTGAGACAGTGTGTGTAGTGAGACAGGTGTGTAGTGAGACAGTGTGTAGTGAGACAGTTTGTGTGGTGAGACAGTGTAGTGAATCAGTGTGTGTGGTGAGACAGTGTGTGGTGAGACAGTGTGTAGTGAGACAGTTTGTGTGGTGAGACAGTGTGTAGTGAAACAGTTTGTGTGGTGAGACAGTGTGTAGTGAGACAGTTTGTGTGGTGAGACAGTGTGTAGTGAGACAGTTTGTGTGGAGAGACAGTGTGTAGTGAGACAGGTGTGTAGTAAATGTCCTATGAAACAGGTTTGTTTAGAGTACATGTTGTAGTGAGACATGTGTGTAAAGGCAGTAATGGAATGAGACAGTTGTGATCAGAATTAAACCAATCAAGGATGTGTAAGTGGAACATGTATATGTGGAATTAAGTAAAATCTATGTTGATTAAACAGTTGTTGTAATGCAGACAGGTATAAAGCCATGTACAGAGACGATGAAGCAATACAATTAATGATTTATGTGTTGTCTTAGGAAAATATGACAGCTTCGTATATGTGCCACTTTGCAGGCGAAGCTAGACCCAGTCGATGAGCGACCACACGACCTCCCAACAATCAAGGGGATAGATTTTGTAGCGATCCCGTTTCAGGTGTGTCAGTTGTACAGGTAAATCTACCTATCTGACCTCATTTCTAACATACCTGGGGAAGACATCTAGCAGTCTTAAATGACCAAAACAGGCATGACAGATAGGCGGGTGTTGTGCGTATATAGCTGAGGGAAACGGTTCTAGATTTTTTATTGTATTGTTTTTATTTGTCATTTTAAATGTCGATAGATACCAATGAAAGACGAATACTTAATATATTTTGTAATTAACACCTTACCTGATACCTGGAGATGATGAGAATGGCTAGAACGACTGGTATGGCAGTCGCCGACATAGCATGGGTGGACGGCATTGCAAATTCTTGTAAATAATAAGTTTCCAGTCTCACCACCGTGGGGAGGAGGGGCGGGGCCACATCAAATAATCTTTAGTTCCCTGCCCGACCCACAGAACACAAGCACCAAACTAAGGCCGTCTGCCTGATGAGCAATGAATCACAATTCCACATACAGCACGGGTAGAACAGGAGATAGAACGCCTCATTACCGAGTGAAGATGCTAATCGTGAAAAAATGGAGCAACACATTTATATTTTATCGTATAGTCTGAAATATCTGTGTGGCGGGAGGAATCGCCAGATTTTTCCCAATCATCTTCAGTTATTGGTTGTTTTTTTTACATTTCCTTTCCTGCAAACCCGCTAAATGATGCATTGTTTTATCTTCACGTGTCGTCTGCCCATCCAGGTAAGTTGACATCTCAGCCGGTTTAAAATGTTCCACCTGAATGAACTGTCGTATCTCCATTGCCACACCTACTTGTTTTCCTCGAATAATGCACACCACAGAATCTTTGAAATTTTGCTGTAAGCTCTGGATTGTTGAGTCTTGTTAACAAAATCCATCCTTTGGTTCTGCCTTCGCCTCCAGTTCCGAACTGATTGCAGATTTTCACCTGTGTCCGGTTGGTACCACGGGCACGCTCAGCGGCTTTACGTAAATCGATATTTATAGACGTACACTCGTGTGGTCATGTGATTAAAATTGTTACCTAGATTAGAACAAGGGGTCCCAACACGGGGGTTTTCCTAAAGAGGCGTGACAGAGTACAATTAAAATCCTTTCCGATTACAATGTACTTGTAAAATATACTTGTAATGTTGCGAAATATGCTTTAAAATGTCAAGAAATAGCGCTTGATCATTGTCCTAATAACCTGTGTAAGGCTGGTACGAATACGGACTCAGACGGAGTATGATGATGCAATTAACCGCAACGTGAGAATGACATTTTATTAAGGCAACATAATCAGAGATTTAACGCCTTAAGAATCAAAAGCTTATGCACGAAGATCATAATGGTCAAAGACCGAGACATTCCTTAATTCGGTTAAAATGAGTTACTGACATGAAACTAAATGGGAAATTGAATGTGCAGTTTTGCCGAGAAAAAAATGTCAAAGATACTACATTTACAATCTAATTAGATTGTACTTTACACTCGTGACTCGTGAATATATGTTCGCTGAACTAATAAATTGACTAAAAAACTCCATAAATCGACCCGAAATATAATTATTTCCACAAACAAACAAAAATTCCGAGAACCGACATGTACAATTTCAACACAGTATTTGTTTTATGCTATAAATATTTCCCACATAAATTATATTGCTGGCACAGCGTAATGTTATAAATTCTGTGTCCATTGTAGCATACATGTACATGTATATAAATACGTCCTTGTTGTTAGGGATTAGAATGTCACATTAGCGATCTGGCAAACAATATCATGAAAATCCGCTTATGACACAAACTTATAGTGACTTATCCATATAAACATTGTTCTATTTGAATTGAACAAAATGAGACGGCATTTTTTATTAAAAGTTTAATATAAAAGAAAAAAAACGCCGGAAGGATAACATCAAATTCGTGTATACATTTAATTTGTATATCTTGTTGATTCAATCAATTATAAAAGTGCGAGTGTTCGCATATACGTAGTTCGATCGGAGACTTGGAAGCGACAGAAATCGGTCGCACAAGGTGTACATATGTATACACATTATCTTGTATACACTATTAAAGAAGAATTGTGTATGTGTATTGTGGATGATCTTTATCTAAATGTAAATAATCTCAAACAATCTTGTTTAATTTATGATAACCGCGAAGTGGTATCTTTAAAGAGACGGAGACGAGTGATACTGATTATTTATAAATGTAAGTCATTTAGCTATATTTAGCATTGATTTTTTTGGTCTAGTATATTATATTTTTTACGTCATATTAACAGTCAGTGTCAACGGCCTCCCGTGTATTTGGTGTTTAGCCGGCGTGTGTGTCAATGCGACATGATTGTTTTAGCCTTGAGTAGATTTAGGACTCACGATAGACTTTTTGCTGAGTTCATCATATGCTCACCCCCCAACAGATAACAGAATGTAGCATCCTATGATTAAACATGCACTGTACAGTGTATGTATTAACTATACTGATTGAGTCGTTTTAATTAGCACTCGACAAAACCGACATGGTACATGACTTTCTTTATAAGAATGACTGCAACAGAAACAGCCCAGTATATTTCTCAATTTCCTGATATACGAATTACTACGTGTAATAACTATAATTAAGAAACATAAAACAAATTAATTTGTATCCCCATACACATACATGTATTTAAGGCAAGTTGCATTGTACGACATTGTACGACAAAGGGCATTTAAAGGCCCACTACCTTTCCGAAACGGCTTTTAATTTTTAAAATGGGAAATGAAAAAAGAAGATCGATAATTTGTATAGTCGCAAAAGTTATTAGCTTACCGTTAATACTACATTTATCATCACCTTCTGAACGATATGATTAGAATAAATAAAATGTTTAATTTTCATAAAGCGGGTCGTATTATGTTTCCCGCCGTTGTGCTAAGTACCGGCGCTGTAGTTGATTATCATTGCCAGACGGCAAACACAGCGAATTGACTCTCAAATGTTTTCATATATTACGCAGGAAATCTTGCTTATGTTTGGTGTCGTAACCTTATTTTTAGGTCATCGGTATGCATTTTCTGATGTTATTTAATGTTTTTTAAGAAACCTTTATATTTTGCTCCGGAAGTGTAATGGGCCTTTAAGATGTGCTTAAATGTATCATATAATAACTTGAAATACGCACATATACATGAACATGTAATCAGGAAATTCATAAATATGAAGCTAAAGATATGTCTCTTAAGCCAGTACGTTAACAATGTGTACAGTAATTAGAGTATACATGGGAGACGATAAGAATCTACTACCAACCATAGGGTATACTTTGTATTGTCCATTTTTCAACATAGCATTGTCCTTAGGCTATGCATTAGCACATATATCAGGACAATCAAATATTTATCTAAGTTGCTATGAGATGGCATTTGGTTGTCCAGAGATCTAATTATTTCTTTCTAGATATTCGCCTTTGGGTTAATTGCGAGTAAGAAACCTATCGTGGACAGTTTAACTTTGCCATTTAATTAAAAGACACGTATTTCGGTGGATTTTCTTCGGGTACTCTGACTTTTCCACTAGCAACATCTTAAAAGGAAAAACACTGGTTGTTAACATGTTACGATATAAAATTGAACTATAACAACTTTCTGTTTTTCCTTTCTTTGTAATAAATGAAATTAATGATATGAGAAAACAAAATCTCAGGAAAATTCAACACCAATGCAAACTTGACTGCTGGTTATATGCAAATGCTATAACGCATGACTGATACTAAGATTAGTCCGCTAAAACCTGCCTATATCATTAGGCTTTTTATCTATTTTATAGTTTTGGGCCTAATATAATATTAGGCAATTTTTCTTAAAAAAAAAGCCTTATTTAAGCATTGATGTCACTATTTTTTTAATTTTATCGGTATGAAAAAAAAATTGTTTGCAAACTGTGTGAATCCGCGTAGCGGATTCTCACATAAGTTTGCAAACAATTTTTTTTTCATAACCCGATAAAATTAAAAAATAGTGACATCAATACTTATAATTAATTTTATACTCTATTTGATAAAATGAAGTATGTTTAAATGTAACATTATAGTGTTTTTTCAAGGGATTCTTTTTTCCGAATCAATACGCAACGTCAATGTCTCTATTGTGACGTCACGTTAACGTCGGGGTTTCGCGCCATTCTCGGATTTTTTTTTTCATAGTGGTATGCAAAAAAAATATTGGCCAATCAAAAGCCAGATTTGGTATGAAAACAAAGAAAAATTAATTATATATGATATGAATTTTATATTGTTGTATAAACTATGTATTGTAAAATGCTTGTGTTCATGCATCAGAAACATTACCCTGTATGTTTCATACACGTGAGTGACATCCAAAATATAACCATCACACATGTATGGTGTGTGTATGAATGCATGTTACTCATGATAAACGGAACAGGAACAGAAGGTGAGACTTGCTATCAAATTAATTCAATAAGTTTTATCTCGGAACATCAGCTCTATCTCTGACTGACTGAGGGCTAAATAGATCTATAGGTTACCTTGACCATTGACACATATAAATACACTTACATTGCACGTATACTTTCAAGACAGAAAATATATAGGTTTGAGAATATTCCAGTTTGATACCACTTTCTTCTGGGTCTACTTTTAAGTGGATTTTGATCATCGCCAATCGCATGTAGGTTTCAAACTTCAATTAAAATTTCATTTGAAAATCAAATACAATAGTTCTGTTTCGGTCTGTAGACCTTCCCTACATAGTTCTGATCTACCTAAGAGATATCTACAGACGATAATCTTTTTTTTTCTTTCGCAATTTGGAACAGAGACAGTTTATATTATGTATATTGTAAATTATGTTCCCTTTGGAACACTTATGAGAAGATAATCATTTTTTTGTATCATTTGAGGTTGAGTTACTAATGAAAATACATCAAGTTTCTTTAAAATATTATTTGATTTAATGTTAAAAAAGATTTAATTATCCAAGTGCATATTTAGTTGTTAAGCTTTTTTTTGTAATGTTTGGATTATTAATGCACCAATTTTATTATATACATGTATATGATTTAATATGGTGGGACACAATTGGTAAAAATTTTATATAGCATTCCAAATATTTGGAGCGGACCCAAAACGTTAACTTTCATCCTGTCAAAAAGTTGATTTTGTTTGTTTGTTTGTTTGTTTTTTTTGTTTTTTTAAAATCAATCAAGTAGTCAAACCATTTAGTAAAATACAGTTATATAAAGAATTAAAATAAAAAAATTGGACCTCTAATTAATGCGAGCCCAATTAAGGGGTCCCCTTAACTGCCACATACCCAGAGAATTACTCGAAAACACCATTTTCGACCCTTTATGATTATTTTCATTTAAAGAAGCAGAAAGGATAAAAACACAGAAAGTAGTAATACACATGTCTATTACCTTTACTAACCGCGAAGTTTGAGCGAAATCGCAGCGTACCTCTCCTTTTTTGCGTGTGAAGAGTGATAACTTCCTCGCGGCGAATGATAATATCGGTGGATTTTACATCATTTAGAATGTGTTTTGTAAATGATAATGTTTGTTTATCAAAGTGAAATATGTTTTATATATTTATATCTATATAACAAATCATTATATGAAAAAGACAAAGTCTGTCTTTCCGGATATTTATCCGCTTTACATACAATGTTTACAATGCACTATAGCCTCGGTTTAAAGAGAAAGTAGGCAAATATGAAAGTAGAGCATGTTTGGCGCCTTGTGTGTATCTCTATATTTAAACGAGCGCCAACGTCTGGTAAAAGGTATAAGATCACTAACACAAAACGTTTGGTTTACTCTTGGGAAGATGTCAACTTCAGCTGAAAATGAAGTTACGTACATTTCATTTCCGGATAAACCAGCTTACCTGTCGAAATTGAAGAGCGAAAATGTTGCAATCGCAAGTGACATTGGTGAAGCCAGCGACATAGTGAACGGAGATCGTGATAGTTATTCACTTCTAGTCATTCATCCTCAAGTTTCTGAAGAAGGAATGTTGACAAAATACATCCAGACTGGAATTAAATCACAGAAAATTATTAGAGATCTTCCCGATTTTGAAGGCGGGTTTTCTCTTTGTTATTCAAAAAGATCCGCTATTGTTGAACGAGGAGTGTGTGTGTATTTTCAAGAAGAAGATGGAAAGAATATCATTACAAGAATGAAAACTGTCTTTAATAGACATGGAATCACAAATTACTTCAAATTCGTCAATAAGACTAAAGGAAAATTCAAAAGAATTCAATACGATGTGGCAAATGATGATATTGTTGAGGAAGCCGATTACTGTTTCAGACATTATCGGATACAGACATCAGATGTACCAGAAGTAGCCCAGCTGCTGACCATTGCTGACCGTTTTTGATACCACAGGATCTGGATGTCCAGCAGCTAGAAGATAACATGGAACATCCTTTTGTTGTAGTGGAGGGCATGGATGCTACAGGTATTTTTATATACTGGATATCGTCTGTGAGGCGGGTGAAATACGTTATTCCAACTTTGTCTATGCCAAATCATTAGATTTTATTTATACATTCTAAATGACACATAGAGTACAGGTACTGATTTCTATAAAAATTCAATGCAATATCAGCTATCAACAAAGATAAGGTATAGATGAATAAAAAAAGATCACAGAGTTTGAGGAAACAAAGTGTCCTTCTAATTAATATTTGACTAACTTCCACTCCATTACAATGCTCTGTGATACACTCTAATGCAAGATCTAATAGATCTCCGTTCAGGGGTCACCCCTATGATTAGCCAATCAGCTTGTTAGTGGGATTGAATCATCCCAGAAGTATAAACACCTACTTGTACGTCCCCAGATGTTCCGATCTAGGCCAGGGGTCATTTTGAGGTGAGCCTGAACAGGGAGTTTGTTAAAATCTTGTATTTGAGCATATTATAGAGCTTCGTAGCGAAGGGGAATTACAAGTCTAAATCTAATTTTATTAGATGAACCAAAACTTATATCCATGGTAATAAGACTTTTGATATATCAAATGTATACAGAATATTGTAATGACACGTGTCATTTTTGAGCTTAAAAATTAAAAAAAATAAGGGTATATTTTTCTACCTGGTAGATTTTCATGTATATAGAAAAAATTGATAAAGAAAAATCTTGACTACCCATAACATTTACTGTCATAAGGGAAAGAACAACTCTACCAAGAACCTGGAAGACAGGGCTGGGAAAAAGGCGTCACATTCCGGCATAAAATCAATTTTAACTCCAGAATGAGATGAATTACAGTGTAAGGTCACAGTACCCAAATCGGATCAGTACCCAAATCGGATCACGGATTCGAGAAATTGCTCTTTTTATCGCATGCACATTTTACGTTTAAAATAAACGTACATATAGTCATAAAAATGCATTTCCGCGATATTTAAACCAAATTTTGAAGCAGTGATCGATTTTATTATGCTTTAATGAAGACTTTGAAATCGGCAAGTTGGTGTTATTTTCGTCAATCTCCTACAATGTCACCGTGCGACGGTCTATTTTCTCATGTTTAACCCCATTACACTGCACTACATATCATCAAAACATAAAAGTATGTACCCAAAACAAGAATAGAGAAACATTTAGGGAGGTATTCGATGAACAGGGTTAGTCATATTTTCAATGATATAAGCAATTTCTCAAGCGCGTAAGCGACTATGTCACGTGAGAGACCCGACATTGACAAGCGGTGAAATTCCAAAACAAACATGGTGAAACGTTGTGCCTGGGGCACTTGCAACAGCGACACTCGGTATAAGGACAAAGAGTATATGAAAGATGTAGAATTTTGGCCTGTCCCGAAGCCAAAAACGAGGTTACATGACACAAAGATATGGGTGCAAGCGTGTGGGAGAAAGTCGTTCACTGTTGCCAATGTAAACAAACATGCATATGTTTGTAGTAAACATTTTGTAGATGGTCGCCCGACAGATGTCCATCCGTACCCTGTGCGTGCGGATTGCGCGTGGAAGAGTTGTTAGTGCTAGGAAACCTCCAGTCAGAAGAGAACTGTATACTACATGTACTAGTAAATCAGATAAGGGCACAATTATAAACGAGCAAAGCATTCTAAACGAGCCGGTTCCTGCACCTGCCGACTATGTGACCATTGCGGCAGACGATGATGCGCCACAGAAATCAGAGACCATCGACCTAATATCAGAGTCAGACGACAACATTCTACAAGAAGGTACAATATCCTGGTATTATACACTGCACTTCTGTATATATATACATTTGTAGTCAGTTTAGAGTTATAGACTGTAACTAGCAGAAACATATTGTATCATGTACATGTGCCTCTTGGGCTTGTGGTTTTATTTCAGATTGAGAAGTTCAATGTCCATTGTATCACTGAAACCTTAAAGTGTATACTGTATGTTTCTGGTAGAGGTAAAATTATGTATTTGGATCTATGAGTATGGATAATCAGAAACATGTATTCTGAAATTACATTTGTATGTAATCTTCACTGGATCTTTTAAAATTACTGTTACACACACACACACACACACACACACACACACACACATATACATGTAAATATATATACAAATAAAATATTCTTTCCACATATTGTCCGTTCGATATCATATACAGCACTGTATATTATTTCACAGATGATGACCATGCATATTGTAAACAAAAGCAAATGGCCACTGTTTCAACCCAGACAAATATCAGCTTGGAAGACATGTCTTGCTATGAGGATAAACACTTCCATGACACAGGAAACATGAAACGTAAGCTCCTAATGGATGATGTATTCAAAGATGACAGGTCATGCAAGTTTTACACAGGTGAGTACTAGTAAAATATATATGTTGGTCATTCTGTATAAATTAAATTTTGCATATACCTACCAGTATGATATTTCATAATTCTCTTTTGTTATCAACACCCTCTCATTTGTAATGTATTTATTTCACTTCTTTTTAAAATATCCCAGTGTATGAAAATTAACAGAAAGTTTGTTTATTGCAGGTATAACACTGGCAATCTTTATCACCTTCTTTAATATTCTGAAGTCAAAGGCTTCTTCGATGGTGTATTGGAACAGTGCTGATACCAGTGAGCCCCATGATTCAATGGTAATTACAGTCTACATTACACTGTATATTTATACAGTACATGTTTATAGATCACTAATTATACTAGATGCTTGTGAGAGTTTGATGATGAAGTTATCTGTGTGTGTAAAGTATATATTGTACATAATGTAACCCTGTCAATACTAGCCACAATATATCGCCCGGCTAGAGAGAACGTCTCTTTATATGGTTCAGTTGACCATCAGACTAGTAACCCAGAGGCCCGGAGTTCGAATCCTGCCAAAAACAGTGATTATAATTACATAAAATAATGTGCACTGCAGTTACAATAATAAATGAAATACAGTAGTCATGATCCACAGATACCAATTACCCGTTTTACAATATAGTCATTACAATAATTTGACCTTAATTTTCAGACTCCAAAGAGAGGACCAAAACGGACACTTTTACTTCAGGAGGAATTTACCCTTACCCTTTTGCGACTCAGAAGAGGATTTGATACTAAGTCTCTCGGAAACATGTTTGGTATTTCAGAGAGTTCCGTTTGCCGCATATTTACCACATGGCTTAGCTTAATGTACGTTGATTTGAGTTTCTTGATAAGGTGGCCAACAAGGGAACAAGTCAGAGAGAACATGCCCAAATGCTTTAAGTATTTCAAAAAGACCAGATGTATAATAGACTGCACTGAATTTTTTGTACAAAGGCCAAGTCTCCCATCTGCTCAAAGAATAACTTACTCCAACTATAAGCATCACAACACTTTTAAGTGTCTTGTGGGTGTAAGTCCTAAGGGTTCCTTTATCTTTATATCTGACTTATTTACTGGCAGTATCTCGGATAAGAGAATTGTACAAGACTCTGGGTTTTTAAACAATATTGAGTTTGGCGACGACATCATGGCAGATCGTGGTTTTTTAATTCGTGGAGAATTGGCATTAAAAGGTGCAACTTTAAATATTCCACCTTTCTCAATGGGAAAACAAATGTGCAGTAATGCCACAACTAAAACCAGACGCATTGCACGAGCTCGCATCCATGTTGAGAGAGCCATTGGCCGATTGAAAAACTTTGCAATTTTGCAGGGTGTTATTGCACTTAGTATGAAACCTTTGTACACTCAAATAGTTAAAGTGTGTGCAATGTTGTGCAATCTTGATAAACAATTAGTTAAATAGAGGATCATACATGATTGGCTATGTAATATGAAATTTATCAAATTAGTTCAATAATTTGATATGCCACGAGCCTTTAGGTGAGTGGCATATCAAATTATTTACGAGTTTGATAAATTTCATATTACCTAGTCTGAAATCAGGATTGTAAGATTCTATTTATCACATTACTTTTATTTAAATATGGCTAACGGGCCAGTTACGTGATAAATGAAGTTTTATGACAGAGTATTTGTTGTGGAAATTTTTTCAACTTGTATGAGAATATGAACAGAAATGCCAAGTGGTATACTGTAAACCAATTTTCTTTCTTATGCAATTTAAGTTCACAAGTTTTATATCCACAAATTAACATCTACATCTTTTTATATTGATAGAATATTAATTAATTTTTTTCAAATCCATGATTGTTAATCTTTGTGAACTTGTTTTGAAATAGAAATCACAAAAATTTAGTAGCCGCAAAAGACAGTTGGTTTTCTAAGAGGTCAAATAAAATACAACAAAGTGTACCAAGTTTTGAAGATTTTCAAGATTGTTTTATTCACTCATAGAGGTGCAATGAGTGTAACAATCAAATATTTTCAACAGATCAAGTTCATAACAAGTTTAACATACTACAATACATATAAAAAAAATAAAAGAATATGGTACATAATAAGATCATATCATTTCAAGTGTCAATGGCTTTAGATCATTACTCAAAAGCCAAAACTGCAATTTTTTTGAAACTGTAACAATATTAGCAAAGTATTTGACTTGATGTATTTAATTGATAATGTGACAGTTTTTTGTCAGATGACTCAGATCTAATGATAAGACATTCATCATTCTACAATGTAAAAACAAACCAAGGCCACAGCCTGCACATTGTACCTACTTGTGAACATTCTCTTTAAATAAAAAAAACTATTGAATGAGGATATACCTGAATGTTTGTGTTATCATTTATGAAAGTTAATCAATTTAATAATTATAGTAAATGATATAGCACCATGACATTTATATAGATTGTTCAATGAATACTGATCAATATCCTTTAACAGTTAACTCCTGTATCATAGAACAGTTCAGTAGATGCTAGACTGGCCACAAGACCCTAAGTTTATTGATAAGACTTTCTCAGCAGAGTTCTTCACTAGATTATCTCCCCTGGTTTGAAATCTAGAATCGGATGTGTAGTATAGAGACAAAAATAATCAAACCAAATTTTAGTGATGTTTTTCAATATTCTTAGAGACTGGTGGCCAGTCCAAGTAGATGCATGTAATTACTGTTTAGATTCAAACAATGATTTGACAACATGATTTCTGAAGAATTGATCGAGTTTGCTGAGCATTCTATGATAAAATTCCTTGTCAAAACTGGCATGAGCCACACAAATTCCCTTTTTAGTATACAAGATAAGGTCAGAACATTGCAAGTTATAAATTCCCATTTGGCCTTGGATCTGATGATAATATTCAGAATCTTCTGTAACTATAAGTTCACCATTTTCATTGTAAGTACAGCCATTCTGTAAACATACATCCTTTGGATTATCTTCCCTTCTGGTGAAAGGGCACTTCACTTCAATGAGTTTACTGCCATGACATTTGCACTGAATGAACCCATCAACAGAACAACCAATATATGGCATGGTTGAATGTAACCGTAAGCCCTTCCTGGATAAACGAGCATGTATGTGAGTTTTACGACAAACTCTCATATATAGCTGGATAGCTGTGTTCTCCTTCTTCTTACCCCATAGCAGAGGGGGAGCTGAGCATTCCTCGTAGTCTCCTAAGAGTGTCTTCATCAAGGAAGGGGGGCACTTGTCATTATCCACAGCCTTGCACACTTTAGAAAAGTTGGATGCAGTTATTCTGCCCTTTCGGGAGTTCTTTCCAGTTTTTGTTCTCTGATTGTGTTAATGTGCATGTTTCAACATGAGATATGTTTTCCTCAGTCAATGAGAGCAGTTCCACAAACTCCTCCTCGGTATTGGCATTCCTCAGTATATCTGATACAAACAAAGATGGACATTCGTGGCATTGTTCCTCCATATGAACATCAGTGTTAGGTGTGTTGACATCTAGAAGTTCCAAAACCTGCATATCTGGGGAAATCTGAAAATGAAACTAAACTAGATATAGGTATCTATAAAAATAAGACTACAGTGGTATTTACTGCATATTCATATCTAGCAAATTACATATGCCTGGACAAACTGTAGCTGTTTTCTCACTCAGTAGTTTAGTATGAATCTAATTTATTTGCATTAGAATCCTCTATAATACTAGACAAACTAGAATATCATAAACTAATGTTAAACTTAGAATGCAGTGTATTAGTAAAGATAGAACAATTAAATCATGGACAGATGACACTAAAAGATTAAACAAAAATTAAACAGTTTTAATATAAGTATTTTGTGTTATTTTGTACCTCTCTAAGGCTTTGAGCAATGTCACTGATATCTGTCTCTGTGTAACTCTGTCTATGGTCCAAACAACGAGGGTCAAAGTGTTGAGCACTGGACTGCTGATAGTCGTCGGCTGTACTAGTATACCTGCCAATAAAATATGGTATTATCAAGTGAGTCTATTAAATATTAAATTATATTTATCAACTGAGCTGAATTCCTCTGAATGGCTTAAATAATTTTGGTACTAAGTGAATAATGGTAATATATAAAAATGGAACAAGTTATAAATCACCTGATAAACAATTAAGCTATAAAAGCTCTTTAGATTCACAGTGATTTTATTTCCTTTTGTAAGTTACACTGTACTATAATTAGCTTACAGAACAAATTTTATATACTTTTTGCCCCCCCCCCCCCAAAAAAAAAAAAAAAACATAAAAAAAAAATTCATTTAACTAACATGAAGCTAAAACAATTTACATACATCAGCAAATGTAGTACATTATTTCGGTTTTATTGTTATAATTTTGCAAGTAGATCTAAAACCATGTATAGAGATCGTCTGTAGACTTAATTGAGAACTCGTTTAATTCGAACACTCGGATAACTCGAAGTTGTATCTCGGTCCCTTCAAGTTTGTATTAACCGAGTTCCACTGTACATAAAACTTGTAAAATTATAATTGCACATTCAGTTAACTTGTGATACTTATCAAGCGATAGTCAATGTACCTTGCTTTCATAACCTTCAGTTGCTTTATTGGGACTGGACAGTCATGTTGTCGTGGACGTTTCACCCAAATGTTGTCACCATCTGTCACCGACTTTACTTCAAATGCCTCAATTTCATATAGTGTAGCCCCAATATGTCTGCATGCACCATCAGCTCTGTTATCAGAAGAAAATTATTTCATTGTATTTCATGTATTGTTTGTACACTGCTGGTACAAGCACACAAATTACTTGGATAAAACAAGAACATTTACAATAAATGGTCTTCCAATGCCTATTTGGGGAACTGAAATAGCATAAGCTAAGGAATTGTCAGTATGATATAATATAAGTTTAAGAATATAGTAAACCTCCAAATATTAACTGCATTGTCACAATAAATTCACACTTTTCAAATTCAGGGATAAGCTTACTTGTTGATTTAAATTTTATATACATGTAGATATTTCTATTACAAAAATATACATTATACAATTTCTTACCCTCCTATGCAAGTACAGTAAGCCATCTTGATGTCACCAATATCCTTCCCACAAACAATCCACACGTCGTATGCTGACTTCGACAAATAAGTCACATCCTTCTGAGTCGGCTTGACTGTAGCCCTAAATGCGCAAACATCGCTGGAAGGTCGGACTTCGCTGAACTGCAGGTCTTGAACATGGCCATCAAAATACAGTCTATACTCGTCACACGACTTGTATGCCTTCAGTTTACGTTTATCATATGTTGATATCTTATTTATAAGATAGTTGAACACGTCATATAAGCTGATGTTTGGAATATAGGATAAATCCGACGTATAATTGTCTAAAACAAATGGATCTGGTATCCCGTACGTTGCAGGTGTACACGATTTGTCGCCGCTACATGTCGCACAATCAGGGTCTATGGGCAAGTTTATAGCTTCTACAGCTTGGCACAGATCTATCAAATGTGTTTTCTTCAAATTTGTTGTCGTTATACCTCTAATCTTTAGAAACCGCTGTAATTCTGGTACTTTCTTCGTAGATACTTCCGCATTCGCCATGTTGTTTCTATGTAAACAATGATGAGTGATGTCGGGTATCACGTGACTAAGCGAATTCTAAGCACGGATCCGGATGCGGACCAAATGTACCTGAAAATGGTCTATTGCGCAATCAGTACTTCATTCAATATAGGATATAGTGCCAAGAATTTTTTTCGGGATGCAATTAATTATTTTTTTTTATATTTTTAACTTGAAGTAAAATTACAAGCTCAAACTTTCAATGATGTGATAGTGTAAAGTAAGTAATTTTTGTAACTGAAAAAAAAAATACTAAATCGTCTGCTCCTGTTTTTGATAGTGAAAAAAGCACCATTTGTCAGCAATGGAGCATCTTTAAGATACTAGTACACGATGTATAATGTATGGTCATGAAATGTGAAGCAAAACTGTCTTTGTGTACTCCACATTTTCATTTGACAAGAAAAATCCACGAACAAAACAAACGAGACAAATATAACCATCGACGTTTCTTTATAGTTGACATCATACGTAAACGAGAAAACAAATTATTATTATTTCTTAGTAACGACACTTTATATTGTTGTGTAGGGTAATTTTAGATGGAAAAAATTATCGCTCTTTACAACGCGTACGGTAGTAACCGTTTTTTGAAGACTAAATAAATGTAATATTTTAGCCGATACAACTAGGGTGGGTTAGGTTATTTGTCTCGGTGAGCTTTCCGCCATATGCATTTTGGTGTATAAGTACTACATTTGTAGAATATGATTTTACTCATTTTTGATCTAGACCCAAAAACGTCTAAAACGGTCTATGGACACTTTAGTAGGTCCAAACACAGGTTTACGACTCGCAAAAAAAAAATTACTAAAAATAGTATTTTTAGAATTTCTAGCTGTTTTTTTTTTTTTTTTTTTTTTTTTGCGCGTCGTAAACCTGTGGTCAAATTGATGTAAACTGTGACTTACTCTCATATCCCTGTAGATCAGGCAATATACTAAAAGAGGTCATGAACTATATTATATAATAACTAATAGTAGAGTTTTCATGGCATCCTGGATATTTGATCCATGTAGGTAAAACGCTTGATTACAAAATAACTTCGTCTTTACAATAGACAGATAAATTTTTTTTCTTTTTTTTTTTTTTTTGACAATTTGAATTATAAAAAGTACATATGTTACAGTTATTACCTACAGTTTGTTATAACTTATTATAAATAAGTAAAGAAAGCGAGTCGTCATCAGATGTACTAAAATTGTACAAATATTGATCTACTTTCATGCCTACTTACAAAAACAAAATAAATTATATGTCAGCTCCAACGTACAGGCGATGCGCCCTGGATTCACGGGACTGATACAAATGCCAATATTAAGGGAATCCATATAATAATCAGTCAGGAAGACAAAGAAAAAAGAATAAGATAGGCCTAATACCATTTCGTTATGGACGTACTCACTCTGTGTTGATGCTCGCAAGCAGCCACATGCCCAATACTAAATTATTACTTTTTTAAGTGCTTACAGGTTCCTCAATCGGTTGACACAATAAAACGCAATTTCTAATGCCGTCTTTTAACATCTATGGACGATTTTTCATATTTCCAATGCTTTGCAACGCACCAGGTTCCATGAAGCAAATGCACACGTTTACACATTTGACAGGACTTAAAACTATTTCGCACACCTTGCCGTTTTGAAAACTATAATCTATCCTTTTTAATAAAAAAAAATGTGTTCTCACAAGAATTTCATCTATGTCCTTGGTTCGAACTATCCAAAGTAAGATTTATTAGATAAAAAGTCAATGTTTAAACTATATATCACTAGCAAGAAAAAAAGTTTTTAATAGGAAAATGCGGACTTGAACGATCCATTGGTGAGACATAACCAGTGCGTGGTTTACCGTAACAACATGTACGCAGTTAATTTGCTTTTATAACTTCTACTAAATGTCCTAATTAATAAATTAAATTGTATGACAATGTGTATTGATACATTTTACTTTATATGTATCAATTCAAATAAGCATTACCGTGCGAATGGTTTCTAGTAATTAAGGGCAGTTTTATGTTACAATAAATATTACATGTATGTTTCTGATCGCAATATATATTTCTATCTGTCAAAGTCCATATATACTGCAGAATAAATAGATCTTTTCTCATATCTCTGTAATACATCATCTAGTTTGTCTGTCGTCTGAATGTAGTGGACATATTACCTGGACACGATGTCCACCTGTAGTTGACACCGTGTTCACACGTAGTGCACTCCGTGTCTACCTGTAGTCTAAACCTCGTGCACTCCGTGTCTACCTGTAGTCTAAACCTCGTGCACTCCGTGTCTACCTGTAGTCTAAACCTCGTGCACTCCGTGTCCACTCGTAGTTCACACCGTGTGCATAATGTGTAACCTTTAGTCTACTACCAACTGTATATGTCATAACATTGATATGGTTTGTGTTTAGTTTGTCACCACATTACATAAATAGATGCCGATGTAATTGGAAACGACTTCAACACCCTATACCTACAGCTGTAATGTACCAAGCGAGAATGATGATATTTTCCCTAAGTGTCTCTTTAAAAGTGTTCGCGGGTGTGTCCCATGGACGTATAAATCCTTAGTATGTCCTAATGTTTCTCTTCTTACGATTTTCATGAACTACTAAATCCATGCATTTGTATCAGTGACCTGTCCTGACTAAAAATAGCTATAAAATCCACTTATATGAATAAAAAATGTACAATTATGTAATTGTGATTAGTGGATAAGATGTGTGAAAACATTATTGTCTAGATCTAAACACAATTTCTATTCACAATTTGTAGAATGTGAATAATTTTATGTTATTTTTAATTCAATATGAATGACACATTTTTAAATTCTACTTAGGCCTACATAACCACTGATATTATGGGTAATACATTTGAGTGCAACGTTCCCAAAACCTTTTCATGTACAACTCTAGCAAATGTTTTTTAACTCTCCATATATTGACCGATTAAACACTTAAACATTGTCAACTTTTCTTTTTTTTTCAAATATCTAACACAGCTTAAACGAAATAAAAATGTCGCTCTTTTTAAAAACGGACATATCTTTTTCCATAACCTGATTTGTTACATTGTATTTTTCAAATTAAAAAAAATAAGAAATATAATATATTTGTAGGCTATAATTCAAATTATCAATGATACTTTCATCACGGTGAACCTTCAACATATTTGCAGCAGAAATGAACTTGGGAGATTTAGTGAGAATTGAAGTAAAAAAGGTAAAATGCCAACTCTGTACATTATATAGTAACATACATTGTACAAACCGTATAAGAAGCACACGATCAAAATAGACGCCATACCGACATCTAATAATGCTTATGTTGTACACTGTATTTTTTTAATTTGAAAAGACTGAAAAATATAGTGTCAGGAATATGCTCTCTGTAACACGAAAAAAATCCGTCTTAAACCGGAACTTTAGTCTCTGTCCTCGATTAAGGCCGTCCATCGTTCCTTACTTTACCCGCACCCAAGATGGCTGCCCCCATGTGAGAGGTTGAAGAGTACTAGTGAAGTTTATGTAACCAACCACCGTAAGAGGTGACAACTCTAAAGTTTGGTGGGTACACAATAATTCACTTAGGACTGTATTCAAAGTATATATTTCAATTCATCGTATTGGAATAAGGGATCTGTATCGCCAGCTTGTTGTCGGGCTTTCGTAACAGTGTTCGCGTGCAGAATACTGTATGAGAATGAATTCGTTGTTGTGAAAATACTCCATTCTCGCTTTGTATTAAACTAGCAACTTTGCAGTATCATATAAAAGTATCCATTTTCATATGTACATATAGTTAAATTCCAAGCTATCGATATTCCTAATATTGTTTGATTAGTGTCCTTCACTTTGGGTTGTACTAAAATCAGGATAACTTTCGTGTAGCATGTTTTATACATTTATTTGTAGCAAACGGTACACGGATACAGTATATAGGCCTACATAGCGTTAAAGTATATACTACTGATCGTAACTAGAACATATTTTTGTGCATTATTGTACAGTATGTGAACGGTTTTTACATGCATATATATTTCTATGCAATTCAGAGGTTTATTATGTAAATAAATACTATATATATATCTAAAACATTGCGATTATAAAATGTGCAGACCTCATCACTGAGGTTTTGTGTGCAATGTATTTTTAAGAATTTCTTACATGCTGTAATATGAATATTTCATTGAGTAATAAATATGAGATGTATTCAACTGAACACTGTTTTCACTTTGAAGTCAGTATTCTTTGACAAGAGCAGATAACTCTTGTTCAAGAATAAGGTTTGTTTTTTAATATTTTGGTTTTATAACTTTCAAACAGTCCAAGTCGTTTTGAGAAATCTTTGGGTAGGCAGCGAAGGAAAGCTGGAGTACCAGGAGAAACACATTTACACCAATCTATTAATTACCTGGTAATATACGCAAATTGTATAACTGTCACACAGTTTTTCACTCTAAATAATGGCCGGAACTTGAGTCTGAGACCAAAATCCAAACTTAAAATTTTTTTTGTAGAAAATTTTGGGGGGGGGGGGGGGGGGGGAGGGGAAGTAGGGTCGAGGGTAAAAAATTAGAGTCTGTGGTGTAACCCTAAACAGAAAACATTTTTTATTGGCCTTATAATTTTCCTAAAGACTATCAATTTTGAAAGGTAATAATCAATTCTTAAATGGGAGATAACACCACATCTCAAAATGCCTTAGACATGGTATATTCACATTTAAATTTGAATAAAGGGGGGGGGGGGAATCTTTTTAAAATGCTTCAGGGAAACTATAAGATTAATGGAAATACATGTATATGAATATACATGACCATATGTAGAAAGTTTTCTGTAAATGGTAACTGATTATGAAATTGAATATTAGTAGGTTGTCCTAAATCTTTCATCAATTGTGATTTTACAACTACAATAAGGTAATCATTATGTTCAAAGCTGAAAAAAATCTACTTCTAATGTGTACCAAAAGAAGTTGATTTTGTTATGATCGAAATTTCCGCTTGCATTTGAAAGCCCAATCCAAACATTAAAAAATAATACGAATAATACAAATCACGGAAATATATTGACACAATTAGTTTTAAATAATGCATGGTAATAAATATGTAAATATCCAATAACATATCTGTTTTGCATTAATTTAATTCTGTTTTATTTTCTGACTCGCTGGTTGGCATGAAAGCCCCAATTTGTCTATAAAGGCAACCTGTCTATAGTGACCGTTTTTCTGTCTCCCCTTCAGTGGTCGTTATAGAAAGGTTTGACTGTAATATCTATCTAACACTAACAATATACATAATATATTACAATGCATACGCCATTCACTCATCCTGAGTAACCAGTGACACCACCAAGAACAAATTTAATTGAGAATGTTACAAAATGTCTTTTGTGTTTTTCCAGATCATCATGGCATCCAAAATTTTAGAATGGATGAAATCCAATAAGGTGATTTTGACTGCGTTGGGAAATGTTGGTATCCTATACGGAATTACAGTGGTACCAGGGACAATCGGACTGACCTCATACAAACAGTACTATCAGCTGAGGATAAAAGAACCCAAATCAGACACGGCCACGATCTGTCAACCTGATGACAGACTCAGGCTTTGTATTCGTGAGGTAAGATTAAGATTGAGAAGTTGCATAACTAATTATCTGGCCATAGCATGGTTAGGATACACATACATATCTGTATGCACCAAATTTGAAATTATCAATCTCCAATTTGATTGAAATGATTTTTTTGTATCTGTTCTACTTAAAAAAAATAATGGAAACTTAATACTATTTATATTTACTATTTTGTACATTGTAACTTGATCAATCAAATGTGAGCATTTTCAGTTCTTTTGATTTGGCCAATAGGCCTTTTCTTAAATGTCCCATACAGTTTTAAAAAAACTATTGAAAGCTGAGCTGTTTAATCCACTGACTAATATATATAATGATATGATTCCTTTACTAAAAAAATGAAGAGTTTTAAAAGTATTTCAAGCTGCAAGATTTGTGTCAGTTTTTAGCTCGCCTATTCAAAGAATAGGGGGAGCTAATGTTGTCACCCCGACGTCGGCGTCAGCGTTGTGTCCCATTTCACGTTAAAGTTTTTGAGCAAGTTTCTGTTTCGTCAATTGTTTAAGCTTAAGTCATCATAAATGTTTATGATTTTATTTTCCTAATGTGTATGGATGCTGAACGTGATAATACAACCAATTTGGGGCCCTTTAGGGGGTTTTTGAGTCTGTTAATTTGTCATATTTCCATGTTAAAGTTTTTGAGCAAGTTTCTATTTTGTCTATTGTTTAAGCTTAAGTCATCATAAATGTTTATGATTTTATTTTCCTAATGTGTATGGATGCTGAACGTGATAATACAACTAATTTGGGGCCCTTTAGGGGGTTTTTGGGTCTGTTATTTGTCATATTTCCATGTTAAAGTTTTTGAGCAAGTGTCTATTTTGTCAATTGTTTAAGCTTAAGTCATCATAAATGTTTATGATTTTATTTTCCTAATGTGTATGGATGCTGAACGTGACAATACAACCAATTTGGGGCCCTTTAGGGGGGTTTTGAGTCTGTTAATTTGTCATATTTCCATGTTTAAATAGTAAATACTTGAACATCAACTTCTTCTGAATAGGCGAGCTTTGCTGTTCTCCAACAGCTCTTGTTATTTTTATCAGAATCTTAATGTTTTGTTTTCTGTTACACATAGGTGAGAAAAGATTTCCAGAAATGGAAGACAGATCAGAAAGACAAGGTAATATATTGATGTGCAATCAATCATATTTGTGACTATCAATTGAGTTCTTTAGTAGTTGGGTGGTAGAGGTATATGAAAATCTTCAATTTGCCCTCCATCTCTTGGTTCCACTTATCTTCTATTTGCCCTTCACTTCTTTGTCCAGCTTAGGTCTTATTTGCCCTCTATGCCTTGGCCCAACATATCTTCTAATTGACATGCACATCTTGGCCCAACATATCTCCTATTTGACCTCCACATCTTTGTCCAACATATCTTCAACTTGACCTTCACATCTTTGTCCAACACATCTGCAACTTGCACTACACGTCTTGGTCCAACGTATCTGCAAATTACTCTCCACTCTTGGTCCAACATGTCTGCTACTTGCCCTCTACCTGTTGGCAAAACTTATTTCGATTTGCCTTGCCCATCTTGGTCCAACATATATATATGATCTTATTCTATTTGTCCTCTACCTCTTATAAACATAAAAACCTCATTGGGCTATTGCCAGGAGTCATTATCTATAGGTCAGTGGTTTTTTTACAACTTACATAAGGGTGTACTCCTCTGAGAAGTCAAAATTTTCTTGTATTAAACTTTCTTTCTCATATAGATTTTTGGAAATAGGAGTTCATATCATGTAAGAAAATGGAAGAAAAAACATATGTCTGTGTGCTCATTTTTGAGCTATTGTCACTCAAAGATACCTTGTTGACAAAATGATGGATTTTATGGGAATTTTGCCGTTTTGACCATATACACAAGAGATTAAAGCTTTCATTTCCTAATGGGGTGTTTGATATGTATGAATGCTTGTAGAATTTATTTTCCAGTAGTCTTCTTTAAAAATATACCAGTTTTGATTAATAAGACTAATATTTTTTCTCAAAATAAAAGCATATGCTACCCCTACCACTTTTAAGGTACAAAATGCACCATTTTCAACCATTTTTGCCCAATTTAACCCTTTAGAGAAAAAGTTCTGGTATTAAACTTTTTTTAATATTTTGCATATAACAGGGAATGGGCTGTTCTTTCTAAATCAGACAGAAAAAATGGGGGGTCCGTGTGCTTACTTTTTTGCCCAATTTGAATATTTGTTATTTTTCAGTATTTTACAGTAAATAATAAAAGTGCTCAAATTATCATTAAATGAAAAAAATAAAGTGACAAAAGTGTATAACTTCACACATTAATGCTCAATATCTTAATAACCACAAACCAAGTAAAGATTTACAGCAAAAATTAGCTCAATAGAGCTAAAAATACTTGTGCAGTGATGATTTAACTAAAAACAATTTCAGTAAGAAATGGTAAAACTGTGGCTCCACTCAAAGCGAAAAAGACACAATTTTTAAAATGGCCGCTATATATAAATGGGCCATTTCTTAAAATCCCCATATAAAAAAAATCTACTAAAAATAGAAATGTAATATTTTGACAAAATTTGCAACTGGCAACTTGCTACAGATATTGATCGATTTTATTTGAAAATCTCATAACTTCTTTGATATACCTATGTCAAAACGAGACATCAACGGGACTGAAACCTCAGAAGAATACATCCTTAAGTATACTAAAATGTTTTGTCATTATTTTAAATAACTGTTTATTGTTTAACTTAGGCTCAACAAGACTTGGAAGACGGCACGGACTTGAAAAATAAAGTCAAATTCATGATAATTCCTGGCATGCACCCTAGCCACAAAGGCAGCATAGACAGTAAATTTGGATGTTTGGTTAGTATCCCACATTACTTCATGAATTATATACCAGAACTTGTGGACAATGTGCATTCCCTATCCAAAGGGAGACTACTCACTGTGCTCTCCAAAGGCCAAATCGAAAGAACTCCTAGAGTCCCAATAGATATTAAGTCAGAAGACGGTATTGCAATTCGAAATTCTCTCGTCCTGTCAGACAACGAGAGGAAGTTTGTTCTAATGAGAGAGGTGGTATCATGTCAACACAGTCCTGATAATGTGATTGCCGGTCTTCGCATCGTCACTGCAACAACGTTTCTGGGCCTTGCTTATTATGCAAGGGAGCTCATGATGCAAAATGTCGGGGCAGGCTTGTCTGCATTGGCAAAAATTGATTTGAATGCTATCTCAACTATGGCTGCAAGGGGACCAATGTATGTGTTTATCCTTGGGACAGGGTTAGTGACATATTACAGTCTGTTATTTTTGTACAAAAATCGGTTGGAGAAGCAGTCCGATGACGTAGTTGCCTCCATGGGCAAGGACTATGCTGAGGCCGGTAGGGACTATTATCAGCGTATCATATCTAGGAATCTTGCTTGTAGAAATATTCTCGGTCCTGAAGACGGAAACTACTTATTCACTACAAAGGGGGATATGAGACCATGGTTCTTCCAACAGGATACCCCTGTTACAGAACGACTTGCTATCATGGAGAGTTATCTATCTAAATACAAAGAGGAAGGGTCAAGCCAACACGGGAATGAAGCAGATGTATAGTGAAATTAGGCTGTAATATTTATATGTTTTAAGAAGAAATACAATTTATGTTGTCTTTCTGCAAGTTAATTAAAAGTTTTGTGAAAATAAACTAAGATTCGAAATGGCATTCAATGTTTTCATACGAGTTTTATGAAAATCATTGATAGAAAGCGGTAATTTATTGATTTATTTTCAAATATCTGCAAAATCTTGTTTATTAAGAAACATCATAAACAAAATGGTTGTTGCAACACTACAAGTTACTGTGTTACAGTGTTCAATTCTCTTTTCACATGATCTATTAAGATTATTTTGATATTGCTTTGAATGTTATAGGTAAAGAAATTGGACTAAAATATTGTTTTAAAGCAAATGTGTTGCCTTTTGTTCAACATTATCTAAGTTACACGGTTGGTTGCACAACGCTATGCTAAATCTCAGCAATCATCCGTCGATATTTGGCGATGTTGATCAAGAGTTGACAAATTCGCGTAGTTGATTTTCCATTTATGATTATGGGTTATTCTATTGGAAAAAAAGTTACCCACTAGCAAAGTATCTGAAATCGAAGTGATATGTTGAATGCCAGATGGAAGTGAAATGCTGTCTCTATCCTTAGCTTTGACCAGCTCTAAAGACTTGTTGCTCATCATTGTGGCACTGGTAAATAAACCCACAGAGTGAAAACTAAAAAAATATCCCAGTTTATAACTCTGTGAAAAACACCAAAATAAATTCTTCGTCATGAAAGTGACAAAGCTTCAGAGGGTAAATTATTGCTTATAGGGATATTAGGTTATGACGTTTTAAATAACAATGGCACGGAGCTGTTATATGTGCATTGTTGACAGGCATCTCAAATGTAAAATGCAGAAGCACATTTGATATTTTGTACTTATTTCATAAAAGATAAACCACTTCTAAATAACGCAGAAACTTCTGTCCAGACAACTTCCCCTAAACCGGTCGTCATCAGGCTTGTCTTGAACTCGTTGAAAACTTGGCGTGGTCATTACTTTGAAGTAAGGATTACTGGAGCATAGGCCTGAAAGATCTTGTTGCATAATATTGGATCTGTGCTTCATTTGTCATCCGTTTTTCCTTATCAACTTGTAAATAATTTCATTATACACTGAATGCGCACGGTTGAAAAATTGCACAACAGTTTTAAAGGTGACTTAAGCGCAAAAATCCAAACAAGAAAATATCCACATTTATCTAGCTTCCTAAAACGTCTAAGTATGGTGTAGCCTTGTGCACGATCCGAAGAAGTAAAGAGCGCCTATATATAGATAGCTATAGGGTTGGGTTTTTTTTCACAAATAACATGTTTTGTCTGAAGAGTTTTGATAGGAAATATGTGTAAAATCCTGTATGGATGTCTGGATAGCTGGGCACTGGTATTAACCTGGAGTTTGGTTTTCATCAATTTTGTGAAGGATTGGATCGAATTGTAACTAACTTAAACCTTGGAAAAATATTTTTCTTTTGTTTGACTTTTGAGATTGACAATTATTATTAACCCAACACAAAGTCTAGTTATTCAATATGAAATCTCGTCATGTCTTGGGCTAATGTCAAAAAACTTCAGGAAATTCCAGAACCAATAATTTACGCGAGGTTTTAGCGCATCGGAGAAATTAAGGAAAGTTCCTTAACTTTATGATACTTCTGTTATAATTTTCATTGGAGAATTTTGAGTATGTAACTCCACTGGTGATGACGATGTCATCTACAACGTCATCGTTGTAAACATGAATAAAACTTAACTGAATCGGAAAATGTCTATCTCCGTCGTAAAATTTTCATTTATCTCGCTTTTTGATTAAAATACGAACAATACTAGTACATATCTAATCAACTATATATAGACAATTTAAGTTTTATCACAGGAGTTTGACGTTCTGTCAATAATATATAGTATACATATATAAAAAAAATACCCCTAGATACTATATAAAAACACTATATAGTATATAGGGGTATTTTTTATATATGTATACTATATATTATTGACAGAACGTCAAACTCCTGTGGTTTTATATACATAAGTTTGTCCCTATAGCCTACATCATCAAACAGGGAGCAAAGAGCGTGTTCAAACGGAGATAGTATAGTACAGTATTCCAGACTATGTAAATAGATAGGTCCCATTGATAAATCCACGTATCCGTCATTCTTCGTACCAGTACATGCACAGGTACTGGTATATAGAGCTGCGATAACGAATACTGATGCGATATATTAAAGTTTCTCTATTCAATCTGACACTCTTACAAGTACACATGTATAACTAAACAATGTCTTAAGAGGTATGTAATGCAATGCTGAATGTATTTACGTACAGAGTTGACAACTTCCTCTCTCAGCTATCTACTGATGAAATTGATTGAAGTTATTCAAATCAAAGTATATTTCTTGTCAAATATATTAATCACGAGATATATTGGCAGCCACTGAGAAGTTGGTCAAGGTCATTTCTTTGAACAAAATTTGTACCATTTCATATCAGGAAAGAATATTGGAAAATTAAGGTAATGCAACTAAAGGCACATTTAAGTTCTAGTTACGTGTATCTCAGAAATTTAACAGATTATTTTCATAATCAATTGGAAGCAATATATGTGTACCTATTACGCAAAAATTAATTCTGAAACTATATCACCATGACAAAAATAGAAAATCAGCAGCTTAAATGTTCTATTCTGGTTGCTACAGTTTCTCTGCGTCTACTTTATTCATTCATGAACGATACGAACGTTGAATCTGTCAACTATGCCCTTCTGTTATATCTAATCTCTACTACCAATCGGGCTATACCGGGTACATTGACATAACATCGTTAGCTTTCATATCATGTGACTTGATCATACTATCATCTGTTGTAGATAATAGGCATACCTTAGATTAACATTAATCTTGGCCATAGTACATACGAGTAGATCGTCTTCCAATATGGCTGCATCATCCCCCACCGTCCGGTTGCTGTGTCTAATTTGTTCGCAGAATTACGACACTCCTAAGTCTCTTCCCTGTCAGCATACATTCTGTGAGTGTTGCCTCCAGGCCTATATTGGGACTCTAGGACTTGTAGCTGGAGATCGCGAGTTCCCTTGTCCTACTTGTGCAGTGTCGACAAAAATTCCCGATCATACGGTACCATGGGATGAATGTGCTGGTTTATTTCCAATGAACAAACTGTACGAGTCTTTAGCGAAGACGACCTTGCCGAAGAAGACGTCAAGCAGTAGCTCTTTGTGTGATCCGTGTAAAATGGTGAAGGATCATAGTCGTGCTTCCTACAAGTGTTCAAACTGTTCCCAGTTTCTCTGTAACTCCTGTGAAAGTTATCACCACAGAAACAGATTCACTGCTAGTCACACCGTTGTCCCAATAGAGACAAAAGACATTCAATCGGCAAGGGTGAACATTGAAATCTTCTGTAAATCGCATCCAAGAAATGTGCTGACTTCTTTCTGTCGAGATCACAAAGCATTATGTTGTTCGTCTTGTACCTCGATGTACCATAAGGAATGTCAACATATGACGTCAGTTGGGGATGTCACGCCGGATAATGCTAATGCAGTTGCAGAGGCAACGAAGCGGAAACTATGTGAAATGGTAAGACATGCTGATGCGTTGCGTGAAGTCAAGGATAGAAATATTAAAAGTCTCGACTGCGAAAACGCAAAACTTCTAACGGTTATGAAGGCAACGGTGGAAGAGGCGAAGGCTAAACTTGATGATTTGTTAGCAGATTTTCAGGAGAATCTCCATCTTGAGTGGGAAGAAAATCGTGGCAGACTTGTCTCGGATTTACGGCGTACGGAAATGTTTTCATTGGATTTAGACAATAGCTGTGCTGTTATTTCTGGGCTCCAAGAGAAAGCATTGCCGAGTCAAATGTTTATAGCACAGGAGTTGGTGAAAGCTCAAGTGAAATCTCATGTTCGCGAGATGAGAACAATATTCGAAAGGGACATTGATGTAATGGAAGTTGACATGGATATGAGTATAGATCTTCTAGACAATACAGCAGTCAGCACCATTCGTAACTATGGCGGCGTTACCGTTGAAGAAATAAAGTCTCAGCGTTCATTTGAACTGACAAAAAATCTAGAATCAAATGTGAAAGAAATGGATGCCATCTTTGACCTGATGAAGCAAGAGGAGACTGCCAACTTGACCGAGCGACCTGTGTCCAGGGTCGTAGAGATGCTTGGCGGAAAGCAGGCTGCCAAACTTACAGGCGGTACCTACCTTCCGAGCGGGAAATGTTTGATGGCCGACCAAAAGCATCGTCGTCTGCTTCTGTTTGACAAGAGCTACAAGATAGAGAAAGCAATGTCAATCGACAAACCACCAAGTGACATCGTTTACAGCAAAAGACACCAAAGTGTCTTCATAGCTGTTGGATATTACTTCGAAAAAGACATCTACCGCTACAGCATGGATGGGGACGACATCGAGTACCAAGATAAACTGAAGGTGCCAAAAGGAACATGGGGTATTTCCGTCATCGACGACGTCATACTCGCCGGATGTCCAAACTCCATCGAGATGATCTCTGTTGATGGTTCGTCACTCAATTCATTCCCAACCAACGGAGTATGTACATACGTCGCAGCTTGTTCGAGGACCAACAGCTTCTGGTTCAAAGATGGCGACAATGTCGTCTGCATGAAGCTGGACGGCACTTCCGGTTTCCGTTACCAAGACGAGGATCTCAAAGGTTTATCGGGGATCGCGTGTGACCAATTTGGAAATGCGTATGCGTGTTCTCGTGAGACTGGGCATGTCCATCAGATATTTAATGACGGAACAAGCGGACGTATTCTCATGAAAATGCATCATAACGTAAGTCGGCCATATGGTATCATATTTCATCCCACCCAACACGAATTTGTCATTACCTCGGACGGTGAATCCACGGCGTTCGAAGTCTATAAATTTGACTGAAATAGAACTAGAGTTTAATATATCATTTGACGAAAGACTTTTTTCAAAGACAATTACTTGTCCACCCATCGCATTTTTTATCTACTTTCTTTCGAACCATCTTTTATTTGTCAGTCTACACATAAGCTTACGCCACTTGTAATGAGATTCGCCAAGTAATAAAATAAAATGCATGACGCAAAATTAATAGTCTTTGTGACTTTGGTATTTAATTTGATATTTTATTTAAGCATTATGATAAATTAAATCCTGCGTGTTATCTGGATAGTGTACATTTCCTATCTGAAATGATCAATGAGTAGCATACTTATATTTAACTTTTGTGTAAAATGTGCTATGATGTCGATTGGTGAATGAGCAAGGATTTGTATTTAGAAGGATTTCTCGCTCGGGGTTTGGATGAATGCGTCGCGACCATGACGTTGGGCGACGACTGATTTTTCTTTGATATCTACCAGCGCAACCTTTCGTGTAGCTTAGGCTTTTATCGTCCTACTTTCTGAAGCGGGCTGTCATTATGAGCTGTCGCATTTTTTTAATGGAAAATCAAGACATTTCTTCTAAATAGTCCGTCCTAAAATCCTAGACATTATGTAATTTATTAAGCTTTACATTGGTGTTTCCCTTTGACTCGACTTTTTTTAATTCCCGGTTCATAGGTGTCTCGCTTGGTATGTCGTAGTGCAAAGAGGCAGTGAAAAATCCCTGTCGCTTATAAATCCTTGGTAATGAGAGATTCTGGAGACTTATCTTACTTGACATGACTTCCAAAACATTTTGATTAATAGGAATTAAGCTCAAAAGTATTTACATCTAAAGAAAAATTAAGCAAGAAAAGACCAGAGTTCCGATTTCCTCCCATCTGCTTCAGTTTAGATTGATACCAAACAATATTACTGTTTATGGGACAAAATCTGTAAATTTTGCTATTGTAATGGAGTGTTTTGCTTCCAGATAATTGCTTGTATTCTCAAGTACCATTTTCCTGAACGATGACAAATATTACAAACGTTTAATATTCACTGGTAAATAACCAATGTTTTGATTTGAAATAAGGCGAGAATCGCAAGATTGCTACAAAATCTATAATCAATAGTCGTATTGCTATGAAACATTTCATATTATTGATTAGATAGAAATTTTACTTTATGGCAATTTAAAGGGGTCAAAAGTTGTTCATGTATTATGCACACTAAGGGCAATGTTTTAATAGCTTTTAACATTAAAACCATGCATGGTCCCATTGCAACAAACATACTACATATACATGTACTTCAAAAACTCATATACTCACATATAATTATTTTAGTTAAGAAAACAAAACATGATTTTAACTCAAAACATTTTTATTTCGTAATCACAATTTTAAAAAATAAACACTTTACATTTTGATTTGATCTATTATAGATTTTGACATAAGTTGAACGTATTAGCATTATGTTGATTGTACTATACATTGCTTGTACATGTATACATATAAACGTATTACGATTTACACATCGTTCTAAGGGCGATAACTCTTGAGAGACTATTCATTCTACAGTTGGAGTACAGCGGTTTTGACATATTATCGAAAGATCTAAGGATATATTATCGAAAGATCTATGAATACATCAATGGTAATTTAAAAGATGCTCCATCGCTGACAAATGGTATTTTTTAACTATCAAAAACAGGAGCATACGATTTAGTATTTTTCTTCTGTAACTAAAGTTACTTACTTTACACCATTACATTGAAAAGTTTGAGCTTCTAATTTTACTTTAAGTTAAAAATATGAAAAATAATTAATTGCATCCCGAAAAAATTGCGTGGCACTATATTCTATATAAAATGAAGTACTGATTGCGCATGCACCAAAGGCGAAATAAATTATTTTATATTATATTTTGTGTTAATTAGGCATATATATATACACGATTAAACACAAATTATTGTTCGAATGATGAATATCATTTATGCTCTGTCGGCGGTGGAGCATCTTTAAAATACTGTATATGAATGCTACACTCATTATTTACTACAGACGAAATGTTGTAGAGGAAGCATACTTAACATATGTATCTATAAAAAAAGGTATGCAAATACGAGTATTTATGTGTACCTGGTATTGCATATTAAATTGATGTTTTTTTAATATCTGATGAATATCATACGTGTACCATATTTAATTGATGCATTTTACAATAATTTATGGAATACCTGATGAATATTCATTTGGTGTATTTTAAAACATTATGAATATTCATTTGATGTATTTTAATATCTGATGAATATTTATTTTGATATATTTTAATACCTGATGAATATTCATTTGTGTATCTTAATGTGTGCCTGTTATTGCATATTCATTTGATGCATTGTAATACCTGATGAATGTGTACCTGGTAATTTGCATATTCATTTGATGCATTTTAATACCTCATAAATATTGTATGTGTACCTGGTATTACATGTATAGCTGCATTTTAATACCAGTTGAATATTCATTTGATGTGTTTTAATACAGGATGATTACAATGTCTTCATTGCTCCAAAATGAAATCAAATATGTAGGCATATATGCAGAACACAGTTTGGGGAAACCAATATGCATTTGAAATTTACATACTATGATTTGTATGGGTAAAATTTGCCTTCCGATTTTTCATTTATTTATATATGTTTATTTATTTTTGAGGAGGTGGGAGAGGGTGAGGGTTCAGCATAAAATATAAAATGATTGGTCAGAGTGATGGGTTCAGGAAAAAAAGTCTGAAAAGTGTCTTTTTTATCTGGATAACAATAACTACTATACCAATCACAACAATAAACGTACAACAAGCAGTTTATACAATATTAGCTACCAAATGAATAAAACTGTTATTTAAGATTGGTTACGAATATGCCAAAGAAGAAAGAAAATTAAGTACTGTAAAATATAAAACCTTAATTTGTTTGTGTTCTTAGATACTTGGGAATCTCCAATATCAATCCCAATCATATGCTAATTATAACCATCCGATGATGGTGGGCTAATAATATTAGCTACAGTATACAACTCAAGAAGCGCCCACGTTCCTGTAAGCGCCCCTCCCCTTTTTGAGGCCTCATTTTAATGACCAGGCATAAGGCCAAAACTGTATAAGTTTGCTATAATTTTGTCTAATTTCACACTTTTTCATTATAAATACTGTGGGCGCTTATTAGGTCGAAGAGAGTAAATGTATTTTATTGCATTTGCTGGCAAAGTAAAATAAAGGGAGATAACCCTAATAGATTAGAATGCATTATTTGATATATAGGGTTGTGTCAATTTCAAAAAGTAAACAAAAACTCTCCCCGAGAACAAATTTACAAAAAAAAATCATCTTTGGCATGATGGGCAAATTACATTTACGCTTTATACGTGAACTAATTAATTGAAAGAATTTTCCACCACCAACGAATGAAATTTCTATCAAACACAGGAGCAGAGGAATTTGTAATTTTGCCTATTTTTCTTCAGTTACAAAAGCCACTTACTTTACACCATTACCACCATTGAAAAGTTTCCGTTTTTAATTTTTAATTATCTTCATTCGATATAAAAGTAATTAATTGTGTCCCGATGTATGCCCTATATGGAATTAAGCACAGACTTATATGCATGCACCAAATGCAATTTTTTGTATGCATTTCTGTGTTAATTAGACACATATTATCAGTCACATGAAGATACATCAGTTATTATTCAAATGATTGGTATCGTTTCTGCTCTGTTGGGGATGGAACATCTTTAACAATATGTTTTGTATAAAATATTGCAAATTAAAGAACATGATTATACTGTTGATTGGGTATAAGTATAAAATCAACAAATACAGTTTTTATAATCCCCAACAACTTGACATGCATCATCTAATTAACTTGATCCAGTAGATCTGAATTAATTACACATGCAAAATAATTTTGACACTTTATGTCATTCAAGGTGACAAAAATCACATAAATCAGATTTATAATCTTAAACAAGTTTCACCAGGAACACAGAGATATAGACTCATTGCTTAATAAATTTGTATTTCCAATACAATCTAAGAATCAAATCGAGTAATTTGGATGGAGCTCAGTAAAGCATTACTAAAATATATCTCCATATCTTAATGAATCTAATCAACCATACAGCATGCATATATCCTTGATACATAATGTTTACATAACTAATGGAACATAACATGAATGAGCATAAATAAGGTAACAGAATCACTCTTTTTTTTTTAAACATGTCCATAAAGAGCTTATGGAAAGCTTCACTTTCACATCTATAGAGGCCAGTATATACCATACAACAGTCACCTGAGTTCTAAAGTGCATAATTCTCTACTAGGTTTATATCAACAAAGATTTGCATACATTATTTCCCATTATATAGAAAATAAAATCTTTTTGTACCTGATATGGCAAACATTGAGTATCGCCCTTGATCTCCATCAGATAAACAAACTAACCTGTTTTGTCATAAAATGGACAGCCATCAATACTGTAGTCGCTAAACCTGCCTATATTATTAGGCTTTTTTTAATTTAAATTTTTTTTTGGCCTAATATTAGGCAATAATATAAAATAAAAAAGCCTAATAATATAGGCAGGTTTATAGTGGACTATCAATACTGCACAGTGGAGGCCAACAATTGAACATGGGTTCTCCTTTTAGAGAGGATGCCAGGAAAAACAAGAAATGGCAGAACAAAATGGCTATATTATTCTCTAACAGATTTTACCTTAAAAACCTATAAAATTGTTATGTGATAAAGTATATCTTGAATTTTGAAACATTTGTATCATTTGAAGCTCACAAAAACTTTGACAATTTAATTGCCTTTATAGAACATGGTAAAGGTAACATGAAAAATTCTTTATGTTTAATTCAAATTTGGCAAAATTTATTCTTAAATATCTATGGTATAATTTCCCTAATTTATTATTTTGAAATATGGGTAATTATCTATGGCACCATAAAATGAATTCTGAATGTTATTCTTCCAGAGCTATGATATTTTTTGTCTGAATTTAATTCCAATGGTGAAATATGTCAATGAAATGTAGCATGATGATGTAAAGACACAAGATGAAACACATTTTACAAAATGGCATTCAAATAATCACTCTTTCAATTTCATTTAAAATGAAAGGGTGAGGATGATTTTCGCTGAGAAATTTACGGTATTTTTATCATTCATTAAGTTACAATTATAATTTTAAAGTGATGATCTAATATTCATTAAATGACCTCGGTATAAAACGCAGGACGATCCAGTCCAAACATGCAATGAACAAATGGAATAATAAAAGATATTGCCATACCGAGACAGTAGAACATTACAAATTTGTACCCGACTTCCACTTGTGGATGTTTCTTTTCAGGTTTCTCTAAACCAAGCATGTAGGAGAAAAATTTAACAAGAGGAGGTTTTAAAAGGAATTGCATAGTAAACAGAATTACAGTACCAACAAAGAAACGCATAACAGACAGAGCAAAAACTTTTAAAGTTGGCAGCTCCACTTCGTAAGGAATGGCGTCTTTGTTGTCAACAACGCTGGTGAAGCCCAAATGCAGGTTGAACCAGGCACCAAGGCCAACCCCGGCAAGTACAGCAACGATTTGGACAGCGTCACCACGAGTGTTATATGTGTAAACGTCTCCAGTCTTACTGCTGGGATAGAACACCGTACACATGGCCAGGCTACTGATGAAAATAACCATTGGAGCAAATGGATGAGTCTGTTGGTACCAGTCGAAGTCGGCAACGTACGGCGTGGTTAGGACAATGACGGTCAACGACATCACAATGCCTGCTAGAATATCCTACAACAGGCCAAAGAAATTAAAGTTAGTAATTTAGTTATAACCAATGTGTGTGAATAGTAACTTTGATCGAAAGTCTAAGCCCATTTTCATAAATATTCCATGAATTTAAGGAATCCCTTAAATTAAAATTCTCTATAGGAAAACATTACAGGTTTTTAGGATATGGCTTTATCTTAAACTTAAGATTTTCCTTAACATTTGTAATGTTTTTGTTTGGGGAAATATAAGTTTAAAGATATAAGAAATACAAGATAACAATGGTCAAAGAAAGACTTAAAAGGTGATAATTTTGGTTACCCATGAAATAAATCCTAAGACACATTACACATTATTATCGATTTTATTGATAATAAGCAACATGATTGGGCAAAAGAGGCTAAGCCTATATATAAACCCTCTCCAGACTTGTACCTATCCATGTGACTACAAAACCTTGATTAATTATTTATTCAGTGAGCAGGAAGTTGAAATGTCCTACAAATTTAATCAATCATGATTCATATTGAAACAAATGGACTATAGAATTTGCAAAACACGATGATATTGATTTAACAAGATTATTTGAATTCCTCCCCGAGCAGAGTTGTGTAATGTTTATACAAGACAAATATATAACAAGGACTCCTCCCCCACCCCCTCTCTCGACAAGAGCATTAACAGGGAAATTGCATTTTTTTCAGATATTGCATAACAGAACTAGGAAATAGAAAAATTTGAGATAAAATTAATACATTTATCGTAAATTTGAAAGCTTGAAATTTTAACTCCTATAGGTGGCTAAAGTCTGATAAAAACTTGTTTGTGAAATTACCTTGAGATTCATTTGCTTACTACTATAAGTACATATAACAAATGTGCACATTTCGTTTAACCGCAATGTAATGTAAATTTGCAAGCAGATCATGCACAAAACTCATCATTTATTTAACTTAATTTTGCTGAATAGGATAATTAAACTTCACATATGCCCACAGGTTTGGAAAAAGAATTACAATAGAAACAAAGGGAAGATGATGAGGAAAATTTTGATTGAATTTTGAAAATGCTCATGCATGCAAGTCCTCCAATGACATTTTCATCATAAAATTATAATTATAAATGGAGGAAACATTTTAATAAGTACCTCCCTTCTTCTATATCCCTCCATCTCATCACTAATCAAATATAGATCAGTGGAAAAGGCACATTTGGATTTTCAAACTATGTAAAAATATTCCACTATGAACAATATTGAGATGATTCCATATGGTAACTCATCAGTTAAGGTCAAATAATGAATGTCTTTTCGACTTTGGTGGCAACGAAATAAAAAGTCAGCTTGTGTAGTACCTCCAGGGAAAAAACCACCAACATATATATGTAGCTACAAATGTATAGGAACAACACACTTTTATAAATTAGTATTGAGTAAATTTGCAACCCTGGCTGCAGATATAAAAATTATAGATATAATAGTAGAAAATCGGACATGTGACATTTAAAGTGTTGGATCATCATTTCTATGTATACGATGCTACTTTTGTCTAGAACTGCTCAAATCGCTCTGACAGTAGTGTGTTTACCTTATATATATATTTACATTTACAAGTTTTTATTTGTTGTTTATTTTCATTTCAAGAAACAGATTTTATGCAATATTATCTGTAACATTTTATCCATTTGCTAGAATATATGCATATTTAATTAGTTTTCTGAGCCGTAAAATATTGATTGTAACAGATGATGCTAAAATAAACAGTTAATTAGAACTTAGTAAATATTCATTTATTTTTGTATAACTATCAATCTGGGCTCGTGATTAAAATTCATGATATACATGATAATTTGTTAGCACATACAGATGATAAATGGCATCATGCAGATGTAAATTGCACCAAAGAGGTATTAAATCGTGTGAATCCAACAGGATATGCCATTTAAAGAATAACAAAAATTCCATGGAAGTGTGTATGTCACTTGTACAACAGTTTGAAACATCACAAACTAGAAATATGTCTGTTAAGACATTAAGTGCTCGCTAAATACTTCCTAACCTTAATTTCCGCTATGAAATCATCCTCTGAAACAGGTATACATAGCACTTTTGCTCATTATCCTTGGGACTATTGCAAAGAGATGGTTTACACCATTAGTGTATTGTTATAAATACTTTCCTTTACTTCATCAGAACTTTAAATGTGAAAATTACTTTGAAGTTCTTTGTTACATAAAAGTGTGTTTATTAATTATCATATTGATATTGATATGATAAACTTGTTTCATTGTTCAAAATAGTCGTTCGCTAGATTATCGTCAAGTCTCTGTGCACGTGCGCATGGTGACTTACCTGTGTCATGCTTGAACGCCTTTCTGGGGTTCATTATATCTAGCGCTGAGACACTCAGACTGATATTTTATAATGTGTTTTTTCATTCGGTTTCTTTCACACAAAGCTGTGTGATTTTATAAATATTAATTAGAACTGCAGCAAATGCAGTCTTTGATCACAGGGTTTAGTTAGCGATAGTGCAACATCCACCTAGGACCTAGGATGATATGAAATAAATTGAATATGCGGCCAGTGTAGCATGGTATTTTGAATCATGGTATATTGACCCCGGGGTCAAAATACCATTATGGTGAAATGACAGTTGTTTAAATCTCATATGTTTAAATAAAGTAAATCAAATGGTATTTTGACCCCCCCCCCTTCCCCAAAAAAAAATTAAAAAATGCCTTCCACATGCTAGCCATAGGTCTAACTTAATCCTAATTTGAAGTTTATCATAAATGAGAAGAAAATATCATGTTTACAAGTGTTATAATAACTTTTAGAAGGGGGGGGTCATTTTACCATGGGGGGGGGGGGGGGTCATTTCACCATAATGGTATTTTGACCCCGGGGTCATTCTACCATGGGGGTCAAAATACCATACTACACCGGTACTAAAAGTTATCCGTTTTGTCACTTTTATTGACTTTATAAACCTGAATTACATTGTATTGGTCCAGAAATTTCCAAAGTCGATCAGATGCTTAGAATATCGTGACCGATGCAAGAGCTTGTATCATACGCCGCTTGAAGTTTACATAAGACAAATGCATTAAGCACTGTGAAATGTCACTGTTGTTAATTTGTAGTAGATTATCTCTGACAAGTATATCCTAATATGTGTTTTTGAAAGTTTGGTGTCGCTAAATCATGGCGAAATCTATTTAACGCTATAAAACACTGACTTCCGGTATCGTGTGCGCAGTTGGTATCTGCACATAGTGGATGTACACAGTCGACAAGGAAAATAATACTACCAGTACACTCGCACTAAAAACAGTTATTTAAAGTTGAAAATATTGTTAAGAATTTGTTGAAGTTATCAAGTCCTTTAACTTTTGAAAATATTGACTGATTTTGACCAGTATCGAACTTATCCGTGATCTCATTGATATAAAGTAATAAATTGTATACCAAGTTTGGTTGAAATCGGACAATAAATAGTAAAGTTATCGAGTGGAAACCATGGGTTTATCCGTTTTGACGATTTTAAAGTCACGTAACTCTTGCAAATATTGACGGATTTTGACCATTATCAAACTCATTTGAGATCTCATTGATATTAAGCAATATACCAAATTTGGTGGAAATTAGACAATAAGTTATCGAGCAGAAACTTAATGGATTTATCTGTTTTGACAATTTTCAAGTCCAGTAACTCTTGCAAATATTGACGGATATTGACCATGTATATAAAGACATTTATATAAAACAACATACCAAATTTGGTTGAAATGGGACAATGAACACAAATGTTATCGCACGGAAACCTTTTCCCGGACGCCGCCGACGCCAACATTATGTGTACCATTAACACTAAGTGATACCTACATGTACATGTCGCCTTTGTGTTGCAGGCACCACAAGAATCATACTTCATTTGAAAACTCAAATTTATAAAAATGTCAAATTTAGAAAAAGAACATTTCTAATATCACTCCTCATGCAGACATATTGTCACACGGTTTGGAGAAAGTCATAAAATACTCATCTTATTAAATGCCATGAACAAAAACTTTCTAACCGTAAAGTATTTCATGTTCTGCTTCCTGCAACTTTAGGTCAGACATCTTGTCAACTTGCTGAGACAAGAAATGACTTAAGTAATCGAAACAAGAAATATATGCTCAAACTATATATATATATATATATAAAGGGGAGACAACTTACCAGTACTGAGTGTACTCCAAGATAGAGGCGGCTGAGGCTGACCATGCTACACCACAACACTGCCGCGACGATCAGAGCCGGAATGTACACCTGTAACATACAAATCATTGTAGACACTTGTTATCATAATATTATTACATTGTATATGACATTATTATAAATAAGTAATTTATGTCATTATAATATTATTATATGACATTATTACTTATATGTGACATTGTTATAATATTATTATATGACATTATTATAATATTATTACATGTCATTATCATAATATCATATTGCATGACATAATTATTACAATGAGGTTCAAATAGGGCAGAAGATTATTATGGGATGAAATATTGCAACGTTATCACAGCTGATCAATATTTTAAGATCATCCTTTAAATACCTTTTTAAAATCAATGACTTATTAAAAATTATATAAAGAGGTTTTGACTGAATACTTAAATACCCGGCCAGGGCTGAACCAGGGAGCTTCTGTTTCACCCTCCAGGTTATATGTAATTCTACATGATCTCTTAAATCAGACTCCCTGTTACTTTATTAGGATTTTCAGTTATCTAACCTCTTGTATTACAAATGTGTGACGTGATATTGGCTTTATATAATCTGTACATATATGCTCTCTTGATTGTATTGGGATAATATTATATCCATCCTCAGCAGTGAATACGGTGATTGGTCAATCAATTTAGTAATACCTAAATGTTTTTGGCTGCTTATTTCTGTTAAGGGTTACATTGGCAAAAAAAAACAGGGTCGGGGGTAGATTGGGATCTTTATTTTTATTGGGTTTTTTTGTGTGTTTTTCACTCAAAAATAATGGTCAGAACCAGAGTCTGAAATCAAAATCCTGACTTTTAGTTTTTTTTTGCAGAAAAGTGGAAAAAGAGTCAGGGGTAAAAAATTAGAGTCAGGTAACCCTAAACAGACCTTTTTTTTTCTTTTTTTCTTGGCCTTATAAGGAAATAGGACAGAATTAAATTTAAATACATGTATTATATTATATACATGTACTTACATGTACAATGGAAAATCATTTATATTCCTGAAGACCTGGATCAAGAATTAAAGTACTAGAGGAATTCGAAGCTCATTGAGTTTTAAATTGTTTTTTTATGTATTTAACTCTACACATATACATATACTTTTTTGACATGTACTTACAATGTATACATGATCCTCATGTATGTAATTGTATAGTACACGAGAGTGTGTAGGGGCTGGTAATTATAAGGGATTAACTATATATTTTTACGCTTTATTTCATATTGTATAATCTTCCAAACTCTTGGTATCTTTATATGTTGCACATTTTCCCAAATTTCCAAAGTAGTTAAAAAAAACACCTTTTTCAACATAAAGATAGTCTTTGTCTTAAATTATGCTGTGCCTCGCTAGGATATCTGGAATTGTTGATTTAAGGTGTTAGTAGTGTTTACACATTGCTGGGTGGTATTGATTTTACATATCTGTGTAAAGGCTGTAGAAATAGGGTCAAGAGAATTAATAAATCTAGTCTCTATAAATCAACAGCAGTACTAGATATGCACTTTATAATTTCATTGGCATAGAAAGTGGACAAATTCTTGGCATTATCCATGAAAAAGGTTAATAACATTAGCTACTTAAAATTTAAAGACGATCCACCGCCGACAGAGCATAAATGATATTCATCATTTGAACAATAGTTGATGTTTAATCGTATAGACATATGTCTAATTAACACAAAAAATAATACAAAATAATTTATTTGCTTCTGGTGCATATGCAATCAGTACTTCATTCCATATAGGACATAGTGCCACAGATTTTTTTTCAGGTTGCAATTAATAAGTTTTATTATTTTTATCTTGAAGTAAAATTAGAAGCTCAAACTTTTCAATGGTGGTAATGGTGTAAAGAAAGTAACTTTTGTAACTGAAGAAAAATACAAATTTGTCTGCACATGTTTTTGATAGAGAAATAGAGAAATATTACCATTTGTCAGCAGTGGAGCTACTTTAAGGTCAAACTTGTGTGCTTAAAGGAACTTTTTAAAAGAAACAAAATTACAGGACAACATTGTGACGTCCTTGCCAAAATTTAAACACCACGTGTTTATGTTACATCTTTCCCAACTCGGGAACACGTTATGAAACTTCAGAGAACCATTACTATAACTATGTATATATGTATATACCTTTAACAAATTTGCATATATATATATACATATTTAAGGCCATATAGTAATGTTGAACAGGATATCCTAGCTAAGAACTCAGTAGTGACAGCCTGTATATAAACATATATATACTTATTTGGTCTCATCGTTACCATCCCCCCCCGCTCATCGGAATTTTGCATACCGTATTCCACCCAATAAGTGTCCAAGTCCATATAAGTAATACACCCCTTTTTGAGGCCGCCATTTCAATTGCCCAGGCATAAATAAAGACCAAAACTACACAAAACTGTATAGATTTGCAATAATTTCATCTTATTAGCACCTTTTCATTTTTTCAAGTTTTTAAAAACTCTGGGTGTTTATTGGGTCAAGTATGGTAATTAGTCACAGGTAGATAGGAATGTTTTTGCTAGCAGTGGCAAACATATCCTGAAACCTGAAGGATTTGTAGCACCTAACGCAAGGAACCTTCTGAGTTAAAGAATATATACAGTACAATTAATAGATTTATAATAATATATATATATATATATCAAGAAAAAAATATATCAACACGGCATTCCTTTTCGCTAACGTTTTCAGGCCTTTCAGGCCATCTTCAGGCGATTGTTTATTTACTTTAGCTTAGATATATATGTATATGCTAGCTGTAACCAATTGATCCATAATCTGCAATTACCGGGTACTTTAAGCTGCTTTGAAGATTGAAATTTGAGACAAAACTGATTGGGTCCATCAAAAACATCAAATACCGGTATGAAGTTAAAAGCGATGTGATACTAATTATACTGCATTTTCCATACCTTTGCCCTCAAAGACACAAATTGTTGTGATAGTATAATTAACCCTTCCCCTGCAGTTCTTTTTTTCCCATACCTTTAATTTGCTCCAAAAAAACCTGTCTCTATAGTGGATTTTAATTTGGCACTACTTTGTAACAGGAGAGGAGAAATTGTACTGATCACACTGAAGTTCAAACCTTGACAAGTCTTGGATTCTAGTACTAAGCATTTTAAATTTAAGCCAATTTAATAAAGCAATTTCATTTCAAAAACAAGTGCAATACCGCATATATATACATGTAATACATTGTTATCTACTATCAGTACATGTACAGAAACTGTATGTTAAAGATGCTCTACCGCCGACAGAGCATAAATGATATTCATCACTTGAACAGTAATTGGTGTTTAATTGTGTATATTTTTATATAATTAGCACAAAAAAAAAGTAATGCAATAATTTATTTTGCTTTTGGTGCATAAGCAATCAGTATTTCATTCCCTATAGGATATAGTGACATGGAATTTTTTCGGGATGCAATTAATTATTTTTTATATTTTTAACTTAAAGTAAAATTAGAAGCTCAAACTTTTCAATGGTGTTAATGGTGTAAAGTAAGTAACTTTTTTAACTGAAGAAAAGAACTTAATTTTCTGCTCATGTTTTTGATAGTGAAAAAAAATACCATTTATCAACAGTGGAGCATCTTTAAACAATTATTTAAAGCTCTCAATGAACTCTGAGAAAAACAAATGAAGCCCTTAGAATAACAAGTTTCGAGATCTATAACAAAAATTTATGAAAGATGCAAGAAAATGCTCTCTTAAATTACAGAATAGCTTTCCTCTTCTATTAGATGAGCAAGGATATAAAATAACAAAAATGTACAGTGTAAATAGGCACCTGAAGTAGCTAATTAAATTTACTAGTTAAAGACTTCACAACATTGAAGTGCACAAATGTAAAGGCCAGTGACCTGATCAACATTGAGTACTGAGTACTGCCGGGTGTACACATAGTACTCATCATATACCTGTGTGACTGGAATCAGATAACAATACAATGCCTTTGCAGAACTTATCAAAGTCTTCCAATGGATCAATGGTGTAGAGCAATTATGTAATTAGAACTTAATCTCTTTAGCTAAATAGGTGTACCGTAAACTTTTATCTTATTTATATAATATGCAGTACAAGAGCTGACCAATGTTTAATAAGGTCTCAGAGGGGCTAATTGAATCAAAATTAGGTTCAGTGTTTTTTTTCAGTTAATTTACATGTGTATACATGTACTGTTTATTATTCAGAATTGTTTCCCATTGTGTTAATCAAATTTATTGACATTAAAATTACAATGTGGATGTGTATAATAATGTTTGTGTCTTGATAAAGCTAACAAACATCAAAGTATCTGAAAGATGTGGAGTGACAAAATATTATTTTATTTGTGCTCACAGTTGGTGCACTTCTGATACAGACACATGTATGTATGATCTATATGTTGATATACGTGTAGACTATATACTATATACACCTGGTACACAAGTAAAAAGACCAATACCAGGTCTGTTTGGTCATAGGTACCTGGCTCGTTTAAAAAAAAAAAAAAACATGTTGTAAACCTAATATAACATATATTATGTATTACAATGTCTCATATTTTTTTTAAATGCGCCAGGAACCTATGCATGGTTTGATACATGAGTAGGCCAACTGTCCCATGTGTGTTTAACCTTCTGGTAATTGGCCAGGTAAAGGTATAACAATCTATAAGTATAATACACAGTCTGTAACCTATGTCAATGTCTCAACATGATATTTCTATACACGATCATGCAACCCTGTCTACAAAGAAAAGAAGGTCTTTATTATAGCAAGTGGTCTATACAGGTCAAACTTTGGACCCCAGTGAGTCTTACCAAGCAAGTGGTCATTATATAGTATACAGGCAGGTTTTACTGTAAATATTTGCAGTCCATCAATTTTAAATTTTTAGCATCTTTCCAACTAATTGGCATCACTTGACTACTATCATTTTGATTCATTAAAATGGTGTAAAGAAAAGCAAAATTGGGCATGAAATTTTTATGTTCAGTATGGATGCTCATAAGTTTTACAATATATCAACATGAGTGATCACAATTAAAAGTAAAATTATAAGCAGTACAATTATTAATTTACATGTGATTATTGCCTATTTTTTTATATATAGTTTTAATCATTGTCTTTCAAAAAAAAACAAAAACTTTTTGAACTTTGTTCAAAGATTACAGAGTGATGGCCAGCTTTATTTCCTAAGTTAAAGCCACAAAGTTCACCACAATGTACCATTACTCAATTATTTGATGTACATCAAAGAACCAAATTAACTGTTCTTTGTTATCGCATAAAGAGCCTTCATTTAGCTTAATGATGACATAGTCCAGGGGTGGATATTATGTCTGTGAGAGTATTCCCTGCAATGTCAAGGATGAAATGCAAAATGAAAATATGATCACCATCTAATGTATTTATTTTATTTGTCCTACATATTGATAAATTTGATACAAGACTTAATTGTCTACCGCAAATGGTAATTATTTTAAATTATGCGCCTCCTTCATTTTCATAGTTTTCGAAAGCCTTATTGTGTCAAATATGGTATCTGAACCAGGAAGCTGTGACAGAAATAGAAGGGGCAGGCTCTTGTTTAAATATCCGCATCAGATCCTAAGGTACACACACTTACCTGTGGTGTAAAACAGTCATGACAGACCATATTATATTTGTATTGCGTGTAGTGTGACAGATGTTTAGTGAGACATGGTAATAAGACAGTTGTGTAGTTAGACAATGAAGTGGAACAGGTGTGTAGTGAGACAGGTGTGTAGTGTGACAGGTGTGTAGTGTGACAGGTGTGTAGTGTGACAGGTGTGTAGTGAGACAGGTGTGTAGTGAGACAGGTGTGTAGTGTGACAAGTGTGTAGTGTGACAGGTGTGTAGTGAGACATGGTAATAAGACAGTTGTGTAGTTAGACAATGAAGTGGAACAGGTGTGTAGTGAGACAGGTGTGTAGTGTGACAGGTGTGTAGTGTGACAGGTGTGTAGTGTGACAGGTGTGTAGTGTGACAGGTGTGTAGTGTGACAGATGTGTAGTGAGACAGGTGTGTAGTGTGACAGGTGTGTAGTGAGACAGGTGTGTAGTGAGACAGGTGTGTAGTGTGACAGATGTGTAGTGAGACAGGTGTGTAGTGTGACAGGTGTGTAGTGAGACAGGTGTGTAGTGTGACAGATGTGTAGTGTGACAGGTGTGTAGTGAAACAGTGCGTGTAGTGTGACAGATGTGTAGTGAGACAGGTGTGTAGTGTGACAGATGTGTAGTGTGACAGGTGTGTAGTGAAACAGTGTGTGTAGTGTGACAGATGTGTAGTGAGACAGGTGTGTAGTGTGACAGATGTGTAGTGTGTAGTGGAGCAGGTGTGTAGTGAGACAGGTGTGTAGTGAGACAGGTGTGTAGTGTGTAGTGGAGCAGGTGTGTAGTGAGACAGGTGTGTAGTGTGTAGTGGAGCAGGTGTGTAGTGTGTAGTGGAGCAGATGTGTAGTGAGAAAGTGTGTGTAGTGAGACAATGTGTGTGGTGAGCCAGGTGTGTAGTGAGACAGTTGTGTAGTGAGACAGGTGTGTAGTGAGACAGGTGTATAGTGAGACAGGTGTGTAGTGAGACAGGTGTATAGTGAGACAGGTGTGTATTGAGACAGGTGTGTAGTGAGACAGGTGTGTAGTGGAGCAGGTGTGTAGTGAAACAGTGTGTGTGGTGAGAGTGTGTGTAGTGAGACAGTGTGTGTAGTGAGACAGTGTGTGTAGTGAGACAGTGTGTGTAGTGAGACAGTATGTGTAGTGAGACAGTGTGTAGTGAGACAGGTGTGTAGTGAGACAGGTGTGTAGTGAGACAGGTGTGTAGTGTGACAGGTGTGTAGTGTGACAGATGTGTAGTGTGACAGGGTGTAGTGAGACAGGTGTAAAGTGAGACAGGTGTGTAGTGAGACAGGTGTGTAGTGAGACAGTTGTGTAGTGAGACAGGTGTGTAGTGAGACAGGTGTGTAGTGTGACAGGGTGTAGTGAAGCAGGTGTCTAGTGAGACAGTGTGTAGCAAGACAGATGGATAGTGATATAGGTGTGTGGTGAGACAGGTGTGTAGTGAGACAGTTGTGTAGTGAGACAGGTGTGTAGTGTGACAGGGTGTAGTGAGACAGGTGTGTAGTGAGACAGATGTGTAGTGAGACAGGTGTGTATTGAGACAGGTGTGTAGTGAGACAGATGTGTGTAGTGAGACAGTGTGTGTAGTGTGAGATGGGTGTGTAGTGAGACAGATGTGTAGAGAGACAGGTGTGTATTGAGACAGGTGTGTAGTGAGACAGGTGTGTAAGGAGATAGGTGAGTAGGGAGATAGGTGTGTAGTAAGATTTGAGTGTAGTGAGATAGATGTGTAGTGAGACAGGTGTGTAGCGTGATAGGTATGTAATGAAACAGGAGTGTAGTGAGACAGGTGGATAGTTGGGCTAGTGTGTAGTGAGATAGGTGTGTAGTGTGATAGGTGTGTAGTGTGATAGGAGTGTAGTGAGACAGGTGTGTAGTGAAACAGGTGGATAGTTGGGCTGGTGTGTAGCGTGACAGGTGTGTAACGAGACAGGTGTGTAGTGAGATAGATGTGTAGAGAAATATGTGTGTAGCATGATAGGTGTGTAGTGAGACAGGTGTGTAGAGAGACAGGTGTGTAGTGTGACAGGTGTGTAGTGAGACATGGTAATAAGACAGTTGTGTAGTTAGACAGTGTAGTGAAACAGGTGTGTAGTGAAGCAGGTGTGTAGTGAGACAGTTTGTGTGGTGAGACAGTGTGTGGTGAGACAGGGGTGTAGTGAGACAGTTTGTGTAGTGTGACAGGTGTGTAGTGAGACAGGTGTGTAGTGTGACAGATGTGTAGTGAGATAGGTGTGTAGTGAGACAGTGTGTGTAGTGAGACAGGTGTGTAGTGTGACAGGTGTGTAGTGACACAGTTTGTGTGGTGAGACAGTGTGTGGTGAGACAGGTGTGTAGTGAATGTCCTATGAAACAGGTTTGTTGAAAATACATGTTTGGAGTGAGACATGTGTGTAAGGCAGTAATGGAATGAGACAGTTGTGTAGTGAGACAGGTGTGTAGTGTGTAGTGGAGCAGGTGTGTAGTGAGACAGTGTGTGTAATGAAACAGGTGTGTAGTGAGACAGGTGTGTAGTGTGACAGGTGTGTAGTGTGACAGGTGTGTAGTGTGACAGGTGTGTAGTGTGACAGGTGTGTAGTGTGACAAGTGTGTAGTGTGACAAGTGTGTAGTGTGACAAGTGTGTAGTGTGAAGGTGGTGTAGTGTGAGATGATGTGTGTGTAGTGTGAAACAGTGTGTGTAGTGTGACAGGTGTGTAGTGTGACAGGTGTGTAGTGTGACAGTTGTGTAGTGTGACAGGTGTGTAGTGTGACAAGTGTGTAGTGAGACAGATGTGTAGTAGACAGGTGTGTATTGAGACAGGTGTGTAGTGTGAGATGGGTGTGTAGTGAGACAGGTGTGTAGTGTGACAGGTGTGTATTGAGACAGGTGTGTAGTGGACAGGTGTGTAGGACAGGTGTGTAGACAGTGTGTGTAGTGTGACAGGTGTGTAGTGAGACAGGTGTGTAGTGGACAGGTGTGTAGTGAGACAGATGTGTAGAGTGTGACAGTGTGTATGTGACATGTGTAGTTGACAGATGTATGTGTGTGATGACAGGTGTGTGACAGTGTGACAGATGTGTATTGTGACAGGTGTGTAGTGTGACAGTGTGTATGAGTGTGAGAAGGGTGGTAGTGAGACAGATGTGTGTAGTGAGACAGGTGTGTATTGAGACAGGTGTGTATTGAGACAGGACAGTGTGTATTGAGACAGGTGTGATGAGACAGGTGTGTATTGAGACAGGTGTGTAAGGAGATAGGTGAGTAGGGAGATAGGTGTGTAGTAAGATTTGTGTGTAGTGAGATAGGTGTGTAGTGAGACAGGTGTGTAGCGTGATAGGTATGTAATGAAACAGGAGTGTAGTGAGACAGGTGGATAGTTGGGCTAGTGTGTAGTGAGATAGGTGTGTAGTGTGATAAGTATGTAGTATGATAGGAGTGTAGTGAGACAGGTGTGTAGTGAGACAGGTGTGTAGTGAGACAGGTGTGTAGTGTGACAGGTGTGTAGTGAGATAGGTGTGTAGTGAGATAGATGTGTAGAGAAATATGTGTGTAGCATGATAGGTGTGTAGTGAGACAGGTGTGTAGAGAGACAGGTGTGTAGTGTGACAGGTGTGTAGTGAGACATGGTAATAAGACAGTTGTGTAGTTAGACAGTGTAGTGAAACAGGTGTGTAGTGAAGCAGGTGTGTAGTGAGACAGTTTGTGTGGTGAGACAGTGTGTGGTGAGACAGGTGTGTAGTGAGACAGGTGTGTAGTGAGACAGGTGTGTAGTGAGACAGTGTGTGTAGTGAGACAGGTGTGTAGTGAGACAGGTGTGTAGTGAGACAGTGTGTGGTGAGACAGGTGTGTAGTGTGACAGGTGTGTAGTGAGACAGTTTGTGTTGTGAGACAGTGTGTAGTGAGACAAGTGTGTAGTGAATGTCCTATGAAACAGGTTTGTTGAAAATACAAGTTTGGAGTGAGACATGTGTGTAAGGCAGTAATGGAATGAGACAGTTGTGATCAGAATTAAACCAATCAATGATGTGTAAGTGGAACATGTATATGTGGAATTAAGTAAAATGTTATGTTGATTAAACAGTTGTTGCAATGCAGAGACAGGTATAAGCCATGTACAGAGACGATGAAGCAATACAGTTAATGATTTATGTGTTGTCTTAGGAAATATAACAGCTTCGTATATGTGCCACTTTGCAGGCGAAGCTAGACCCAGTCGATGAGCGATCACACGACCTCCCAACAATCACGGGGATAGATTTTGTAGCTAGATCCCGTTTCAGGTGTGTCAGTTGTACAGGTAAATCTACCCATCTGACCTCATTTCTAACATACCTGGGGAAGACATCTAGCAGTCTTAAATGACCACAACAGGTATGACAGATAGGGCGGGTGTTATGCGTGTATAGCTGAGGGAAACGGTTCTAGATTTTTTTTATTGTATTGTTTTTATTTGTCATTTTAAATGTCGATAGACACCAATGAAAGACGAATACTTAATATATTTTGTAATTAACACCTTACCTGATACCTGGAGATGATGAGAATGGCTAGAACGACTGGTATGGCAGTCGCCGACATAGCATGGGTGGACGGCATTGCAAATTCTTGTAAATAATAAGTTTCCAGTCTCACCACCGGTGGGGAGGAGGGGCGGGGCCACATCAAATAATCTTTAGTTCCCTGCCCGACCCACATACACAAGCACCAAACTAAGGCCGTCTGCCTGATGAGCAATGAATCACAATTCCACATACAGCACGGGTAGAACAGGAGATAGAACGCCTCATTACCGAGTGAAGATGCTATCGTGAAAAAATGGAGCAACACTTTATATCTTATCGTATAGTCTGAAATATCTGTGGCGGGAGGATCCCCAGATTTTTCCCAATCATCTTCAGTTATTGGTTGTTTTTTACATTTCCTTTCCTGCAACCCGCTAAATGATGCATTGTTATCTTCACGTGTCGTCTGCCCATCCAGGTAAGTTGACATCTCAGCCGGTTTAAATGTTCCACCTGAATGAACTGTCGTATCTCCATTGCCACACCTACTTGTTTTCCTCGAATAATGCACACCACAGAATCTTTGAAATTTTGCTGTAAGCTCTGGATTGTTGAGTCTTGTTAACAAATCCATCCTTTGGTTCTGCCTTCGCCTCCAGTTCCGAACTGATTGCAGATTTTCACCTGTGTCCGGTTGGTACCACGGGCACGCTCAGCGGCTTTACGTAAATCGATATTTATAGACGGTACACTCGTGTGGTCATGTGATTAAAATTGTTACCTAGATTAGAACAAGGGGTCCCAACACGGGGGTTTTCCTAAAGAGGCGTGACAGAGTACAATTAAAATCCTTTCCGATTACAATGTACTTGTAAAATATACTTGTAATGTTGCGAAATATGCTTTAAAATGTCAAGAAATAGCGCTTGATCATTGTCCTAATAACCTGTGTAAGGCTGGTACGAATACGGACTCAGACGGAGTATGATGATGCAGTTAACCGCACGTGAGAATGACATTTTATTAAGGCAACATAATCAGAGATTTAACGCCTTAAGAATCAAAAGCTTATGCACGAAGATCATTATGGACAAAGACCGAGACATTCCTTAATTCGGTTAAAATGAGTAACTGACATGAAACCAAATGGGAAATTGAATGTGCAGTTTTGCCGAGAAAAAATTGTCAAAGATACTACATTTACAATCTAATTAGATTGTACTTTACACTCGTGACTCGTGAATATATGTTCGCTGAACTAATTAATTGACCCAAAAACTCCATAAATCGACCCGAAATATAATTATTTCCACAAACAAACAAAAATTCCGAGAACCGACTTGTACAATTTCAACACAGTATTTGTTTTATGCTATAAATATTTCCCACATAAATTATATTACTGGCACAGTGTAATGTTATAAATTCTGTGTCCATTGTAGCATACATGTACAAGTATATAATACGTCCTTGTTGTTAGGGATTAGAATGTCACATTAGCGATCTGGCAAACAATATCATGAAAATCCGCTTATGACACAAACTTATAGTGACTTATCCATATAAACATTGTTCTATTTGAATTGAACAAAATGAGACGGCATTTTTTATTAAAAGTTTAATATAAGAAAAAAAACGCCGGAAGGATAACATCAAATTCGTGTATACATTTAATTTGTATATCTTGTTGATTCAATCAATTATAAAAGTGCGAGTGTATGCATATACGTAGTTCGATCGGAGACTTGGAAGCGACAGAAATCGGTCGCACAAGGTGTACATATGTATACACATTATCTTGTATACACTATTAAAGAAGAATTGTGTATGTGTATTGTGGATGATCTTTATCTAAATGTAAATAATCTCAAACAATCTTGTTTAATTTATGATAACCGCGAAGTGGTATCTTTAAAGAGACGGAGACGAATGATACTGATTATTTATAAATGTAAGTCATTTAGCTATATTTAGCATTGATTTTTTTTGGTCTAGTATATTATATTCTTTACGTCATATTAACAGTCAGTGTCAACGGCCTCCCGTGTATTTGGTGTTTAGCCGGCGTGTGTGTCAATGCGACATGATTGTTTTAGCCTTGAGTAGATTTAGGACTTGCGATAGACTTTTTGCTGAGTTCATCATATGCTCACCCCCAGCAGATAACAGAATGTAGCATCCTATGATTAAACATGCACTGTACAGTGTATGTATTAACTATACTGATTGAGTCGTTTTGATTAGCACTCGACAAAACCGACATGGTACATGACTTTCTTATAAGAATGACTGCAACAGAACAGCCCAGTATATTTCTCAATTTCCTGAGATACGAATTACTACGTGTAATAACTATAATTTAAGAAACACAAAACAAACTAATTAAAATCCCCATACACATACATGTATTTAAGAAAGTTTCATTGTACCACATTAATAGGCATTTAAGATGTGCTAAATGTATCGTAATACTTGAAATACGCACATATACATGAACATGTAATCAGGAAATTCATAAATATGAAGCTAAAGATATGTCCCTTAAGCCAGTACGTTAACATGTGTACAGTAATTAGAGTATACATGGGAGACGATAAGAATCTACTACCAACCATGGGGTATACTTTGTATTGTCCATTTTTCAACATAGCATTGTCCTTAGGCTATGCATTGGCACATGTATCAGGACAATCAAAATATTTATCTAAGTTGCTATGGGATGGCCTTTGGTTGTCCAGAGATCTAATTATTTCTTTCTAGATATTCGCCTTTGGGTTAATTGCGAGTAAGAAACCCACGTGGACAGTTTAACTTTGCCATTTAATTAAAAGACACGTATTTCGGTGGATTTTCTTCGGGTACTTGACTTTTCCACTAGCACATCTTAAAAGGAAAAACACTGGTTGTTAACATGTTACGATATAAAATTGAACTATATAACAACTTTCTGTTTTCCTTTCTTTGTAATTAATGATATTAATGATATGAGAACAAATCTCAGGAATTTAACACCAATGCAAACTTGACTGCTGGTTATATGCAAATGCTATACTAATGACTGATATAAGATTAGTCCGCTAAACCTGCCTATATCATTAGGCTTTTTATATATTTTATAGTTTTGCCTAATATGTATTAGGCAATTTTTCTTTAAAAAAAACCCCTTATATATGATATGAATTTGATATTGTTGTATAAACTATGTATTGTAAAATGCTTGTGTTCATGCATCAGAAACATTACCCTGTATGTTTCATACACGTGAGTGACATCCAAAATATAATCATACACATGTATGGTGTGTGTATGAATGCATGTTACTCATGATAAACGGAACAGGAACAGAAGGTGAGACTTGCTATTGTGATAGAACGGGTTTCTATCATTGTTGCATTTATTTGTACAGTATGTATATTTGTTATTGCACTCTTTTAAGTCTTCACTTCAGTGATCTGTTTATGTATCTTTGACCCAAATTCAGGGGAAAACCATGAGAACAGGTCTTATCTATGGTGTGTTTGCTGTTTAGCAGTCACATTCATCAACCTAGTTGTCCTCATGATCACCCTGATGCTGACAGCTGACTGCTGGCCGGAGTACACGTGGGAGGTGTTTATCAGTCAGTTAAGCCTTGTCTGTATTTAAGCGGAAGTTATATTTAGTGTGTAGGTGGGTTGTTGTAGCAACGGTTTAACCTAAATATGGTGCTCTGTCCGGACTTTGACCAATCAGTGGTCACTTTGGGGTACTGGGTTGATGTGTCGTTATAAAAGGGGCTGCTTCTAAGGAAGCTTTGGTCTTGACTAGGGAGAATGGGTTAGGGACAGAACCACGCCGTGCACTGTCAACAGTGCAACACTTGCGGGGTCTCTGAACTACCATTTGGGTTTTTACTTAGAGCTACATGGCTAACAATGGTTTGTGTCGTTCTAGGGGATTGTCAGGGGCTTAGGGCTTAGACACCCATAGAAAACCTAGTTCGCACAGTGTAGTAGGGGATCGTCAGGGGCTTAGGGCTTAGACATCCATAGAAAACCTATTTACACAGTTAGTTATGTCTCTTAGAGTTGGGAACATTTGGTAGGTCGGTTGTCTCCCGTTAGGTGTTGTTGTACTGTGTGTGGGAACACGTGGTCTTGTTGTATTAGGGTTTCACTACATATACGACGACTGTATACTTGTTTCTCTTACTGTAAGTTGTCTACATCAGGCACTATTGTAAATATATTATTTATCAATTCTGTATTACTTGTCTTTTATATAATAAATAGTTATTTGTACCTGTATTTAACTAGTTGATTTATTGGATTAGTGTCAGTGCTTCCGCTACATCCTAGAGATCGAACCTGTTGAGATACAGGCCTGTAACCTGTGGAGGAAACGGGATCCGGAGAGGATTTGTGACGACTGTGGACTCTGTTGTATACTAAAAATACTATACGATCACGATTTGGGACTTATACATATAACGGGAGCTACAGTCGGATCGCCCCTCCGGGTCTTGTGTGGAAAACCCTCCCTATTACAGAATGGTGCGTGTGACCAGGATGTAGTTGTGTAAGTACTGATTACATTATCCAATTTCTCAAAACTTGTGATAACAATATAACTTAGTTGTTTTTGTAACATTTATTTACCAAGCGTTTATATAGTATGATTTAAACTTTGTTTGTGACGTTGTAGGTGCTTTATCTCTAGAATATTCAAGACCTCTAGTGATAGACAGTCTACTGAGTTTTCAGGTTATATGTACGCTGTTTTTAGTATTATTTGGATATTTTTGGGTGGCATATTGTTTAGGGAACTATTGTTATCATGGAGAAGGGTTTCTTGCATGATGAGGATAGTAATAATGAGGTATCGGGACTGGAAACCAGTTCATATGTACCTCTTGTACCTCCTAGAAGGGTTAGAAGAAAAGAGAGACACCCTGACACATTCGATGGTCAAAGCTGTGATTGGCAGGATTACATCGTTCATTTTGAACAGGTAGCTGCCTGGAACGGGTGGACAGACATAGAAAAGGCCCAACAGTTAAGTATAAGTTTAAAGGGAACAGCCCAGAAATTATTGAGTAACCTTACTGTTGGACAGTTGTCAGATTATCAGTCGATAAAACAATATCTCACCCAAAGGTTCAATCCTAAAGAAAGGAGTGTGGCTCATAGATTTACTTTTAGGGAGCGTAAACAGGGGAAGGACGAAACTGCGTCTGATTTCGGGTATGATTTAAGGAGAACTGCCCTCCTAGCCTACCCTGAAATCCCGTACCATTACCTGGAATGTCAGGTGGTAGACCAGTTCGTTAACGGCCTACATAACTTTGAAATTCGAAAGAAAGTAATTTTCAGCCATCCTAGCACTTTGGATGAGGCTATTTCCTCTGCAGTCGAATATGAGGCTGTAACATGTAATTCCACCAAGAAACCTATAGAGTCTGAATCGGTATGTTCTATACAAACAAATAGTACTGTAGAACAAGTTCTTACAATTAACCAAATAAGTAACTTACTAGATAAGAAAATGTCCAGTATGAAGGGTAAGGATAAGATGTTAAAAACCCACGTTAAGAAGTATGGGGACAATAAAGTACAAAAAGGTACCTGTTTATTTTGCAAAGAGGAAGGACATTATGTCCGAGAATGTAAAAGGTTACAAAACCTACAGAAACTAGAAGATAGAATTAGCCAGTTAGAAAAACTAACTAGGGCTGGGATAAGGGCCGAGACGTCAGCCTGTCCAAATACATTAAATACTATAGGTATTTCTAAGTCAGAGTTGGGGATTTGGGAGAAAACTGAAAGGAAACTAGAAAGGGAGGGAAAAGTATCGGGCCAGGTTCCATTAGGGTTACAAAATGTACGTTCGGGCATAGGTTGTCTGTATGCAGAGGTGCAAGTACAACAGGTAACATGTGAAATGCTGATAGATACTGGGTCCCCGGTTTCTATTCTATCCTTTGACGAGTTTATAAAGTTGAGGCTAGATGTAGAGTCGCTACAGAGATTTGATACAAATCTCACCACAGCCGACGGGAACCAACTCGAAGTAAAGGGGTGTATTCCTTTAGTGTTTAAAATTGGACAATCTGTGTTCATACAGAACTTTGTAGTTTCAAAAGTTAAGAATTTGTCTGGGATACTGGGAATGGATTTCTTGTCAGCACATTGTAGTTCCATTCAATTAGAAAATGCCATTTTAGAGACAAATAAGGGGGATGTACAGCTAATCAGACAAAATTTTGAGTGTAATAAACTAATTCTCTCTGTTATGAGTATAGAACAGCAGGTTGATTCTAACGAGAGAGAAAATAAAACTGAGCCTGTAACTACAAGGGTAGTAGGTCAACAATCTACTATGGTAGATGACGAAATAACGTTTGAACTTCAGGTCGGCAATACTGAGAACATTGCTACTGATAAACGGGACAATGAGTTAGTAGAAGACTCTAGGGATGCCCAAGTATTAAACAAGGATGAAAATGAAGCTAGTCTAGCACACAAAGGTGTTACCTTGGTAAAGGTTATGGTTGCCATGGTAGCTATAGGGTTCATTTTGTTAGCTTTACTTGGAATGATTAGGTCAACTAACTTAAGTCCCATTTGTCCTGAAGATACTGCTAGTAAACACAAACCAGTCTGTTCAAGACTATTGATGATACTAGAAAAGGATGGCTATTGTCAGACTGCTAAAGTAGTTAGAACAAGTAAACCAAAGGTTTGGTATCCTCCGTAACTAGGGTGTATACTTGTAGGTTGTCTCGGAAATTGTACATGTTTAGGGAACGAGATAACTAAATTGTAAATAGTTATGCTGTAAACAATGTCATGCGGGAAGGGGGTACCTACAAGTGTAACAATCAGAGCGACTGCAAACAGTTGCCAGTATTGAATTTAACTTTGTCTTAATTAGATTAATTAATTGTGTGCGTATAATCCAAACTAGTGTTAGGCTAGTGGGGTGAATCAATTATATTATAACTGAACTCCCATAGTATCTCTTGGAAGGGGGTCTATAGAAAGGGGGTCAGACCACCTAAGGGGGAGTGCTGTTTATCTGATCGGCCAGGGTCAGATCTAGAGGAACTGGTGTATCGGTACCACGGATATCGGATTACCTGACTGGATCTAACTGACCAGTGCTGGAGTTCCCTCCTGTGAGGATGAACACTCATTTGTCCTGAAGTGACCTCACCACATACTTCAATGTCTAGACACAATGGACCTGCACGTGTATTCTGTGAAACGCACATATTTCAACAGACGTTATGGAAATCATCAAACGATGTCAGCTGTACAGACAACACGGGGACGTTACGTACCTCCGTGAGGGAGAAGAGGAACCAAAAGCCGAGTTGATGTTGGACCACATGTGAAATTAACAATATCCAGTGTTATTGAACTGTACTAAAAGTGAACTTTGACTGTATTTATTCTTTTTGGATAATAGATTAACTTCGAAACAGAAAAAACATTGCGAAACTTAAAGTGATAATGTGATTTTGTACATCTATTTCTATTGGATCTTACAGTGGCATAATTTTCAGCTATAAATTTTATATCACTTATTTTGCAGGTGTTTGTTTAGTAAACCAAGTTTTGATACTTGTTTAGTAAATCAAGTATTGATACTACTGGTAGGTTTTTAAGAACTTTGGTTAAATTTAGGGTCATGGGAGAGCCAAACTTGACATAGCTCTGGATTTTGTTGATATTTTCGAGCTTAGTTGGTTGTTCATGTTTCTTATACAGTTTAAGTTTATAGTGATTATATACATGTACATTGTTGTTTACATACATTGGGTACATGATAGAGGTCAGTACTGCCTGCTCTATTATGCATTTGTGGATACTGATGTTGGAAGACTATGCACATGTAATATACTCAGTCATTATTGGATAATAATACTAAAGGTTATATAGCTAGTTATCTTTAATTGAGCTTACGTCTATCATGGTTATAGAATGATTCTGTTTAGGTTGTGTTGTTGTTACTTTGGGTTGTTTGTAGTTGACACCATCCTAATTTTGAACCAATTGGTATAGTAGTGCTATATCTTCGGGCATATGTTTCCTGTGGAATAGTCGTTACTCAGGTCTAAGATTACAGGGGTGTAATTATAAGAGTTGACCAAATATCTTGGCGAATCCTAAGTCAGACTAGATGTACGATGCAGGGATGCACATTACCTATAGGGGGTCATGTGGCATTTAAGGTTATTTTAGACAAAGCAAATTTGTTGTCAAATTGTACTTTGATCTTAGGGGGGAGGAGTGTGATAGAACGGGTTTCTATCATTGTTGCATTTATTTGTACAGTATGTATATTTGTTATTGCACTCTTTTAAGTCTTCACTTCAGTGATCTGTTTATGTATCTTTGACCCAAATTCAGGGGAAAACCATGAGAACAGGTCTTATCTATGGTGTGTTTGCTGTTTAGCAGTCACATTCATCAACCTAGTTGTCCTCATGATCACCCTGATGCTGACAGCTGACTGCTGGCCGGAGTACACGTGGGAGGTGTTTATCAGTCAGTTAAGCCTTGTCTGTATTTAAGCGGAAGTTATATTTAGTGTGTAGGTGGGTTGTTGTAGCAACGGTTTAACCTAAATATGGTGCTCTGTCCGGACTTTGACCAATCAGTGGTCACTTTGGGGTACTGGGTTGATGTGTCGTTATAAAAGGGGCTGCTTCTAAGGAAGCTTTGGTCTTGACTAGGGAGAATGGGTTAGGGACAGAACCACGCCGTGCACTGTCAACAGTGCAACACTTGCGGGGTCTCTGAACTACCATTTGGGTTTTTACTTAGAGCTACATGGCTAACAATGGTTTGTGTCGTTCTAGGGGATTGTCAGGGGCTTAGGGCTTAGACATCCATAGAAAACCTAGTTCGCACAGTGTAGTAGGGGATCGTCAGGGGCTTAGGGCTTAGACATCCATAGAAAACCTATTTACACAGTTAGTTATGTCTCTTAGAGTTTGGAACATTTGGTAGGTCGGTTGTCTCCCGTTAGGTGTTGTTGTACTGTGTGTGGGAACACGTGGTCTTGTTGTATTAGGGTTTCACTACATATACGACGACTGTATACTTGTTTCTCTTACTGTAAGTTGTCTACATCAGGCACTATTGTAAATATATTATTTATCAATTCTGTATTACTTGTCTTTTATATAATAAATAGTTATTTGTACCTGTATTTAACTAGTTGATTTATTGGATTAGTGTCAGTGCTTCCGCTACATCCTAGAGATCGAACCTGTTGAGATACAGGCCTGTAACCTGTGGAGGAAACGGGATCCGGAGAGGATTTGTGACGACTGTGGACTCTGTTGTATACTAAAAATACTATACGATCACGATTTGGGACTTATACATATAACGGGAGCTACAGTCGGATCGCCCCTCCGGGTCTCTTGTGGGGAAAACCCTCACTATTACACTATCAAATTAATTCAATAAATTTTATCTCGGAACCTCAGCTCTATCTCTGACTGGCTGAGGGCTAAATAGATCTATAGGTTACCTTGACCATTGACACATATAAATGCACTTACATTGCACGTATACTTTCAAGACAGAAAATATATAGGTTTGAGAATATTCCAGGTTTGATACCACTTTCTTCTGGGTCTACTTTTTAGTGGATTTTGGTCATCGCCAATCGCATGTAGGTTTCAAACTTCAATTAAAATTTCATTTGAAAATCAAATACAATAGTTCTGTTTCGGTCTGTAGACCTTCCCTACATAGTTCTGATCTACCTAAGAGATATCTACAGACGATAATCTTTTTTTTTCTTTCGCAATTTGGAACAGAGACAGTTTATATTATGTATATTGTAAATTATGTTCCCTTTGGAACACTTATGAGAAGATAATCATTTTTTGTATCATTTGAGGTTGAGTTACTAATGAAAATACATCAAGTTTTTTTTAAATATATTATTTGATTTAATGTTAAAAAAGATTTCATTATCCAAGTGCATATTTAGTTGTTAAGCTTTTTTTGTAATGTTTAGATTATTAATGACAAGAGTCAATCACCTTTACATTGATATATCTGTATACATGTATGTGTATATACATAAATTAATTCAGTTTTTTACTAAAAAAAATGAGAAATTACTGAAAACTTCACTCATGTCCATTCAGTTCATGTTGTCTTCAGGTCCACCATATCGGCATTAACTATACAGTAAGCGACTCTTTTCTACAAGCTTTGAAATTAAGAGGTTTTTTTTTACTCATAAATAGCATTAATATAGTTTATTAGTGAATAATATTGGATAAAACAAAGATATATTGCTTCCATACACGAATTAAAACCTCTAAAACCCCGTTCAGGTCCTCCTTCAGGTCCCGTTCAGGTCCGCCATATTATCGGTACGGTAAGCGACCTTTTTGTCGAGCTTTATAATTAAGTCTTCAAAAAAATTTTTTTCACAAAAAAAGACATCAAGATGTGTATTAATATATATTCTAGCATATAATAAAGAGATATTGCATATAAATATGCATTTAATACTCTAAAACCCCGTTCAGGTCCTCCTTCAGGTCCCGTTCAGGTCCATTCAGGTCTTTAGTATGACTCTTATTAATGCACCAATTTTATTATATACATGTATATGATTTAATATGGTGGACACAATTGGTAAAACCCAGAGAATTACTCGAAAACACCATTTTCGACCCTTTATTTTTCTTTAAAGAAGCAGAAAGGATAAAAACACAGAAAGTAGTAATACACATGTCTATTACCTATACAAACCGCGAAGTTTGAGCGAAATCGGAGCGTACCCCTCCTTTTGGCGTGTGAAGAGTGATAACTCCTCGCGGCGACTGATTATATCGGTATATTTTACATCATTTAAAATGTGTTTTGTAAATAATATGTTGTTTATTAAAGTGAAATATGTTTTATATATTTATATCTATATAACAAATTTATTACTGTATATCAAAAAGACAAAGTCTGAGAATCCGGATATCTATCCGCTTTACATACTATGTTTACAATGAACTATAGCCTCGGTTTAAAGTGAAAGTAGGCAAATATGAAAGTAGAGCATGTTTGGCGCCTTGTGTGTATCTATATTTAAACGAGCGCCAACGGCTGGTAAAGGTATAAGATCACTAACACAAAACGTTTGGTTTACTCTTGGGAAGATGTCAACTTCAGCTGAAAATGAAGTTACGCACATTTCATTTCCGGATAAACCAGCTTACCTGTCGAAATTGAAGAGCGAAAATGTTGCAATCGCAAGTGACATTGGTGAAGCCAGCGACATAGTGAACGGAGATCGTGATAGTTATTCACTTCTAGTCATTCATCCTCAAGTTTCTGAAGAAGGAATGTTGACAAAATACATTCAGACTGGAATCAAATCCCAGAAAATTATTAGAGATCTTCCCGATTTTGAAGGCGGGTTTTCTCTTTGTTATTCAAAAAGATCCGCTATTGTTGAACGAGGAGTGTGTGTGTATTTCAAGGAAGAAGATGGAAAGGATATCATTACAAGAATGAAAACTGTCTTTAATAGACATGGAATCACAAATTACTTCAAATTCGTCAATAAGACTAAAGGAAAATTCAAAAGAATTCAATACGATGTGGCAAATGATGATATTGTTGAGGAAGCCGATTACTGTTTATCTAAAAGTCTAACACAGTCAGCAATGTTTTCTGTCCCAGAGTTCACATCTGTTTTCCATGATTATTCAAGAACCAAAATGATTCTACAACAGGTATTCAAACAATATAATTATTATTTTTACATGTACATGACTACTCGCAATTGTCAAGCATCTGTTGATATTGATAAAAAAAATACAAATAAAAAAAGGATAACCCTTAAAAACAAATAAAAGGCATATTAAAAGATCATTCAAACTTCAGATACTATTAGGAATATCGTCTAAACTGTATTTTGCCTCCACAAAGTATTTAAACTATTTTGTAAAGATCTTGGTTTGCTGACTATATAAAAAAAAAACTTTGAAATTAATTTAATTACAATTAATTACATAATTGTATGCACCTTTCATTTAAATATATATGTATTATCAAACATGTACAATACTGTAACACAAATCAGACATTATCGGTTACAGACGTCAGATGTACCAGAAGTAGCCCAGCTGCTGACCATTGCTGACCGTTTGATACCACAGGATCTGGATGTCCAGCAGCTAGAAGATAACATGGAACATCCTTTTGTTGTAGTGGAGGGCATGGATGCTACAGGTATTTTATATACTGGATATCATCTGTGAGGCAGAGAAATACATTATTCCAACTTTGTCTTTGCCAAATCATTGGATTTTATTTATACTTTCTGATGACACATTGTGTACAGGTACTGATTTCTATAAAAATTCAATGCAATATCAGCTATCAACAAAGATAATGTATAGATGAATAAACAAAGATCACAGACTTTATGGAAACAAAGTGTCTTCTAATTAATATTTGACTAATTCCAATCCATTACAATGCTCTGTGATACACTCCAATGCAAGATCTAATAGTTCTCCGTTCGTGGTCACCCCTATGATTAGCCAATCAGCTTGTTAGTGGGATTGAATCTCTCGGAAGTATAAACACCTACTTGTACGTCCCCAGATGTTCCGATTCTAGGCCAGGGGTCATTTGAGGTGAGCCTGAACAGGGAGTTTGTTAAAATCTTGTATTTGAGAATATCGTAGAGAATCGTAGCGAAGGGGAATTACAAGTTTAAAGGCCCACTACCTTTCCGAAGCAAAACATAAAGGTTTCTTAAAAAACATAAATAACATCAGAAAATATATACCGATGGCCTAAGATGAGGTAACAACACCAAACATATGCAAGATTTCCTGCGTAATATATGATAACAGTGGAGAGTCATTTCGCCGTTTTGCCGTCTGGCGCAGAGATAGTCAACTACCGCGCGGCATTTAGGACGACGGCGGGAAACATAAAACGACCCGCGTTATGAAAATTAACATTTTATTTATTTTAATCAAATTGTTTAGAAGGTGATGATACGTGTAGTATTATCGGCAAGTTAATAACTTTTGCGACTCTACAAAATTATCGATCTCGTTTTTCATTCCCATTTTAAAAATTGAAAGCCGTTTCGGAAAGGTAGTGGCCCTTTATGTCTAATTTTAATTAGGTTGAGACAAAATGTATATGCAGGTAAAAAGACTTTGATATATCAAATACTTGTTATACTTAACAGAAGTATTAATGACAGTATCATTTTGAGTTTTAAAAAAAAAAGGTTATTTTTTTCTACCTGTAGATTTTCATTGAAATGAAAAAATTGATATAGAAAAATCTTGACTATCCATAACATTTACTGTCCATAAGGGAAGACAACTCTTACCAAGATCCTGGAAGACAGGCTGTCGGCTGTTCGATTTTACACACCTCCACCACCTATTGAGCATCTGCGTAAAGCTTTTGATCGTCTTCCGGAGTTAGTCCGTCGAGCTTACTATAGTATTGGTAATTACATTGTTGCCATGGAAATTTCTAAAGAGTGCAAAGACCGAGCAGTCGTTATGGATAGGTATGTAATGTACATAAATGTTGTATGAAGTAATTTAGAAATATTATACATGTGCCAGATTCATGAATTTGAACCTACCATATTTTTGCTGTAAACTGATATTATTGTTTTACATGAAGATTATCTTTTCTCATCCGAAATGGAATTTCATAAAAAGCTAGTTTTCTGCTAAAAATAAAAGTATACAAGTTGTTGAGATAGAGAAGAAAAAATTCAAATTAAAAGATGGATGAATTTGATGAGTACATATGTACATGTATATGTCTTTTAACCAAGATTAATGAGTATATCATATTATAGGAAAGTAAATTACTAGGTACTGACATAATTATGAATGATAAACTAAAGAATAGCAAATTCAAGAAGATAGTACATGTAGATTGAAATTCAAGCATTTAGCTGTCTTGATAATGATATGTTATCTTTAAAGTTAACAAATGTTTATGATTTGCTGATAAATAAATTGCATTTAATAATTGACTCATCAGAAAATTTTGTATTTTAACTGTTCAGGTACTGGCACAGCACAGCAGCCTATGGGATCGCTAACGAGAGTAGTACAGGTGATTTACCTGTGTGTGGTCACTCTGTGTACCAATGGCCAGGTGATCTACTCCGACCAACCGCTGTGCTGTTCCTGACAGTGGGAGAGAAAATAAGGAAACAAAGGCTTCAAGGGCGTGGCATAGAGAAAACATTCGAGGAACAGAGTCTGGATAAGGACCAGCTGTTCAGACAAAGGTATAAAAAGTTATATCAAATATTTTAGTTAGTAGGTTTTAGAACATTAATTAGTTACGGTAAGTAGGAATTTCGTCTTTTCATATTACAGAGTTACTTCCCCTGCGGGTAAGTTTTTATTATGACATCATTATTTTGTGAGCGAAATTCACATTGTTTTCTCTGAAAAGTATGACGTAAACTCATGATTTCACAATCAATACCTACCTGCATGGACCAATAACTCTGTAATATGCAAATGCAGAATATCTAAAGGAATGCTGATTATATTAATTAATTAGTAATAAGACTACTGTATGTATATTAGGCCAAACAAATAAATATGTCTGTTTAGGGTTAGTTACCTAACATAAATTTATCACATCTTCAATGGCCAGGTTGTTTGGTCACCAAGAATAAATAGATGGAGGTCATTCAAATTGTCTTAGTACATTAATCCCTGAAGACAGATTTAGGCCCTCCTAAATCAAAAACTAGACCAGTTTATTATGGAATTTCAAGGTATAACTGTAATTCCTGTTCTTTTATTACCTGGTAAAATATCTTCTTCTTTGTCTGCATAGATTATGTGATTCTTATCGCCGCATGGAGAACCCAGGGCTGATAGAAGTTGATGCCAGTGGAACTGTTGAAGATGTAGTTAAAAGCAGTGTAGAGAAACTAGCCAGCTGTGGAGTTCATATTCCTCATAGTGCAATGCAGTTAAAGAATAACAAAGGTTAAAAAATGTGTGCTAAGAACTTTAGGGATATGTATTGTAGTGACAAAAGTAAAGGTAGCCGACATTCTACCACATCACTCCACCTGTTGGTCATTCGTGGCCTAGTAGTTTAAGTGTATGGCATTCTGATATGTTAAAGCTGACAGAATGAAAATATAAATATAAACTTTATTTATTTTACATTGATTACGAAACAAGCTATAAAACTTATGCAAATTACTCTTGATGGCCCAGATGTAAGCGCACGAGGGATCTTAGTGTGGGAGGAAACCGGAGTGCCCGGAGAAAACCCACGTGATTGGGCAGGTGACACCTAACCTTTTCACGTCCGTGCCGGGGATCGAACCCCGGCCGGCTAGGTGAAAGGAGGTGAAAAGATCAGGATGCATGAATAGCAGTTTGCTCATTGTGTACTCTCCCCTATCAACTCGTTGGGTGCTCTCCCCTATCTCCACTTTGGGTACTCTCCCCTATCTCCTCGTTGGGTACTCTCCCTATCTCCTTGTTGGGTGCTCTCCCCTATCTCCTCGTTGGGTACTCTCCCCTATCTCCTTGTTGGGTACTCTCCCTTATCTCCTCGTTGAGTACTCTCCCTATCTCCTCGTTGGGTGCTCTCCCCTATCTCCTTGTTGGGTACTCTCCCTTATCTCCTCGTTGAGTACTCTCCCCTATCTCCTCGTTGGGTACCCTCCCCTATCTCCTCGTTGGGTACTCTCCCCTATCTCCTTGTTGGGTACTCTCCCCTATCTCCTCGTTGGGTACTCTCCCTGTCTCCTCGTTGGGTACTCTCCCCTATCTCCTCGTTGGGTACTCTCCCTATCTCCTTGTTGGGTGCTCTCCCCTATCTCCTCGTTGGGTACTCTCCCCTATCTCCTTGTTGGGTACTCTCCCTTATCTCCTCGTTGAGTACTCTCCCTATCTCCTCGTTGGGTGCTCTCCCCTATCTCCACTTTGGGTACTCTCCCCTATCTCCTTGTTGGGTACTCTCCCTTATCTCCTCGTTGAGTACTCTCCCCTATCTCCTCGTTGGGTACTCTCCCCTATTTCCTCGTTGGGTACTCTCCCCCTTTCTCCTCGTTGGGTACTCTCCCCTATCTCCTCGTTGGGTACTCTCCCCTTTCTCCTCGTTGGGTACTCTCCCCTATCTCGTTGGGTACTCTCCCCTATCTCCTCGTTGGGTACTCTCCCCTATCTCCTCGTTGGGTACTCTCCCCTATCTCCTCGTTGGGTACTCTCCCCTATCTCCTCGTTGGGTACTCTCCCCTATCTCCTCGTTGGGTACTCTCCCCATCTCCTCGTTGGATACTCTCCCCTATCTCCTCGTTGAGTACTCTCCCTATCTCCTCGTTGGGTACTCTCCCCTATCTCCTTGTTGGGTACTCTCCCTTATCTCCTCGTTGAGTACTCTCCCCTATCTCCTCGTCGGGTACTCTCCCCTATCTCCTTGCTGGGTACCCTCCCCTATCAAAACATGACATGTCTTTGTTAAAAGGACATACATGCACCAGGTAAAACAAAGCATCTAAGTGAAACCACTGAAGTACAGACTTTACTTTTATCTAGTTTTCTAAAGTGCATTTAGTAACTTTTTGAAGTTTTACTATATTGAAGATTTGACGACAGTATTGTTTTGATGTGTCTTTTTTGAGCTTTACATCACCTTTATTCAAACATGTTGTTAAAGAAAATAAATTTCCTTTCATTTACATAGTTTTAATGCCACAATTAATAGCCTGTAAATAATTTTATCCATTAGTTAATTGTAAAATGATGATATATAGATTGATTGATACGCATGCGACACTTCAAGGTCTCGTTGGTGAACAAATTGAGTTATCTCCCCTTGCATATAGATCCACTGTAGCATTCGTGCTTACGCTAGAGGTATTAAGAAATACTGGGGTTTAAAATTGTTGATCTAGATGTCATTATTTTTAGGTGAAATATGCATTTATCAAGATATAAAGAATATTTTGTCAAACTTTAATTGATTGTCAGATGACCATTAAGGCCCTTTTGGCCACTTGTTTTGTTTTTGTAAATTGCATTTAAGCATATGTTAACATTTTTTGTTGTATTCTAGTATTATTATTTTCTGCATTTTCATTGAATTATGCATTTTAAATCTTTTTTGTTTTATTTCATGTTTTCCATGCACCAGGAAATATAATCTTCTTATATTTAATAAGACTATTTATTGAATATTATTTCAATGCCCCCCCCCCCCCCTCCAACAGCTTTGTAAAACATGCAAAAAAGCATGTTCAGTATTGTTCACTGTATGTCGGTATTAGAAGTTTTGAACAAAACTTAATAATTTAAAAAGCTTGTCATTTAATGTATGAACAAAACATCATATCTTTTAACTAAATATATTTAAATTTTTTTAAAGCTTATTGTGTAGTTAAATTCAGTGCCCTACTATTTACAAATTACTAGTCCCAGTAATAGTTAGCTATAACCAAAACAAATGTTATCAATGTAGTATATGTATACTATACAGATCTTGAATATGAATTAGTTGTAACATTAGATCTACACAATATAATTTCAATCAATTATTTAACATTTTGATAGTTTTTATTTTTCTATCCGTTTGAATAAATATGTACATGCATGTATACAATCAGAAATTATAAAACTTTTGGAAATATTAAATGATATTTTTGTGTCATTTTGTTGGTCTTGCTCTCTAACATATAAAATATAAACCACCTATTTATTGGGACATTAAGTGTATCCATCCTGGGACATTCTAACCACAAAAAAAAATGTCCGTCAAGAAAATTGAAATTACATGAGTTTAGAATGAAATATTTACAGTTTGCACTGACTCAATAACCATGCTTTCTAGTATTATCATTATCAGTGTACAATGTTAGCACAACATGCGTGGCCGTTCTATTGTTACGGGAATAGTCGATGGCGTAGCAATGTCGGGTCATGACCCCACTTTTGGCGGGAACATATGAATGACTCCATTCCAATCAGCTGTTCTATCGAATTTGTTGACAATGACGGGAAAGCAAAAAAATATGGGTACTTAAATAAAAAATATGCAACTGCCGCATGAATAAATAAAATATAAGGAATATATGTTTATTTTGTTGAGGTTATGAGGGTATAATGATAATGGATCCCGTGTAAATTTTATGTAACCCGGCTTTGCCGGGGTTGCATAATTTACACGTGCTCCATTATCATTATACCCTCATAACCGCAACAAAATAAACATCTATTCCTTAAATATTAGGTTTACAAACTTGAATAGATATTTTATGTTATGGAGATCTAACACAAAGAATCTGATTGTATTCTCATCATGTACCATTTTGATTCATTTAAAGTACACGCAGGTTTTTGTGTTATATCTCCATATAATTAAAAATGAATTCCATAAATGTTGGTGAAAAGCAAAAGTAATTAGTAGCTATTTTGAAACGAACACTAGCCGAAAGCTATACCGCTGAGCTACCTGGTCACCAATGATCGACCCAGTCCAATCCCGTTACAAAATCATCACTACAATTGAAAAAATAAATCAGTTGACTGCTATTATTTTTTAATGTCATTTAATCCACTTTCAGACATTTACATTGAGATACACATTCATTCACTTAACCACATCATAATTGTGCTTAGAGCATGGAAGTTATCGATAGTAACATCGACTATTTTATTGCCTTGGTAAATTCATAACAAGGTCATAGCACTAGATTAACCCGATGTATCAGACTTTTGAGTATAAAACTTTATGTGCAATTTCAACTATCTAATAGTATATTCAACTTCACTCCGTCAAACTGCCAATGCGACCACCTGTGTATAAAGACAACCTACTTAATAAGGCCAGTTTGAGAGTTCCTAAGGTCAATTTCCAAACCATTTGAGCTGTGTATAAAGACCATCTTTCTTGGTCCCTTGAGTCGGAGTGGTCTTTGTGGACAGGTTTGAGTGAACAGAAGGAAGAAGTTCTTTAACAAGAGGCCCAAAGGGCCTTAACGGTCATCTGACTACCTTGGCAATAGTAAAATTAATTATATATGGTGTCACTTTGTCAGGACCATGTCAGGATCATTTTCAATTTCTTTCAACAAATTTTATTTCAAACAAGAGGCCCAAGGGCCTAAACATATAGGAAATTAATTAGATATAGTGTCATGGTAGCCATCTTCGATTTGTGATCAACCAGAGATGTAACAATACTTTATCGGGACCATGTCAGGATCATTTCATGCAAGTTTCAGCCAAATCGCACCAGTAGAACTTGAGAAGAAGTTCAAAATGTGTTTTCAAGATGGCGGCTGTGGCGGCCATCTTGGATTTTGGATCGACCCCAAAAATAACAACACTTTGTCGGGACCATGTCAGGATCATTTCATGCAAGTTTCAGCCAAATCGCACTGGTAGAACTTGAGAAGAAGTTCAAAATGTGTTTTCAAGATGGCTGCTGTGGCGGCCATCTTGGATTTCGGATCGATCCGAAAAATAACAACACTTTATCAGGACCATGTCAGGATCATTTCATGCAAGTTTCAGCCAAATCGCACCGGTAGAACTTGAGAAGAAGTTCAAAATGTGTTTTCAAGATGGCGGCTGTAGCGGCCATCTTGGATTTCGGATCGACCCGAAAAATAACAACACTTTGTCGAGACCATGTCAGGATCATTTCATGCAAGTTTCAGCCAAATCGCACCGGTAGAACTTGAGAAGAAGTTCAAAATGTGTTTTCAAGATGGCGGCTGTGGCGGCCATCTTGGATTTCGGATCAACCCGAAAAATAACAACACTTTGTCAGGACCATGTAAGGATCATTTCATGCAAGTTTCAGCCAAATCGCACCGGTAGAACTTGAGAAGAAGTTCAAAATGTGTTTTCAAGATGGCGGCTGTGGCGGCCATCTTGGATTTCGGATCGACCCGAAAAATAACAACACTTTGTCGAGACCATGTCAGGATCATTTCATGCAAGTTTCAGCCAAATCGCACCGGTAGAACTTGAGAAGAAGTTCAAAATGTGTTTTCAAGATGGCGGCTGTGGCGGCCATCTTGGATTTCAAATCAACCCGAAAAATAACAACACTTTGTCGGGACCATGTCAGGATAATTTCATGCAAGTTTCAGCTAAATCGCACTGGTAGAACTTGAGAAGAAGTTCAAAATGTGAAATGTTAACGCACGGCGGACGGCGGACGGCACGGCGCACGGCGGACGGCGGACGGCGGACGACGACGGACGAAACATGACGACTATAGGTCATCCTGACCCTTCGGGTCAGATGACCTAAAAACGTCTTATTCAACACGTTTTAATCGTAGGTTTAAACTCTTCCTTACTCCTAAAATTGTACTGTTATCTTAATGTTTCTTATTGTTTCTTACAATTGGAATTCCGCAACAAGTAACAGCTGTTTGTTATTCGACACATAAACATAATTTTAACTCATGTCAGAAATATGGTTTCATCTTTTCGTTTTTTCTGCACCACAGTGCCAGGTTTGTGCTGGGCTTCAGGATGATTGGCCAGTTCAGGGGGACATGTAGATACAGGACTGGCTAAGATTGTCTGTTTCAGATCGTAAAATACCGGTGAGTCATCCTGTGTCAGGAACGTTACAGCTATACCATTCTTTCCTGCTCGTCCAGTTCTACCAATACGATGAGTGTAATCTGGAATAAAAACGAAAGTTTAGTTATATACAGTACCAATTTGAGGTTGTATTCATTTTAAACTAAATAATATCTGTACTTTCCAAGTCATCTGAAATTTAACCTTATAAACTATAACTGGGTTTTTTGTAAATCAGTGGTCGTCATGACATTTTCTTCCTTAAAGTGAATAGTCGGGCAAAGAAAACCAGTCTAAATGCGTTCATTGGCCTTCCAAAAGTTCCCACATATTAATACGACGGTCAAGTTCTGCTTAGTTTCCCAGTTCTGACCATTAAAGTAAAGAAAAGTTGAAAGCATTGAAAGCGAGGCTGCGTGGAAATGTAACCATGGACATAGTGAGCCGGGAGGACGTTTTAGAATTTCCATACTTTAAATTAATTTCTTCGTACGCAGACAGACTTTGACGAGGGATTTTATTTTTCCATTTCATAAGAATTTATACTGGATACATTCACACCATTTTTACCGACTTTAGCCATCCTTGCCCGACTGTTCACTTAAACTAATACAATCAAAATCCTTTATTTGTCTTAGAAAGGTCAATATTACCATACATCTTAAAATATATTACATATTCTTCACTCAAAGTCATATGGCAGAACACAGGGACCTGTACAGGTTTTTCTTTACCACGGAGTTCATACCCCTGATACTATAATATATATAATAAATAGATGTTGAATATCCTTGTGATGGAATCTAAATAGAAAAAAACAAAACTAAAACAAATCTGTGTTCGATCTCTAACGTTTTCCCAGCTGCCGCTGTTCTTCAGGAGATGTTAACCAGCGGCAGCTGGGAAAACGTTAGCGATCGAACACAGATATATATATATATATATATATATATAATACTGTTGGTTAGAAGTTTGAGTCAGGTCCCCGTGTAGCAAACAATCAATAGCACCTCCACAGTAAAGGAACCACATAAACTGCAAAACGTTACCAGAGTAACAAAAACAAATACAGATGTACATCTTGTGTTTTTCCTTTACCTTCTATACTCTTGGTCATGTCGTAGTTGATCACCATAGAAACGTCCTTGATATCGATACCACGTCCTGCTACGTTAGTAGCCACCAGGATATCTTTGGAGCCATTTTTCAAACTAGACAGCGCGAACTCTCTCTGCTCCTGGCCTTTTCCTCCGTGGAGTGTAATGGCACTGTACTGTAAAAGGAAGAAATTCAAATTCAAAATATTTTTCTAATTACTGTTATGCAAACACAAAATATAGTCAAAAGGTAATGACATCAAATGACCTTAGATAACAAAGTTCTTTATTCTAGTGTTTCTTTGTAGAAAGTATGGGAAGAGCTTTTCAGAGGAGAACATTTATAGAACTTTTTTGTGAAATTCTATAAATATTCATGTCAAATTCATATTTGTTAGATTTCTGTAGTATATGCTAATAACTTGTACATACAGGACACTCAGTGTGGAAATATCCCCATAGAAACTTTTCCACATTCATTTTAGAATCAAATTATGACCACATTTCCATAGAATCATGTCAACAGGTGAGTGCTAACATCCTAATAAAAATATCTGACTACATCTGAACTGGAAATGTCAATTATTCTCATTGAAAACATATCAATACATTTAAAAAGTACTATGTAAACACATCTCCATAGTAACATGTCAACACATCTCCATGGCAACCTGCATATCAACATGTCTCAACTGGATCATGCGACTTGCACATCACTATGGAAACATGTCAACAATATCTCTGGGAACAGGTTAACAAGAGCTGCAGCATATTTTTCAACCTTTCATTAACCCATTCATCCCTGAAATTTCATAATGGACTGGTCTAGTCTATGATTTAGAAGAACCTAAATGTGTCTTCAGGGGTGAACAAGTTAAAATAAATCAAAATTAGCATTAAGTGTTTTACCCCCATCTTCTCGAGAGATTTAGCCAGAACATCTGCACCCTTCTTCTGGTTGACGAAGATGATGATTGGCGGTTCGATGCCCTCCTCCAGGATGCTGAGAAGCTTCTTCCTCTTCATGTTACTGGTAACAATGTGTATGATCTGTTCTGTCCTCTCCGTCGGACGACCAGCTGATCCAATGTACACCACTGCGGGCCGCCGAAGGTATGTACGCGCCAATCGCTCCACCGGGGGAGGCATAGTGGCTGTGAACATGACTGTCTGTAAAACCACATAAAACGTACCATATTAAAGGGACAATTTGCTCAGGCTAATTCTTTTACATAACCAAGAAGCAAAATATGGCATAAACGTATTATTCTACATTTCTTATGAAATATATAACATGAAATATTGACGAATTCCACGTCATTGTTTAGTATTTTTATTAATATTGTTGAAATATCAAATCATTGATCAATACGATAAAGCAGGTACAATATGGACGCTGTAACCATACCCGAGCCAAAGTCACGCACGTTAAACAAATAAACTACATAACCACTGAGAAGTGATAAAATGATTTTTAGGCAAGACAATTCACCTAATAAGGTAAACACACTACTGTTTTAGCGATTTGAGCAGTTCTAAACAAAAGTTGCATTACTCTACGAGCAAGGGACAGGGTTCGGCATACAAGAAGTTCGACCTCAATGTGTAATGGCGGACAGCGAGAGAGTTTGAACATCTACACACATGTCACAGCCATGGGCTTTTCAGGCATATCACAGTAAAACCGACTGATCTAATTTCCATAAGAACTGGTTTTTCCGATATATGTACAAATTTTAATGTTCTCTTAGACTGAATTGTCCCTTTAACTCTATATATACATTCAATTACATTAAATATTGCATAGTAATTGTTACCATTATTTCATCTTTATACCTTTCAACAAAAACATTAACATTCAGCTTTAATTAGATTTTCTCAAAACTTATGAAAAAAACTTTAAGACCCTTTAATTCATTCCCAACTGGTTTTATAATGGAAGACAATTTTCAAACAGTACACTTAGTGAGTTCAAATCCTCAGTTGAAACTGAGATAAAGGACCAAAAGTACTTGAAGTCTACAGAGTCTTTGCAAATTATTGAAGATTCATTGCTCATATATTCACAATATATCAATATTTTCCTGTATGGATGACAAACAATATGAAATAGTACCTGTCTGTATTTTTTCGTAGTGTTGAAATTCTCCAACATCTTTGTGTCATCTTCTGCATCCTCCGTGTCTGGTTTCATGTTAGTAACAGGTAAATATTCGAGGATATGCTGTACATCTGGCTCGAAACCCATGTCAATCATACGATCGGCTTCGTCCATAACTACGTATGTACACTGATTGAGGACAAGATAGCGATTCTCCAACACGTCAATGAGACGTCCAGGGGTAGCAATAACTATCTGAAGTATATAAGTACACAGGTTATCAGGGGAGGAGTTAGATAAAGATAACATTGAACATGATATATGCCATTAATAATGTGAGAGGTGAAGTAAAGATACCCACTTTCAGGTAAAACGATCGCTTGTGATACCAATAATTGACTCCTGTCAAATGATAAGCAGATAGATAGATTTTCTACTTGAAAATCATCTCAAAATCATCTGTGAAGTAAAAATGGGATTTGATTTTTCATGACCAAGTCATAGTTTAACTTTACCAAAATCAAAATTTAGAAATAAACAAAATATAACATTGTAATAGAACATTTTGAACTTATTTCTGTAACTTTAGCAGTTGTGTGGATATTGTGTTATCGTTACAAACTGTTTCTCTTTAATTTCATAAAAAATCGTTCTTGTAATAATGTGCACATACCTCACATCCCTGTCGAAGCTTGAAACCTTGTTCCTCTCTAGAAATACCTCCAATAATGGCTACAGTACGGAAACCCAAGTTAACACTGAACTTCATAGTCTCCGCCTCGATCTGCTGGGCCAGCTCTCGAGTTGGAGCCAAGATGATAGCGTAGGGTCCCTGATCGGCTTCCTCCATCCTATAAACACAAGCTATGCTTATATTACAGATTTTAATTTTACTAGCTGATTATACTCATATTATGTGTTAATTTTCACCAGTCATTTCCTACCAATTGAGAGTTGTCTGACTATACAGTAAAACATGAAAACTTCTTTTAATATAATTTTTTTAGGTTTCATAATTATTTAGGAACCATAAATAATATAGAAAAATGAATTTTTTTCAAAAATGATTGATAATACCATTTCAGATTCTACATCACCTTCAGATCAGAAAAAATTGTCCCTACAAACTTCTGCCAGATCTATCAGCCGCAGTAGAAATGGCTCTGACAATTATCTTTACAAGAAAATTCAATTTCATACAGAGTATTGAATTCTACGCCTGTCAGAAATTGATTTACAAAAAGCTTGCCATTTTTGTAAAAGAAGAGATAAACCTTAGCAGACAAATTCAGACTTGAGATAAAAGGCAGCTCTAGAAGTACACTATCAACTACCTGGTTAACTACCCTGTCACTGATGGTCCAATTCTGCTACACAATAAATTATCTACATATTATAAATATATCTGATTTAGGTTTTACTTGATTGTGTGTAAATAACCAAATTACCGGACTATTTTTGGAAGAGACTGAATCCACTTGAGTAGAGGAATGAGGAAAGCAGCTGTTTTACCACTGCCAGTCTCGGCGATTCCGATGATGTCACGATTCTGGAGACCAATAGGAATAGCTTGCCTTTGAATGGGGGTTGGTTCCTGTAAAAACAATAAAACTTTAAGACTGGTTTTGTCTAAATAAAGGTACATGATTGTTAACTGATGTCAAGTCTCAATGAATTTTCAGTCAGTTAAAAGTTATCCAGGTTTGTTACATTTTAAAAAGTGACATATTAAAAAAAAAGAAAAAAAATACATAGAGGAAGACAATGGATATCAGACAGAATATGTGATAAAATGATTTTAAATTTAGATGGTTCATAGCTAGGATTCCTTAAAGATGCTCCACCGCTGACAAATGGTATTTTTTCACTATCAAAAACAGGAGCAGACGATTTAGTATTTTTCTTCAGTTACAAAAGTTACTTACTTTACACCATTACCACCATTGAAAAGAGCTTCTAATTTTACTTCAAGTTAAAAATATGACAAATAATTAATTGCATCCCGAAAAAATTCTGTGTCACTATATCCTATATGGAACGAAGTACTGATTGCGCATGCACCAAAGGCGAAATAAATTATTTTATATTATTTTTTGTGTTAATTAGACATATATATACACGATCAAACACCAATTATTGTTCAACTGAGGAATATCATTTACGCTCTGTCGGAGGTGGAGCATCTTTAAAAAATTATCGAATGTTATTGTTAAGGAAGAAATCCTAAGTTTGTGGGCAGAGGTAATACAAGTCATTGTTCCAAGTTTCTTTCAGTGAACTTAGTACAACATTAACAATCAAGAAGTATTTAATCCAACAATTATCTTCATCATACCTTATACCCAATCTTGTCGATTACGTCCAGAAGTTCAGACGGCAGAGTAGACTCTTTCCAATTTCTGATCGGGTTCGGGATACGCCCACCCTTACAGGAAATATTGTAATCTTCTTTGAATATTCGCCAATCTCTCTCCGCCATTTCTGTTAAAGACTTCTCCATCCAGTGCCGGTCGTCCCATTTCTGTTTGGCCTCTTTTTTCGCTACATTCTTTATTCTCTTCCTGAAATCAAATTTAATAAATCCATCATTACGTATTAAATGGATAATCCCTGGAACTTCGAAATATTTTCTGTCCATGCTCGAGTTTCAGAATTTTCTTTGTTATCTTTTATTTTTATACTATTTGGTGATTTATTTCCTCTTGAGTTTTACCAGTTTGTTTCTAAACAAAACAGTTCTGTTGCAAGGTTAAGTTTTAAAACTAGAAATCATCTTGTCAATTATGAAGATAAATGGCAGTAGTGGTCAAGCGCTTCGTCGCAATCCCAATTTAAAAATGACCTATAGCTAGTCAAGCGCTTCATTTCAATCCTGATCTAATGACCATGCATATGAAATAAATGTAGCACCAAAACTAATACTGTATTAAACCAAACTTTCTTTCTCGGCTTCTAAATTTTGCGATTTTCATTTCAAAACATTTTTGAATTTTTGCAAATTTAAAAATTGAATGGAGATATCCTTGAAAATTAATTGTGCAAGAATTGTCAAAGAACTTAATACACGGAAATAAATTTTCACTAATTTTATGCACAGATCATGAAATTCTGGGAATAAATCTCACAGGAAAGAAACTTAGTTTACAGTATAAAGGTTTCATGTTGATTTAATATTTATAGAATAACATTTTTCAAATCTGACATCAATCTTACTTTTCCTGTTCCTTTTCTCCATCTGTTCTCCTCTTCTCTAACAAATCACCATAGAACTTGGACTGGTCAACTTTTTGTTGCTACAATGAAAATAATTTTACTTTAAGAACATTTTTCAAAAGTTTTTCATGCCAAAAGATTTCTTTCACTTCAATTTATTATTGCCATTCAGGATCACATTGTTCAACTCTATCTGCGTTTGAAACATTTTTGCAACAATTCATTTTTGTGATTCCTAATCACATGAAAAAATAAATGAAATTTAATTGAAAATATGTTTATTTTTTATATATCTTTCCAGACTTGTCATGTGAAGCTAATCGATAGTTAAAGGTACTAAACGCAAAAGTTAAAAACATCCCAACCATAGTAAATGACATACCTTCATATCGATACCTCCAACTTGGCCGCGACCAAAGAACTGTATGGAGTGTTTCTCTTTGTAGATTGGATTGTAATCCTGTGATGTGTCGTCCCCAGCATCCCAGTCAAATACAAACTTTCTGTCATTCAGACGACGAACGCGACGCTTTTTCTTAATAATTCCTAAATAGCGTTCCTGTTCCAAGGAAATGAGTGTTAATACAATATGCAGATTATCATATATCAAAATTATAGTGACTCAATATACTGTTCCTCATGTAATATTCTGTCTTAGCATATTACAGAGTTAGCTCCCTTACGGGTAGGTATCTATTGTGAAGTCATTATTTTGTGAGTGCAATTCATGTTGTTTTCTCACAAAAATATTTATGTGACACTCGCAATTACATAACGTCACAATCAATACCTACCTACCCACAAGGACAGATAACTCTATAATATGCAAATACAGAATAATGTACTTTAAACAGTTATTTGGTTTTCAAAGTTTCTTTTAAATAACAATTTTTTTAACCTGATAAAGATGATATCTTGACCTATATTCTCCTTCAATGACAGTTGTTTAGTGTTCTAACCCAATAACAATACACTTTACCTACCTTTATTGTCTCAGACTTCTGACATTACCACTTTACCTACCTTTATTGTCTCAGACTTCTGACATTACCACTTTACCTACCTTTATTGTCTCAGACTTCTGACAATACCACTTTACCTACCTTTATTGTCTCAGACTTCTGACAATACCACTTTACCTACCTTTATTGTCTCAGACTTCTGACATTACCACTTTATCTACCTTTATTGTCTCAGACTTCTGACAATACCACTTTACCTACCTTTATTGTCTCAGACTTCTGACATTACCACTTTACCTACCTTTATTGTCTCAGACTTCTGACAATACCACTTTACCTACCTTTATTGTCTCAGACTTCTGACATTACCACTTTACCTACCTTTATTGTCTCAGACTTCTGACAATACCACTTTACCTACTTTTATTGTCTCAGACTTCTGACAATACCACTTTACCTACCTTTATTGTCTCAGACTTCTGACATCACCACTTTAGCTACCTTTATTGTCTCAGACTTCTGACAATACCACTTTACCTACCTTTATTGTCTCAGACTTCTGACAATACCACTTTACCTACCTTTATTGTCTCAGACTTCTGACATTACCACTTAACCTAGCTACCTTTATTGTCTCAGACTTCTGACATTACCACTTTACCTACTTTATTGTCTCAGACTTCTGACATTACCACTTTACCTACCTTTATTGCCTCCGATTCCTTCTCCTTGTCCTTGCCCTCTAACACTTTAACCCTTTCTCCTGTGTCCTCTCCTCGACCTGATTCACCACGACGCTCGCGTTCACGCTCCTGTCTCTCCCTCTCTCTTTGTCTTTCTCTTCTTTCACGTTCTCTCTCTCTGTCCCGGTCTCGATCATAGCGGTCACCTTATCAAAACAGAGAATCAAAATGAGGCTTAAAACATAGCAGTATGATGAATTCTGTAAATGTAGATATTTTAAGCAGTTATCTTATTTAAGTTATCATGATCAGGATGAGAAAAAAAACTAGAACTGTCGTCGGAGTGGACGACTAATACTCCCCTGCCGAACAAATTAGTTATAACTCCATTAATAGCGAACATTGCAGAACCCTATATAGTTTACTCAACTCCCCTTTATGTCAGGTTTTGATGTACCAAATTGTATCAAAATCTGTCAAGTAATTTAAATTAGGAGCAATTCACCAGATAAAGTTGTGTCTGCAGACAGACAGACAGTATATCCCCACTTAACTTTGTTGCGGGGGTATAACAAATTTGAAATCTCTTGAAGACATATAAATGTGTTTTGTCTCATGCTTCTATCCCATTTATCAAAGCAAGACAGGTTGTTTGACAAGATAGGACAGATGCGGACAACACATGGTATGCACAGAATTGGATAATAAATAGCTAGAAGACTCCTGAGTTTTTCTGAAGAGTCAGGCAAGAAATGGCCAGACACATGCATGAACACTATGAAAATATATGACACACACTCAAATTCAAAACCTACAGACTAAAATCTAAAGCATAATACCATAACACTCATTTCCCGTTAAGTTAAGCATAGGCAGAATATATAAAGCATAACTTACTTACCACCCCAGTATACCCAATCTAGTTATAATTAGACTTTTAATCCCACTCTACTGCAATGCTCTTTGTTACACTCCAATACAAGATCTAACAACTCCCCATTCGGGGTCACCTCAGCATGACCCCTGGCCTAGAATATGACATCTCAGGACATACTTTTTGCCATTTACATTTCTGAATGAATCAACCACACCAAAGATTTCGTAGCTGACACACAGATTGACTAACCATAGGGGTCATGCTGAGGTGACCCCGAACTGAGAGTTGTTAGATCTTGTATTGAAGTGTAATGTAGAGCATCGTAGTGAAGCTGAATTACAAATCTAATTTTAATTTGAATGAATTTGTACCTCAAAGGGTAAGAGAATAAGCATTACCATAAGAGTCTTTGCCTGCAGATAAGAACTCCTTCTGTTTTTGTTTTTCTTCGTCTATTTTTTTCCTCTGTAATTCCACCTGTTCCTGACGTCTCTTCAATGCCTCAGCTGCACGCTCTTCCTTCGTTAAAAACTTCGGCTGGATTGAATAAATAATTATTTATAGCAATGACATAAAAGCATATTATTCAAACAGTTAGTAAAAATATAAAACAGGCAATCTGCACCTTTATCAAGACACATAACACCCTTTGGCAAGCTGAATCGAAAAGGCAGGGACTAGCATGCTGTTAGTTAAGGTAAGACTGGACTTATAGTTGTATATATGTATATATAGATGTAAGTATAAATCATTTAAGTACAAATTATCATAGTTAAAAGTGACCTTTATCAAATAAAAAGAGTAAAATCAGGTATATTGTGCAATCATTTATTTAAGTTACCTCATCCAAAGTCAGGTTAATACAGGGATTTTTTTCACAAAAAGAAGTTTGAGCAGACAGAATTGGAAAATAGGGAGGGTGCTTGTTGCTGGATTTATCCTAGTTCTGAAAGACTTGATAAAAAAGGTTTATTGTCGATGAATTACGGTATTAATAACCAATGATAGAATGTAATGAAAATGAAATACCTTGCTAAGTGCTTCTTCCTCTGCTTTCTTTTTGGCCAAAAGCTCTTCCAATGATAAAGGCACTACCTTCTTCGATTCTTTTTCTTTCTCTTTTTTGACAGAATCCCTACAACGGCCGTATAAAATATTTATGAATATTATATCAGCAACAGCAAGAAGAAAACAATAAGAAGAAATTCTTTCAATATCAACTTTGAGCTGTCTATACGTATTGGTGTATATGTATGTTTATCTTTGAATAAAAATATTGTTTAAAGATGCTCCACCGCCGACAGAGCACAAATGATATTCATCATTTGAACAATAATTGGTGTTTAATCATGTATATATAAGTCTAATAAACACAAAAAATAATATGAAAAAATTAATTTTGCCTTTGGTGTATGCGCAATCAGTACTTCATTCCATATATAGGATATAGTGCCACAGAATTTATTCGGGATGCAATTAATCATTTTTTTTTTTTTTTAAAGATGCTCCACCGCTGACAAATGGTATTTTTTCACTATCAAAAACAGGAGAAGACGATTAAGTATTTTTCTTCAGTTACAAAAGTTACTTACTTTACACCATTACCACCATTGGAAAGTTTGAGCTTCTAATTTTAATTCAAGTTAAAGTTACAAAAAATAATTAATTGCATCCCGAAAAAATTCCGTGGCACTATATCCTATATGGAATTAAGTACTGATTGCGCATGTACTAAGGCAAAATAAATTATTTTATATTATTTTTTGTGTTAATTAAACATATATTTACACGATTAAACACCAATTATTGTTCAAGTGATTAATATCATTTATGCTCTGTCGGCGATGGAGCATCTTTAATTTAAGTAAAATTAGAAGCTCAAACTTTTCAATGGTGGCAATGGAGTAAAGTAAGTAACTTTTTTAACTGAAGAAAAATACTAAATCGTCTGCTCCAGTTTTTGATAGTGAAAAATTACCATTCGTCAGCGGTGGAGCATCTTTAAACTAAACTAACTTTAAGCTAATTTAGTATATAAATATAAGACCCATTTCTCTCATTTTATAGAATGAACGGCTGCCAGATATTGTAATTACATATATATTCTGAATCAATTTTTGGTGTCAGAAACAGTATTCATGGAGAAAACTATGACCAATGATAATTAATATGGAAGTATATATGTAGCAACTACACCTAAGCTTTGATGCAAGAAGTTGCACATTTTCAATTTACCAAAATGATACATATCAACCCATTCACCCCAATAGACAACCTTGAACTCTTCTGACTCATATGTTGGAATAGTTCATTATGAATTTTCAGGGGTGAATGAGTTAAATCCGGCATGTCTTACTTTGATTCCTTCTTGCCGTCCTTGCTGTCTTTGTGTTTACGTCTATTACGGTCTCGGCTCCTACTTCGTCTTTCTCTGCTCCTGCTTCTTCTTCGTTCACGACTTCTGGATCGCTTTCTGCAAAAAAAGCAATTCAGAAAACATCATGTTTACAGCACAATAGTTATATACTGGTACATGTACAAGTTTGAGAAAGCATTGTTTTAATTTTTTTTTATCCAAAAAGGCGTTATAATTTTCAGATTGCATTACAACAGATTTAAGACTCTACATTTTATTATTTTTGTGTATTAACTTGATTTCTATTGCCTCATGATAAAATGCCTATCTAGGTGCTCTGCATTGTTATTTATCAGGAATATTCAGAGAAAATGTCATGGTTGGTAGATGAAGTTTTACCTGTGTAGCTAGCTATTTCCAGTCCCATTTAAGTATAATATGGATTCTGGAGTGGCTACTGTTGTAGTGGAAAAGTCAGACAGACACATATTAATGAAGTAGGTAGTAATGGAGGTGATTAAATCTGTGACTTTTATGAATATTGTCCCCTTTTGTGTAATTGATTACATACTAATTTATACCGTATTTGACCCAATAAGAGCCCATCTCCCTATGAGCGCCCCTCCCCCTTTGTAAGGCCTCAATTTCAATTACCCAGACACAAATAAAGACCAAGACTACACAAAACTGTATAGATTTGCAATACTGTAAATTTGTCTTATTAGCACCTTTGCATTTTTTCAATTTTTTGAACGCCCTGGGAGTTTTTGAGTCGAATACGTTATTAGTAATTGTGTCTGTTTTTGATAAAATTATTTGAAACAACTTCAAGTGTTTTTCCTTGTCAAAGTCATGTATTTGGGTAACTATAAATGGAACTCGAATGGATAAGTGTTACTCATGTAGTCGAATCAATTTCAATGGATGATCATGATCAATCATGAGTGACCAGCTCCGGTAATCAGCAGAGCTTCCAGCTAATGTTGAGAGGTCCTGGATTCAAACCCCAGTCTTGCCGCTATAATTCTCCTGTTACAAAATTGGCAAGCTTGTTTACCGCTGCTTAAAGCATTGGGAGTATGCTTAACAGGGTTACTGTATTTGACCCAATAAGCGCCCATTCCCCTTTTAGAGGCCTCGATTTCCATTGCCCAGGCATGAATATAATAAAGACCAAAATTACACAAAACTGTAAAATTTTGCAATAATTTTGTCTTATTAGCACTTTTTTCATTTTTTTAGATGCCCTCAGGTCAGCCTTGTGATAGAGGTGTCCCGAGCTCGGTAATGTTATTCTATGTAAATCATCTATTATATGTAGAGTTGGAAAACTTTCTCAAAAACCGGAAACAGTAAGTTAACACAAGATCCAGCATTGCGCAAGACAGTATCCAAAGTCATACTCTCGCATGATTACAAAATCACACTCTCGAGTGATTATAAACAAGTTATACTTGGAAAATTCAAAATTAATATATACATGAGTGAAAGATTAACCTTCCAATTTATTCTTACCTGAATCTAACAATTACATATTGTCCTGAATCTTTACTTAAAAGCCGTTTTATGTGAGCCGTTGCTTCGGAATTTTCCGCATGGCAATGGAGAATGACGTAGAGATATATTTGTAGCCGCATGCAGTCACGTATTTTTGCAGAAAGTGAAAGTAGAAGTACCTTATGTTCAATATTGTTTTTCTTGTTATAAACTCAATGCAAGTAATTCAGCAAAGCTATGATTCTAATAATTAATAATTCTGTAAATGGTTTCTAAAAGTACAATTAGTCAGTGCATACATTAAGCAATAACAACAAAACACATGCCTATAGGTCAGGGGAGATTACTCTTTCGCCGTTGGAAATCCTTTATTTACCTGGCATATTTCTATTTAGTAACACATACAGTTGAAAAACAAACGAAAGAATATATTAACTGCTGCGCTCTCAGATAGGCTTCGCCTCAAATTATATTAGAGTATCTGGTTTGTGTTTTGGAGGTTTAAAGTTAAGGGTGTACACCTCTGAGAAGTCAAAATTTTCTTGTATTAAACTTTTTTTCTCATATAGATTTTTGGAAAAAGGAGTTCGTACCATAAAAGAAAATGGAAGAAAAACCATATGTCCGTGTGCTCGTTTTTGAGCTTTTGTCACTCGAAGACACCTAGTTGACAAAATGTTGGATTTTATGGGAATTTTGCCGTTTTGACCATATGAGATAGCGATTAAAGCCATAATTTCCTAATGAGATGTTTGATATGAATGAATGTTTGTAGAATTCATTTTCTAGTAGTCTTCTTTAAAAATATACCAGTTTTGATCAATTAGACTAATATTTTTTCTCAGAATAACAACATATGCTACCCCTACCCCTTAATTTTGAGCTACAAAATGCACCATTTTCAGCCATTTTTGCCAAATTTAACCCATTATAGGAAAAGTTCTGGTATTAAACTTTTGTTATTATTTTGCATATCAATAGGGAAACGGTAGTTCTTTCTAAATCAGGAAGAAAAATTGGGGGTCCGTGTGCTTACTTTTTTGCCCCATTTTAATTTTTGTTATTTTTCAGTATTTTAAAGTAAAAAATTAAAGTGCCCAAATTACCATTAAATGTAAAAATAAACTCACAAACGTGTATCGTTTCACATATTAATGCTCAATATCTTAATTACTACGAACCTAGTAACGATTTGCAGCAAAAATTAGCTAAATACAGCTAAAAATGCTGGCGCAGTGATGATTTTAGTAAAAACAATTTCAGTAAAAAATGGAAAAACTGTGGCTCTACTTGAAGCGAAAAAAGACACAATTTCAAAATGGCCGCTAAATGGGCCATTTCTTAAAATCCCTGTATAAAAAAATCTACTAAAAATAGAAATGTAATTTTTTGACAAAATTTGCATCTGGCAACTTGCTACAGATACTGATAAGTTATATTTGAAAATCGCATAACTTCTTTGATTTATGTTGAAACGAGACTTCAACGGGACTGAAACCTCAGAAGAATACATCCTTAAACCCGGTCTGTCGTCACTACATTTGTACATGTATGTGCAGTTTTCCTCTCCTGTTATACTCAGTGCTGACCAGCCTTACCCGTATGCAGGGGGTCTGTTTGAAGGGAGATGTCGTTTTGACAACATATAATGCATAGTTAGGTACGATTTTTTTCAGAAAACACCGAAACGACTTCGGTTAAATTTTGCGGAATCGAAACGTCTTGGTACGGGACCGAACTTCTTCTTCTTCTTCTTTGGTTTGTCACCAGCCGTCAATAGTGACGATTTTAGGTGAGTGATTGGCTCAGTGGCGTGGGGGAAGGGGTTATATACTGTGCTTTTTTTTTTTTTTTTTTTTTTCTGGTGCTGGAATAGATAAAAGTAGATAGGTTAAAATCATGATAAAAAATGAGGTGTTTATTTGTGAGTGGGGGCTTCAAGGGCTACGTTGTTTATGTTTGCCTTGAAGCCCTCCAGTGTAGTGTTTTGTACTGTTGCCACAGGGAGGAGATTCCAGTATGTGATGGTGTGTGGGAAAAAGGAGTACTTAAATGTATCCTTTGTGGCAGCGATGTGTCTGTATGCATAGGGATGTGTGTGTCTAGTGCGGGTGTCTACAGGTGTTAGGTATTGTTCTGGGTTGATGGCAACGAGATGGTGTGTGATTTTATATAGGAGGATGAGTCGTGATTGTAGACGGCGTGTTTGTAGTGTTGGCCATTGGAGTATGTATAACATGTCTGAGACTGAAGAAGTGTTATGATACCTGTTTTGTACATATCTTGCTGCTCTGCGTTGAGTTTTTTCTATTTGTTGTATTTGGCCAGTATTGTGTGGGTCCCAGATAGAGGAGCAGTACTCAAGTTTGGGTCTAACAAGTGCTTTATATGCGTGTTCTTTAATGTGTGGTGAATTGATTGTGAGGTTTCGTTTTAGGAAACCTAGTGTTCTGTTTGCATTTGCGGTGATGTTGTTTATGTGTTTGTCCCATTGGAGGTTGTTTTGCAGTGTGAGGCCTAAGTATTTACTGTGTTTGACATGTTCAAGTGAGTGGTTATGGAGAGTGTAGTTGTGGTGGATTTTGTTGCGTTTGGTGGTAGTGGAGATGACGTTGCACTTGTCGGGGTGAAATTGCATTAGCCAGTCGTGTTCCCATTGTCCTGCATTGTCAAGGTCGTGTTGTAGTTTCTGTGTGTCTTCTTGTTTGTGTATGGTCTTGTAAATGATACTATCATCTGCGAAAAGTCTAAGGGTGCTGTGTTTCATGTATTCATGTAGGTCGTTGATATATATTAAGAAAAGTATGGGGCCCAGACAGGTTCCTTGAGGGACTCCGGATGTTACTGGTATTTTGTGTGAGTGTTTGCCCTCAAGTATTACTGTCTGGGTGCGATGTGAAAGAAAATCTGTTATCCATGCATGTGTGTTACCTGTGATGCCGTAGTATTTGAGTTTGTACTGAAGGCGTTTGTGTGGTACTTTGTCAAAGGCTTTTGCAAAGTCCATGATTATGATGTCTGTCTGCGTGTTGTTGTTGTGGTTTTGTGTGAGGTCGTGTATGAACGTGGCCAGTTGGGTTTCGCACGATCTGGAAGGTCTAAAGCCGTGTTGTTTGTCGTAAAGTATGTTGTTGTTTTCCAGATGTGACATGGTGGCATGAACTGGTACCGAAACGACTGTGTCCTGAGGGAATATGATTTGTTAGTTTTAAGGTGTATCATGGAATGCTTAAAACTTAGCATTTAAATTATCGGTCTAGTTGGGTTTTTTTTCTTCGACTTGTTTACCTGTCACGACTTCGAGATCTTGGACGCTTTGATTTCCTCTCTCGAGATCGGGACCTGTCGCGTTTTCTATCCCGCCTATCGTCTCCGACTTCCATTTTCGGGCAAAGATAATGTACGATACTTGATAGACCTTGATGTACAGCTGTCTTTCGTCTTGAAGAACCGTTAAGCGTATTTCTTTGGTTTCAAGTGAATAGCCGAACGCAACAAAACGTTCACATGGGCGCCGCCATTTTGCATTTGGTAAGTCTCGAAACAACGTGTAAGAAGTAACTTGAAAATAATTGCAAAAGTAACAGAAGTTTCTAATTGAAATTTGAACTATTATTGATCCTAATTTAACCAAACTAACATTTTTACAGCGTTTACAAGATACATATTGATTTTACAGTCACACAGACGCTTACAGGCGCGATCAAATTCAAGCGTTTCAACGACAGTGTCCTTAGGAATTTTAAAGCATCAAGATGGAAGACCTGTGGGAAGACAGAGATGTCAGATTCGACGTGAACCCGTCGTATGTAACAATGATATACGTTATAGGACTACCATAATTTATGCTTGCCTTATCTTTTATTCTTTCTGTAGAATCAATCAAATTCCTTAACTAACTCACAGGGCCATGTATAGTTTCTATTTTATATGTATTTCTGGCTATTTTTTTATAAAACTATACATGGCCCTGTGACTAACTTTAAATGACATTGTTGTAGCAAGTTAAAAAGCACTAACTACAATGCTAATGCCCAATGGACCATAGTACAATCCATTCAGATGCAAATTAAGGCATGGTGATACATTTGTAAAACAAGCGACTATATATAATGATTGTTATTTTAAGGCAAATGAAGATGCGGCCTGGGGAAAAGATGATTGACAGATTAGATGCTATAGAAGATACCAAAGGAAACAATGGAGATAGAGGTACAGTGAAACCTTACCTTACGACCACCTCAGAATTAAGACCACCCTGCTATTATGGGCACTTGTTTTCAGTCCCGTCATTTCCCCTCTATATCTTTGTATTGGTCATCTCAGTATTACGACCACCCAGCTATTCCGTATTACGACCAGCCAAGGCAGTCCCAGCGACCACTGATCAACGGTAATTGACCCCCTTATTACGAACATTCACCTGTGTCAGTTTACCGTGCGTACAGCAGTCCTTCAGACCACTAGCCAAGACTAATCGACCCCTTCATTACGACCATTCACCCGTGTCCGTCAATCGCTTGTCAAGTGACAGACCGTTACCTGTACGGTCGGTTGTGATCGAGGTCAGTTATAATCCGGTCGGTTGTGATCGAGGTCAGTTATAATCCAATTAATTACCCGATACATACGCATAATAACTGTGACCAAAAGAAAGGATGGGGCTTTTGATGGTCTCCATTGTTTAGCCATTTGGTCGTCGCCCTTGTCATATGTTGACCTAACAGCTAGATGGCGCTTTGAAAGTGCAACTAGACCAATTATCGGATCACTTGCGCGTATATATAGTAATCGATCTTTTGTTTACTAATCAAAACATTAACCAGGGCTCTAATGATATTACAGTAGCAGTATTTAAAGCTCTATCTTCACGGGTGAGTAAAATAAACATCGTGGATCTAAGGCGTTTCGTTATCATTGTGGAATTAAACCGGTAAGAATGTCGCCGTATTTTTGTTTTGACAAAACTTCAATTTAAAGAGACAATCAGGCTAATTCTTTTACATAACCAAGAAGCAAAATATAGCATAAATGTATTGTTCTACATTTCTTATGAAACATATAACGTAAAACATTGACAAATTCCACGACATTGTTAAGTATTTTAATTAATATTGTTGAAATATCAAATCGTTGATCAATACAATTAAGCAGGTACAATATGGACGCTATACCCATACCCGAGCCAAAGTCACGCACGTTAAACAAATGAACTGCATAACCACCGAGAAGGTGATAGAATGATTTTAGGTAAGACAATGCACCTGATAAGGTAAACACACTACTGTCAGAGCGATTTGAGGAGTTCTAGACAAAAGTTGCATTACTCTCCGAGCAAGGGACAGGGTTCGGCATACAAGAAGTTTGACCACAGTATGTAATGGCAGACAGCGAGTGAGTTTGAACATTTCACACACATGTCGCCGTGGGCTTTTCAGGCATATCACAGTAAAACTGACTGATCTAATTTCCATTAGAACTGTTTTTTTCCGATATATGTACAAATTTTAACGTTCTCTTAGACTGAATTGTCCCTTTAATTTCCATACAAACACAATAACTTTCAAACGTTTGTATGTAATATTTCCACCTCTTTTAAATTCATATGCAATTCGAAACGAGCTGCCGCTGAAAAAGAAAGTTGAACTCAGCTGTAGGCTTATTTTAAGGTTTTCACTTTTTGTACTTTTTTCTGTAACCATGGAAACATTGCTGAAAATGGCAGATTTTTGTGTAAGAATCGTTTCCGGAGCACAACTCTAAAACCAGCTGAGATATTTCCATGAAACTTCATAGACACATTGTTCTTATGGTCTAGTAGTGCCTTTTGCTATTTTTAGGTTTTCACTTTTTGTACTTTTTTCTGTAACCATAGAAACATTGCTGAAAATATCATATTTTTGTAGCAGGTTCATTTCTGGAGCATAACTCTAAAACCAGCAGAGATATTTCCACTTCATAGACACATTCATTTTATGGTCTAGTAGTGCCTTTTGCTATTTTTAGGTTTTCATTTTTTGCACTTTTTCCTGTTTTTTTTTTCATACACATAAGTCTCCACAATCAAACTTTCTTCAGCTTTGTTATCTCCATTGGCGGGGGATCTGAATGACTATGTCCTTGTTAATTATAATGTGCAGAGTTACGGTTCTTACTGATTAGAAGTCAATCCAATGCACCTCGGTATTAAGACAACCCCGCTATTAAGACCACTTTCACTCAGACCCTCAAGTGGTCTTAATAGAGAGGTTTTACTGTACTTATAATGCTACTTTGATCACATCCTCGATACTCTAGGGGTTACTATCACTTTAGTTATATCCACCCCTGGACTATCTCATACTAAAACTGAAGGCAGTCCAAGAGAAAAGGTCTGACCAATCACAGGCATGTAAGACTTACTTTGAAGACTAAATATCAAGGGAGCAACGTCCAACTTCAAACCCATACTGTCAACTAGCTATGTCTTCTTTATGTGCATCAAAGGACTAAATTACCTGTTCTGTTGCCTCCAGATATTTGAGATAGTCTAGGGATGGAATAAATGTCAGTAAAAGTTACTCCTTGAGTATCAAGGATGCTTTGATCATACTTTGGCATAATCTAAAAGTCAATATTGTTTACCTTTTATTTGAAAATGTGAAGCATTAACAAATATCTTTATGTGATATGATGAATTCTAAAAGTCATAATCATATGGATATGGATTTTTTCTATTCATAGATGTTAACAGTACCCTGACATGATGACATTTGAATAATCATTCATTATTTATTGTTTGTTTTAGGCCGCATAATTGTGACCAACTTGAGGATTATTTGGCACTCCCTGAACATGCCTAGAGTCAATTTATGTATGTATGAATTGATTTTACTCTTGATAATATAGCAAACCAATTTTACACATTGAAATAAAGAGAAACATACCAGGTACTGTAATATTGTAACTGCTTAAAGTTTTACCAGGTTATGTTCGCTTTGACTTTCAACAAATTTAACAAATTTGACAGTATTTCTAAAATATTTTTTTCTTCTTTCTATTTTGTTTTTCTTGTTTGTCATTTATTTATAAATGAACATAACATATATTTCTTTTCTTCTAAATGATCTTAATTTGCAACAAACAAAAAAAAAAGGGATTTTTTATACATGTGAGCTGTCTCTCTGTGATGGCTATATTTGAATGATGCATGAAATAAGTTACATGTACTATGTTTGCAAAATATATTGCTTCAAAAGTTTGATTGATGCATGTATTTCTTTTATTTTCCAGCTATTGGGTTTAACTGTGTGATAAATATTTCAACAAAGACCGCTCAGTCAGTAAGTATTTATTATCCTTTATATATATATATATGAAAATCTTCAATGTTCCATTAAGTTTGTTTAATGAGCAACAAAACCCAATTAAACACCCTCATACAATGATATTATTCTACCACTAGCCCTCAAACTGTGTGCTTTGATGGCCAAGTGGTAACATTCAACTTTCTACATCTAGCATTTTTATTCAAGATTTATTGTGGCTGATTGGTTAGGGTGTCTAACTTTCTGTCACTTTATATTTAATTCTCCCAACTCTATGTATATGTATATGCTACAGAGGCTGAGCTGTCAGAATGTTCAAGTACAATGTACAGTAGTTCAAATGTGTATACAAAAATGTCATGTATTGATTGTTTGCCAGGTAGATATAGATATGAATGTGTTTTGTATATTACCTTCTATTCCTGGATGGCATTTAAAAAACACAAATTGAAAATCACTGATTTAGAAATCATTTTGTTTTGCACAGAAATTAAGAGGAACCACAGAGGCTTTATATGTTTTGACAAAGTGCAATACCACCAGATTTGAATTCATCTTCACAAATTTAGTAAGTAAAAAAACATTAATACACAGACCTGTAGTTAATGAAATACATACAATTTTCAAACTCCTGTCCTTTGGCTTTTGTCTTCCATTTTGAAGAGATATTTCTAAATTAATTGCATGAATAAGAAAAAACTCTACAAATACAATGCCCACATTCTTTGTTTGATGGTAGTGAGAATTTGATTTAGTGAATCAATCTGTAATCTGATCAGTTCAGTTATAATATTCATGTAGTGTAAACAAATATTCTTTTGTGTGCAATTTCCTTTCCCCGATTTTAATTCATGAAAGTTTATCTCTGAAAATTGTAGTGGTAGCAGCGAAAGTAAGTTAGTTTACAGCAAATCAATTTAGCATACCTGTAATATGCAGGGGAAATGATTGAATGAATCTTACAGGTCATTGTTTATTTTTTTATTTCCAACCATCTCTCTCCAGATTCCTGGCTCACCACGTCTGTTTACAACCGTGATTGCAGTACACAGGTAAGTCTATGATGTATAATGTTTGCTGAAACTATAACGATTACTATGTGTCAAATCGAAAAATAGTTATTTATGGTCCTTGATCTTTTAAAATAAGCATTCATAATGATTGTATGACAATTGATTATGAAATTTTAAATTCCATGAAAGTTCCATTTCATCTTTTCCTACCTGCTATTGATGTGACAGTGCTAGTTTCAAATGACAACACTTGTAGGTATATGGATTGTAACTACATATCCATATTTGTTCTCATTCTTGGATCCATGCTATTGTTAGAACTTAATTTCCATTCACAGGATCTTTTGAGATTAATTTTACTACCTAATTATTGTGATATATATTTCAACTGTGTCGCTGTCTCATCAGCCAATTATTACTGAAATGTTTAAAAAGCTGCGTGTTAATGTTGAAACATCCAAGAAAGTAAAACTATTCTCTGAATTATGGACAATTTTATGAGTTTAACTGTGAATGAAGTTACATTAATTAATTAATGAAGACTTGGTGTTTCTGTTTTAATGAAAATTTTAATTTTGTCAATGTTTGTGTTTAGGGCTTATGACACCTCCAAGCTATACCGTGACCTAAAACTACGTGGTGCACTCGTCCATAACAAACAGCTTCGGCTTCTACCACAGGAACAGATCTACGACAATGTCAATGGAGTATGGAATCTATCTAGTGATCAGGTAACCTGTTCATTCTGACCCTGTGTAATCTGAACTCTGTATAAGCAGGATTGTCCACACTGTTCTATTTCATATTATGTGTTTCTAGATATTTATGTAATAAAGAAACCTTTATAAACTAGACCTATATAAATACTGAATATGAATGCGTATGCAAATATTTTTTCACAACAGATAAATTCTAACCAACAAATTAAATGTACCTTTTGATAACAATATTTTAAAATGTAGCAAAAAAATTTTACCAGTCGGGTAACAAATTAAACAATATTGGTTGCCATGGAATATAAAAGAATATATTTGATGTAATGCAGGATATTTGAATTTCAAATCTACATATTCAGAGATTTCTTAAATTTTTCTTCCAGGGAAATCTAGGGACATTTTTCATCACCAATGTACGGTTGGTGTGGCATGCTAATATCAATGAATCCTTCAATGTCAGCATCCCTTATCTACAAATGGTATGTACATGTTTACATGTACTCTGGCATATTAGATGATCATACCATGTCATAGGCCAAATATATATAATAATTGAAATACAAAATCATAGTAAAAATGGCTTTGATATTTGTTTACCTACTATTAACAGTATATTTAAACACCTTTAAATTGTTACAATGAGACTTTCAGATGTGATTGAGGAAAAAGATGTTTTTTTTATGACAATAATGTTAAAAAAGTCTGTTCTAGAATTCAGAGCTATCATTTCTTCAGAATATTGGTACCTAGTGTTAATTGTTATGACTAAATCAATCTTGTATTTCTGAAAAATCAATTTTCAGAGATCTGTGAAAATCAGAGATTCCAAATTTGGACTGGCCCTGGTTGTGGAAAGTTCACAACAGGTAAGTAAAATATGTTCAATATGTACGTTTATTACCTTAGCTGTAAGAAATTAAGCAATGTGTAAATCCAAAACCAAGTAACCCTCTGATCTCTTAAAGATATTTTTTTATTTTTTTTTTTTTTGTAATTTTACTGTAGTAGTACATCTGTATTACCAAAAGTCTATGTGTGTACTACTTTAAGGTTACTTTGGCCTTGATCTATAAGTTCAAAGATGACATAGATCAACAATATACAATGTGTCTAGTTATTTCATTCAGGTGATGACAACAGACCCTTTCAAACAGAAAACAATCGTAACATAGCGCATGATTTGATATACCGTATTCGACCCAATAAGCGCCCAGGGCGTTTAAAAAATTGAAAAATGCCTCAGAAATGGAGAGGGGCGCTTATAGGGACATGGGCGCTTATTTGGTCGAATACGGTAAATGTAATCACGATCTTTGTCAGGGAGTGAACTCTGGACCTAATGATTCCTAGCTATAGTCTGATGTTCAACCGATCAAGCTAAAGACAAGTTCTCCATTGCCAACAGTACCGTATTCAACCCAATAAGTGCCCAGAATATTTAAAAAAATGAAAAAATGAAAAGATGCTTAATAAGATGCTTACATGGGCGCTTATTGGGTCGAATACGGTATATTGCAGCTAGTTTTTACCAGGATTACATAATCTTCAATTAATTTGTAGGACTACATATAAGTTTGTCTTTCTTCTCGTTGATAGAGCGGTGGATTTGTATTAGGGTTTAGAATAGATCCCGCCGAGAAACTACAACAGGTTGTCAAGGAGATCCAGAGCTTACATCGTGTGTACAGTTCCTGTCCTCTGTTTGGTGTAGAGTTTGAAACAGAAGAAAAGGTAAAAACCTCATTAAAATCATGTTAAAAATGCAATAGGATATGTATCACATTTGTAGCTCTCCTTAAATTTTGAACACTTTTTAAGGTTTCGCCCAACCAAATAAATATTTTTTTTGTAAAATCTAATAAATGGAAGAAAAGAGGAAAAAAACATTTTTAAAATACCTCAATTTAATTTCTTTATGTGTTTGAGATTAAACAAATGTGTCTTGAATACAAAATTGAAGGAAATCCTTGATTTATTACGGTGTCCGTCAGACAAAATAGTATGCAAATGAAGCTGCGATGGATTGTGTTGTCGAAGTTTCGCGCATGCGCATTGCTACGCACTAAAAGTAAACAAAATGGCTGAACGAAAGTGTGTGAGATAAAAAATATCTAAATCGGCAACAAAGTGGAGGAAATTATAATGGAATCGGTAGCACCCTAGGATATCTATAGGGATTTAAATTCAGAGATGACATGTAGCAGTAGAAAAAAACAGAAGCCACATCCCAAGCGGAACTTGCTCGGATCTGTTGGGACTCGTGTAACGGCGTTGCACGTGGTTAGTTAAATTTCAACACATATGCCAGCGCACCAGACTAACTACATGTATGTTTGGTGTAATAAGCTAGCGAGCGTGTGTAAGTAACATGAAGTGTTTTAGATTATACGATATGTATAAACAGTCCATCGCACTTCAATTTGTTGTTGTTGTTTTTAACTAAACATGCCGTGGCAAACTGTCACTGCCATCTGACTTTTTGTTGCACGCTTCCGTTTGTTGCTGCGGCCTCGTTTTGGAAAAAAATACGTCATGTTCTATGTAAAGCTTGACTTCGCTCTATTTTTAGAGGAGTATTTTCCTGGTCAAGCTAGGCAACTGACCACCCATATTGTTCGCTGTATGCATTGAAAATGATCTGAAGATAATATCTATGTTTTGGATAAATTTCAATTTCGTAGTCTTTATATTTCATTGGGCGAAACCTACCTTTAAATTTTGAACTTACTTTTTAATGATTTTCTATGTGCACATTTGTCACTAGAATTTGTTAATGGTCTATAGATAGTGATTGAATGTGTTGTCTTGCCTATAGTACCAAAAATCATAGATCTTTATTTCTGAATCAGTGGTCGCAGTATGACTTAGTAGGTAAGGTATCAGATGCTGTTTGACATCACTATACCTACTAGTACTCCCAACAATGTTATAGGTAAAGCTGCATGATTGGATACTTTTGAATCATAATGTGGTGTCTATCAGAATTTTCTCCACGAGTTTTAAGTGCCAACGGAATTGTAAATTTTCATAATCCACGGAAATTGAGCCCAACAAAAATAAATGATTTCACAGTAACCCCTCTCACCAATTATGGACTTACTGGCTATTTCTAGTCTACCATTACTGGCATACCCTGTTAAAAATAACATTGAATGAAATCCAACAAAACTGAACCTTCTTAATTTCTATTTGATTCTAACTACAATTTGTACAGATTAATGTTACTTACCTTGCATAAATGTCATAAGAGGTTGCGGCTATATCAAATGTCTTCCTCAAAATAAAAGCAAATGACAGGCATATCTTTTAAATGAATTCTTTATGCCTCAATCAATCATTGATTAAATACCAACCTTTACAATTTATATTTAGCATTGTTAATGACTATTAAAGTGGAAAATTCAACCAATTTCACTTTCAAAATGATCAATTTACATGCAACTTTTAACTAAAAAACCATGCATCCACCTTCCTTCTTACTTCCAGTAATCAACACTATTTATGGACAATTTGAGTTCTACAGTTTTGATATGTGGCTATTGTATACTCTTTCACTTTGTATGATGAATATTTCAATGTTTCCCAGCTGGACGACAGTCAGGACTTGTCAGTTGAGCGTGTTCAGGACGATGTGGAGATAGAAAATGAAGGATCCTCGGATGCCTTTGCTGTGAGTTAGAATAAAAATTATTTACTTTTATTTTTCTGCAAATGTTTTCTTATATATCCAAGTCATATTGTGTTTGTTAAGTAAAGTTACTGTTGCAGTCGCAGTTTTTCTCATTACTGTCCAACTATTGAAGAATTTGCTTCTTTATTTCCCAGTGTAATACACATAACATTTCAGTTTAAGATTTTTTATTTAAAAAAAAAGTATTGCTTAAAGGGATAATTCAATCTAAGACTACATTAAAATTTGCATATATATCGGAAATAAACAAGTTTTACTGGAAATTAGATTAGTTGGTTTTACTGTGATATGTCAGAAAAGCCCACTGTTGTGAAATGTATGTGAAATTTTTAAACTCGTTTGCTGTCCGCCATTACACATAGTGGTCGGACATCTTGTATACCGAGCCCAGGTCCTTGCCAATTTGAAATGAAATTTTTATTTATAACTACTCAAATTGCTCTTACAATAGTGTGTTTACGTTATGAGGTGCATGTTTTTGTCTAAAAATAATTTCACCAACTTCTCAGTGGTTATGCATTGCATCTGTTTAACGTACATGACTTTGGCTAGGGTATGGTACAGCATACATGTTATACTTGATTAATCGTATTGGTTAACAATTTGGAATTTCAACGGTATCAATCAAAATACTTAACAATGTCGTGGAATTTGTCAATATCTCTTGTTATATGTTTCATAAGGAATGTAGAACAATACATTTATGTCATATTTTGCTTCGTGGTTATGTAACAGATTAAGCCTCATTGAATTGTCCCTTTAAGAATCTACCCAATTATATCTGTATAGTACTATATGTTCTTGGTATTGGGAAATCACATATCATAAGCTAACATATTATATAATTATAATTCCATTCACAACATGTATTATACATCAGGGTATATTGTTTTGATTTTTTTATTATTATACTTATCATGACTAAGTACTTAAGTCTGATCCTTGTTGTAACAGAAATAAAGTTTTGTACAATGTTAATGATGATACTATTAAAAACAATGTTATTGTTCTGTTCATTGTTTTCTACAGGCCTACTTTGCTGACGGAAGCAAAGACAAGGACCGTGACCCTAAATTGTAATTGTCCACTTCTCTGAAAGATAATGAAACCCCTGATACATATACTCTGTATATTGTTTTGATTTTTGTTATTACTTACAACTTATCATGACTAAGTGCTTAAGTCTGATTCTTGTTGTAACAGAAATAGTTTTGTACAATGTTAATGATGATACTATTAAAAACAATGTTATTGTTCTGTTCATTGTTTTCTACAGGCCTACTTTGCTGACGGAAGCAAAGACAAGGACCGTGACCCAGTGTACTCTGAAGAGCTCGGACTGGCTATAGAAAAGTTACGAGATGGATTTACACTTCATGGTCTGTGGGATGTGCTCGGATAAGTTTTCCGCTTGAATGAATCCAGTGACTGTATGTACTTGGATGACAATATTGATGAGCTTGATTGACATGAAAGGTTGAATAATAAACCAGAGGCATTCTTGAATGATATTGGTGACATTGATTGAGAGATTGAAGGGACATGCAAGTATTAGAAGCGACATTTACACTTGAATGATATCCCATTTTATCGATGGTGTCATGCATTTTTAAGGCTTATGGTAAACTGTATTTCATAGCCTATATAACTTAAAAGTTAAAGTATCTATGAATATATGTCGTTTGAGACACATAATGATTAATGTCTATATGAATGCATTGTGTATTGGATTGTGAAATGATATGATGGAGTCAAGTCCACAGAACTGTGTACATCTTGTAGTAGAAGCCTTACTGTTAACAATAAAACTAATTAATAATTGAATAATGTGTTTCAAAAAGAAAATGTTGGAACACTTGTTAAAATATCATTTCCAGGAATACTCTTTTAGAATCAACAAGTCAGCATAAAGCTTATATATATTTATTAAGAGAATAAAATCAGCCTCTACTAAAAAAGAAAGACTATGTGTAGAAAATGTATATAAATCTACACACACTGACAAATAAAATGTTGTCATTTAAAAGTAAGTACAGATGTGCATGTACCAAAACATTTTAAAAATAAGTCAGATATGAAGGGAGAGAGTGATCATTTATGGTATTAATTATCAAAAGATATGTAGGTATACATACACGAAAAAAAAAAAAACCCCACTGAAATGTTAAAAAAATGTATGACAGATATCTGTGATATTTTTTCATCTTCATCATCATTATGCTATTGTTTACTTGATTTTTCATTGTTATTTTGTGTGTATATATCATTTGTTTGTTTATACCCATTGTTTGTTGTTGTCAGAAGTGGCAGTGCAGCAGTATGGTATGTAAGTCACTGAACATGTGGATTGTCCTAAAACCGTCCAGATAATTTAGTAAATAGACTGAAATGATTGATCTAAAAATTACCTATGAGATCCTTTTCCGAAATGGCTTTTGATTTTTAATATGGGAATGTAAAACAAGATTATTTTGTAGAGCCACAAAAGGTAATAACTTAACGTTAATACTGTATACTTCTTATCAATTCCTGAACAATTTAATTAAAATTTAATAGATTTTCATTTTCAGAACGCAGGTCATATTATGTTTCCGGCCATCGTCCTATATATACCGCTTATTAGTTGATTATATAACTGTGCCAGACGGAAAAACAGCGAAGTGAATCTTCACTCTAAACATAGATAATGCAGAAAAATTTGATTTGTTTGGCGTTGTAACCAGGCCATCAATATATTTTTTCTTTTATTATTATTGTTTTTAAGAAACTTTCATTTTGTGTTTCTGAAGAGTAGTGGGCCTCTGATATTCTATTTAATACTGTACCTTATCATCACAAGTTAGGTCCTCATAGGGGTAAGGGCTTCATAAGGTACTGCAGTCGTTTCAATTTCTTGTGAAATATTTCAATGAATAAAGTTAAGGTCCATATTAATTTATACAAATTTTCAACATTATGTACTTGAAATGCAACTAAGGTGTAATTTCATTCTATGATAGAAGAATAAATTCAACTCATGTTCATTAATCATGATTACTGTAGTGACTTGGTGTTGTAGACAATTTAAAGACATTATGATTCACCTATGTGTATTTACATCTAGTATGTACATTTCATGTTCATTGAAGGCAAAATAAACAACTGTGATGAAAGCTGACATTGTTACTGTTACTGATGAACATCTACTATCCCTTGATACTCTAAGGGTTTCTATCACTTACGATCTCTACACCCCTGGACTATCTCATAGTAAAACTGAAAGCAGCTCGGAGGAAAACTTCTGAACCAATCGCAGGCCAGCAAAAATTTCCTTAAAAGACCACAGAGAGAGCCACCCCCAACTTCAAAGCCACACAATTAACCACAATGAACCGTTATATGGCTCTTTTGATGTACTTCAGAGGACTAAATTATCTGTTCTATTCTGTTGCCTTCGTTTTTACTATGAGATAGTCCATGGGTGTAGAGATCGTAAGTGATCAGAACCCCTGTAGTATCGAGAAGGCCCAGACCAGGAACTAAAACAATAGCACGCACTATGTAGCTGACCCTTTAATTTGCTTATCACTAATTAAGGGACTGCAAAACGGCCAACATGTACACCTTATATTTGAAAAGAAATTTCTCCAGTTTGTATAATTTACCAATGTTCGTAATGATCTAGTGGGTAATATTTTAAGCAAAACAAAGGGAGTTGGCTAGGAGCCAATCTTTCTTTCCACCTTTTTATGAATAGTTAACATTAAGATTTTGAGGTCTTATTTTAAAACTCTGAATCGCCATAGAAATTGCCATGAATTCCAAAGGAAACAAAGAAACAATTAGATACACAGTAAACTACATGTACATGCTTGGCTTTTCCATTTGGCTATTAGTCTTAGAACAATACAATACAATGCCCAAGTGATACAAGCCTCTCGTAAAAATAGGGAACTACCGGGGGTATTGTGAAACTAGAGGCAACACTGGTTGGCTGTGTGGCTTTGATGTTGGGCGTCGCTCTCTTTGTAGTCTTCAAAAGGAAATCAATCTAGGATAACCAGCTGGAAGCTTTACTAGAAGAAAGGCTTCAAGACTTATCCGAGTTTACATACTACATTTTGTCAACAAAATTCCATCGTGTTTTAACCCCTCGTTGGAGTGGAACTTTTGGTCAATGCTTGATAGCTAAATTTCCCTCTACCACCAAGTGCTGCGTTGATGCCAAAGATACGGATGCGACAAATTCCGATGGTAGAACCAAAGGGTGCAATTGAAGATATATAGGTAAAATTTCACTGTGAGTATACTACTATATATATATATTTGCTAATATTCGTAGAGGTTTTAATTTCGCAAAATTCGCGAATTCCCTAATTCATATATACGACTCCTGTAAATAATTCATTTATTCCATTCAATCTCCTTTTATTATAAAAGTTGAATGAATGAATCAATTTTGATTAATTATGTAAATTGATTCATTCATCCAATTGTAAACACGTTAAAGCCAAAGCAGTTTTAATTTAGATATATTTACACACAGTATTTGAAATATGTAAAACACAGATTGTCTGATATGACCACAATGTTTTGTTTCTTTTGCAGTATTTTGAAAAGAACAAACATTTCACAACAAAATTAAATAAAAATGAAAATATTGCGATCAATGTTTAACCAAGGACGAAAAGGTCAATGAAATATTCAAATATAATCGCTTTAACTGAATACTGATCAATACTTCTCAAATATCACCACTTTTACTAACTACTGTACAATATTCAGATACATCATCGTTTTTTCTGAATATCAATCAATGTTCAAATATCATCGTTTTTTCTGAATATCAATCAATGTTCAAATATCATCGTTTTTACTGACTATTCATACTGAATAAGAACAAATATCTCGCAAAGGCATTTATAACATAATAACGTTGGTAATGGAATGAATTTTTGAGCATAGGTATAAACTTGTATGTCTTTACGTAAATGATAAAGAAGAAATTGAAAGACATTGGGCTATCACAAACTATTGAAGGTGAGTTGAGCCAAGCTAAAATAGTTTCTCAAGTTAACACAACCTACGTAATAAAAATGAGGATAAAAATAATAACAAAAACTATTCAATAAAAATATATCACATTAAATCGTTAAATGTTTTTAAAAAAATCACTATAATCTAGGCACGCCTAGATGCCATTTAATTGTCTACATACCCTCTGATGTAATTATTGATAAATACAAATAATTAAAACGTCTTGATTGTAGAAAAATATACAATTGCAATTTGTGCTGAGATTCTTATGGAAATAAGCTGCCATTGAAAATGGATTATATGGTATTTTTCAAGTCTTCATTCACTTAGCTGCAAGTTCTAAACATTTTGGCGTTACACTCCTTAATCGTCAAATTTAGGTTAACAAACATCGATATATATGTCTCTTCAGAAAATAGATTGATTAGGCCAAAAAATATATATGTCTGTTTAGGGTTACCCGACCGACCTTAATTTTTACCCCCGACCCTATTTTTCCCCACCTTTCTACGAAAAAAAAAATAAAAGTCGGGATTTCGATCTCTGACTTCGGTTCCGGCCATTATTTTAGAAAGACACTATTTTTTTCGCAACTGTAACCCTAAATAGACAATTGTTTTTGGCCATATTGATATTAGTATAAACTATATTGTTCTTCTACATAAGGTACAAACAATGAAGAAAAATAATTGGTTAAAAGAAAATGCTGTTAGATCTACATATATACCGTATGAAGTTTATGTTATATGTTTGACTATACAATATAATTGACTATATATGACAATATATTTGGTTATCACACCGGGACATATCACTTTTGTGTAATTGGGACATTAATATAAATTGGTTTTGCAAAATGTTTGTTCATTTCACCGGGATACATTTTGGTATACATATGTTTATACAAATACATTATATACAAAATTTTATACATGTGTATATAAACTTGGTGCGGTTTTAGTCATATCTCTGTACCGAGAGTTTGTAATTTTGGTATGCAGTCTGTGTTGTCCCCCGAGTGATCTGTATGAAGTTCGTCCGTCAGTGCTGTTGTTTCACCCGAGAGTTCTGTATGAAGTTCGTCCGTATGTCCAGTCTGTGTTTCACCCGAGTGATCTGTATGAAGTTCGTCCGTATGTCCAGTCTGTGTGTTTCATCCGAGTGTTCTGTATGAAGTTCGTCCGTATGTCCAGTCTGTGTTTCATCCGAGTGTTCTGTATGAAGGTCGTCCGTATGTCCAGTCTGTGTTTCCAAGTGTTCTGTATGAAGGTCGTCCGTATGTCCAGTCTGTGTTTCATCCGAGTGTTCTGTATGAAGTTCGTCTGTATGTCCAGTCTGTGTTTCATCCGAGTGTTCTGTATGAAGGTCGTCCTGTATGTCCAGTCTGTGTTTCATCCGAGTGTTCTGTATGAAGGTCGTCCGTATGTCCAGTCTGTGTTTCATCCGAGTGTTCTGTATGAAGGTCGTCCGTATGTCCAGTCTGTGTTTCATCCGAGTGTTCTGTATGAAGGTCGTCCGTATGTCCAGTCTGTGTTTCATCCGAGTGTTCTGTATGAAGGTCGTCCGTATGTCCAGTCTGTGTTTCATCCGAGTGTTCTGTATGAAGGTCGTCCGTATGTCCAGTCTGTGTTTCATCCGAGTGTTCTGTATGAAGTCGTCCGTATGTCCAGTCTGTGTTTCATCCGAGTGTTCTGTATGAAGGTCGTCCGTATGTCCAGTCTGTGTTTCATCCGAGTGTTCTGTATGAAGTTCGTCCGTATGTCCAGTCTGTGTTTCATCCGAGTGTTCTGTATGAAGGTCGTCCGTATGTCCAGTCTGTGTTTATCTTCCGGTGGAGCATCTTGTAATTATTATTTGGCAAAGTTTGTGTTCATCATTCGTATAGATTTTGTGTATCACATATGTTTATCCAAAGTGTTCTGTATGAATTCGTCGTATGTCCAGTTTTGTCATCCGAGTGTTCTGTATGAAGTCGTCTGAATGTCCAGTCTGTGCTTCACCGAGTGTTCTGTATGAAGGTCGTCCGTATGTCCAGTCTGTGTTTCCCCGAGTGTTCTGTATGAAGTTCGTCCGTATGTCCAGTCTGTGTTTCACCCAAGTGTTCTGTATGAAGTTCGTCCGTATGTCCAGTCTGTGTTTCACCCGAGTGTTCTGTATGAAGGTCGTCCGTATGTCCAGTCTGTGTTTCACCCGAGTGTTCTGTATGAAGTTCGTCCGTATGTCCAGTCTGTATTTCATCCGAGTGTTCTGTATGAAGGTCGTCCGTATGTCCAGTCTATTCTTCATCCAAGTGTTCTGTATGAGGTCCGTCCGTATGTCCAGTCTGTGCTTCATCCGAGTGTTCTGTATGAAGGTCGTCCGTATGTCCAGTCTGTGTTTCATCCGAGTGTTCTGTATGAAGGTCGTCCGTATGTCCAGTCTGTGTTTCATCCGAGTGTTCTGTATGAAGGTCGTCCGTATGTCCAGTCTGTGTTCATCGGTCCGGTGTTCTGTATGAATCCGTCAGAGGTTCTGTATGGTCGTCGTATGTCCAGTCTGTGTTTCATCCGAGTGTTCTGTATGAAGTTCGTCCGTATGTCCAGTCTGTGTTTCATCCGAGTGTTCTGTATGAAGGTCGTCCGTATGTCCAGTGTTCAGTGCCTCTGTGTTTCGAGTGTTCTGTATGAAGGTCGTCCGTATGTCCAGTCTGTGTTTCATCCGAGTGTTCTGTATGAAGGTCGTATGTATGTCCAGTCTGTGTTTCATCCGAGTGTTCTGTATGAAGGTCGTCCGTATGTCCAGTCTGTGTTTCATCCGAGTGTTCTGTATGAAGGTCGTCCGTATGTCCAGTCTGTGTTTCATCCGAGTGTTCTGTATGAAGGTCGTCCGTATGTCCAGTCTGTGTTTCATCCGAGTGTTCTGTATGAAGGTCGTCCGTATGTCCAGTCGAGTGTTCTGTATGAAGGTCGTCCGTATGTCCAGTCTGTGCTTCACCCAAGTGTTCTGTATGAAGGTCGTCCGTATGTCCAGTTTGTGTTTCACCCAAGTGTTCTGTATGAAGGTCGTCCGTATGTCCAGTCTGTGCTTCATCCGAGTGTTCTGTATGAAGGTCGTCCGTATGTCCAGTCTGTGTTTCATCCGAGTGTTCTGTATGAAGGTCGTCCGTATGTCCAGTCTGTGTTTCATCCGAGTGTTCTGTATGAAGTTCGTCCGTATGTCCAGTCTGTGTTTCACCCGAGTGTTCTGTATGAAGGTCGTCCGTATGTCCAGTCTGTGTTTCATCCGAGTGTTCTGTATGAAGGTCGTCCGTATGTCCAGTCTGTGTTTCATCCGAGTGTTCTGTATGAAGTTCGTCCGTATGTCCAGTCTGTGTTTCATCCGAGTGTTCTGTATGAAGGTCGTCCGTATGTCCAGTCTGTGTTTCATCCGAGTGTTCTGTATCGTCCGTATGCCAAGTCTGTGCTTCATCCGAGTGTTCTGTATGAAGTTCGTTTGTATGTCCAGTTTGTGCTTCACCCAAGTGTTCTGTATGAAGTTCGTCTGTATGTGCAGTTTGTGCTTCATCCGAGTGTTCTGTATGAAGTTCGTCCGTATGTCCAGTCTGTGCTTCATCCGAGTGTTCTGTATGAAGGTCGTCCGTATGTCCAGTCTGTGCTTCATCCGAGTGTTCTGTATGAAGTTCGTCCGTATGTCCAGTCTGTGTTTCATCCAAGTGTTCTGTATGAAGGTCGTTTGTATGTCCAGTCTGTGCTTCATCCGAGTGTTCTGTATGAAGGTCGTCCGTATGTCCAGTCTGTGTTTCATCCGAGTGTTCTGTATGAAGGTCGTCCGTATGTCCAGTCTGTGCTTAATCCAAGTGTTCTGTATGAAGGTCGTCCGTGTGTTGTCAATTCTGTATGTGCGTATTCATCCAAGTGTTCTGTATGAAGTTCGTCCGTATGTCCAGTCTGTGCTTCATCCGAGTGTTCTGTATGAAGTTCGTCCGTATGTCCAGTCTGTGCTTCATCCGAGTGTTCTGTATGAAGTTCGTCTGTATGTCCAGTCTGTGACTCATCCTAGTGTTCTGTATGAAGTTCGTCCGTATGTCCAGTCTGTGTTTCATCCGAGTGTTCTGTATGAAGTTCGTCCGTATGTCCAGTCTGTGTTTCACCCGAGTGTTCTGTGAATCGTCCGTATGTCCAGTCTGTGTTTCACCGAGTGTTCTGTATCGTCCGTATGCCAAGTCTGTGCTTCATCCGAGTGTTCTGTATGAAGTTCGTTTGTATGTCCAGTTTGTGCTTCACCCAAGTGTTCTGTATGAAGTTCGTCTGTATGTGCAGTTTGTGCTTCATCCGAGTGTTCTGTATGAAGTTCGTCCGTATGTCCAGTCTGTGTTTCATCCGAGTGTTCTGTATGAAGGTCGTCCGTATGTCCAGTCTGTGCTTCATCCGAGTGTTCTGTATGAAGTTCGTCTGTATGTCCAGTCTGTGTTTCACCCAAGTGTTCTGTATGAAGGTCGTCTGTATGTCCAGTCTGTGACTCATCCGAATGTTCTGTATGAAGGTCGTCTGTATGTCCAGTCTATGTTTCACCCAAGTGTTCTGTAAGAAGGTCGTTTGTATATCCAGTTTGTGCTTCACCCAAGTGTTCTGTATGAAGGTCGTCCGTATGTCCAGTCTGTGTTTCATCCGAGTGTTCTGTATGAAGGTCGTCCGTATGTCCAGTCTGTGTTTCACCGTATGTCCAGTCTGTGTTTCATCCGAGTTTTCTGTATGAAGTTCGTCCGTATGTCCAGTCTGTGTTTCACCCGAGTGTTCTGTATCGTCCGTATGCCAAGTCTGTGCTTCATTCGAGTGTTCTGTATGAAGTTCGTTTGTATGTCCAGTTTGTGCTTCACCCAAGTGTTCTGTATGAAGTTCGTCTGTATGTGCAGTTTGTGCTTCATCCGAGTGTTCTGTATGAAGTTCGTCCGTATGTCCAGTCTGTGCTTCATCCGAGTGTTCTGTATGAAGTTCGTCCGTATGTCCAGTCTGTGCTTCATCCGAGTGTTCTGTATGAAGTTCGTCCGTATGTCCAGTCTGTGCTTCACCCAAGTGTTCTGTATGAAGGTCGTCCGTATGTCCAGTCTGTGCTTCATCCTAGTGTTCTGTATGAAGGTCGTCTGTGTGTCCAGTCTGTGACTCATCCGAGTGTTCTGTATGAAGTTCGTCCGTATGTCCGGTCTGTGCTTAATCCAAGTGTTCTGTATGAAGGTCGTCCGTATGTCAATTCTGTGCTTCATCCAAGTGTTCTGTATGAAGTTCGTCCGTGTGTCCAGTCTGTGCTTCATCCGAGTGTTCTGTATGAAGGTCGTCCGTATGTCCACTCTGTGCTTCATCCAAGTGATCTTTATGAGGCTCGACTGTATGTCCAGTCTGTGTTTCACCCGAGTGTTCTGTATGAAGGTCGTCCGTATGTCCAGTCTGTGCTTCACCCAAGTGTTCTGTATGAAGGTCGTCCGTATGTCCATTCTGTGCTTCATCCAAGTGTTCTGTATGAAAGTCGTCCGTATGTCCAGTTTGTGCTTCACCCAAGTGTTCTTTATGAGGCTCGACTGTATGTCCAGTCTGTGTTTCACCCGAGTGTTCTGTATGAAGGTCGTCCGTATGTCCAGTCTGTGCTTCATCCAAGTGTTCTGTATGAAGTTCGTTTGTATGTCCAGTTTGTGCTTCACCCAAGTGTTCTGTATGAAGTTCGTCTGTATGTGCAGTTTGTGCTTCATCCGAGTGTTCTGTATGAAGTTCGTCCGTATGTCCAGTCTGTGCTTCATTCGAGTGTTTTGCATGAGGTCCGTCCGTATGTCCACTCTGTGCTTCATCTGAGTGTTCTGTATGATGGTCGTCCGTATGTCCAGTCTGTGTTTCACCCAAGTGTTCTGTATGAAGGTCGTCCGTATGTCCAGTCTGTGCTTCATCCAAGTGTTCTGTATGAAGTCCGTCTGTATGTCCAGTCTGTGCTTCATCCGAGTGTTCTGTATGAAGTCCGTCTGTATGTCCAGTCTGTGCTTCATCCAAGTGTTCTGTATGAAGGTCGTTTGTATGTCCAGTCTGTGCTTCATCCGTGTGTTCTGTATGAAGGTCGTCTGTATGTCCAGTTTGTGTTTCACCCAAGTGTTCTGTATGAAGGTCGTCCGTATGTCCAGTCTGTGCTTCATCCGAGTGTTCTGTATGAAGTTCGTCCGTATGTCCAGTCTGTGCTTCATCCGAGTGTTCTGTATGAAGTTCGTCCGTATGTCCAGTCTGTGCTTCATCCAAGTGTTCTGTATGAAGTTCGTCCGTATGTCCAGTCTGTGCTTCATCCAAGTGTTCTGTATGAAGGTCGTCAGTATGTCCAGTCTGTGCTTCATCCAAGTGATCTGTATGAGGCTCGACTGTAGGATTAGGTTCCTCTTGTTCACTCTGTGGTTCGCCCATGTATTCTGTGTGCGGTTCACCAGAAGCTCCCGCTTGTACCTCACCATCCCTATCCTCCTGGAAAACTCTCACGTAGTGCAACATATTCAGTGTGTAACCGTCTGGAGGAGATGTAAATGGCACTAATCGTCCACCTACAGTGTTAGCATAGTACCACCAGCTACCGTGCGGTATATCCTCGTCAGTATACGTCCCGTTAGGTTCAAATATCCGAGATGTAAGGTGATGGACATCCGAGTTTCTTAAGATGAGGTACGTTACACTTGCCAGGTAGTACCTACATAAATGATCATTCAAACCAAAACAATTAAATACCGCTTACATGAATAAACATCTTTATACATGTACAAAGACAAAACTGTTTCATCGAAATGAATTGACGGAGATTGAATGATGATACATTTCTTTCTTTCTTTCTTTCTTATCTCTTTTTGAATATACATACATATAGGCCTAATTAATAGTTATTTGTTTTCATACTAAATCCAACTCTCTGATTGGCAGATTCTTTTCCTTCATACACTATGAAAAAAAATCCGAGAATGGCATGAAAATCCGACATAATCATGACGTCACAATAGAGACGTCGACGTTGCGTATTGATTTAGAAAAATAGAATCGTACGCTTAAACGTATTTTAAGTTATCAAGTAGCCTGAAAAAATAATTATAGGCATTGATGTAACTATTTTTTTTAACTTCATAGGGTTATGAAATAAATTTGGTTTGCAAACAAAATTTCTTTCTCTATCAATATTCACGGCTATTCTGTATTTGCATATTACAGAGTTATCTACCTCAGTTGTGTAAGTGTTTGCGCATCCTCGATACTCCAGGGCTTCCGATCACTTACGATCTCTACACCCCTGGACTATCTCATAGTGAAATTGAAGGCAGCTCAGCGGAAAACATTTGACCAATCACAGGCTAGCAAATATTTCATTTGAAGACTACAGAGAGAGCGACGCCTAACATCAAAGCCACACAGTCAACCACAGTGTACCGTTATACGGCTCTTTTGAATGACTAATCTGTTGCCTCCAGTTTTACTATGAGAAAGTCCAGGGGTGTAGAGATCGTAAGTGATCGAAAGCCCTGGAGTAACGAGGATGCCTTTGCGGATTTTTTGCGAGCGAAATGTCATACTTTTTTTTCGGAAAAAACGACGTGAAATGCGCTCACGAAAGAATGGCAGAGTGAAAGATGTGTATGGAAGATAACTTTATATATATTTATATATCATGATTATGTAAAATTGATATATTGTTAAAAAAATTGAAAGAAAAGGTGAAAATCGCTCACAAAATAATGACGTAACAATCGATACCTACCCGCAAAGGAACTAACACTGTAAAATGTAAAGACGGAATCAATATCTTACCGTTCGCCATAGAAGGTAATGACACTGCTAAGTCTATCCGTGTCCTCTCTAAAGTTTTCCGAGGTGGGCACCCTCAGTGAAAGGAAGACAGGTGGTCTCTCGAACCTCAAACACCTGGATTTAAACAAACGTAAGTGGATATGGCGGATAGAGATATAGTATACACTAGGAATTATTAAAGAAAATGTTCATGAAGTAAATGTACAAGCAAAACATTTATGTCTTAAAAAAGTGTATAAACCAATATATTGTCGATTAGCAGATTTATAGATAAGAGGACAGCATTGGGATCATCCACACATTAACATTTTGCATTTGAAAGGTTCACGAGGTGTCACGAGAGCCGTTTTTACGCATGGGAACTACGGTCAAATTGTGACCTTTGACCATAACCATCGAAGAAATATTGATATCGGGAGATCACATTATTGGTCATGTTACTGTGTGACTATAAATCACTACTTCAACGTTGGCAGACATTTTCGAATAAAATGTAACGTTTCAAAGCCATTCTATTATTCCATTAATGTGTCTCGATTTTTTTTAAATTTTCGATTTGAGATTGACTTACCCTCTCCTTGTTTCATAGTGTGTAACCGCCTCGGCAATATCTTCAAACGGCCTTGAAAGTAAAATAAAGCATTTTGGCCATTATCCTTTTTTCAAAGCTTGTTTGAGAGATGCGTTCTGATTGTTTTTGGATATTTTTACGCCTTACTGAAGAAAAATGTAAATGGTAAGAAAGTTGGATATAAATATGAATATTGATTTGCTGTAACCGAAAACTGAGGTTATGCATAAAAATCCCATAATTAAGTGTCTGCACTCAAACAATGACAAAATTACTAAGCGGTTTCACTGTTGATAGAAAGTCCGTGAAATCTAACCAAACAGAATCCTGTTTTTATTGTATTTTCGTACCTCCCATCCCTTGTATTTGACAGCATCACGTGGTCTTTTGTTAGCTGAAAACAGCCATCCCCATAGACGCGCTCGTGACGCAATTGAGGCTCCAATATCCCCAATATACGGTAAGCCTCACTTTGACGGAAGTCACGCTGCCCAGGACATAACCTCTCCTTGGCCGCCGTTGTATTGCCTCCTTTCAATAACAGATAGGAGTCAAAGATGTCCTATGGACCGAAAATACATGTGCATATTATAACATGTCATTGCAATAATCGATAATGGTTACATAATATCCCACTTACCACGCCATGGAGGCTGAGAATGTATGAAGACGTGCATCAGTAGAATCATTTTAAAAGATAAATTTAAATACGTGTAAGTACAATTCATAGAAAAAATATATAGCCTAGCATATTTTCTATAAAATTATACCTTCCGTCCCCATTGCATATATCGTAAAAGGCGACTAAATTTGGAATTGTATCCTTTTTTTTTCTCCCTAACTGGCATTCTTCTTCCTAACGTCTCCCCCTGACACAGCCTCAAGCTGAGCGTTCGTCTCAGTGAGGACATCCTCGATACTCCAGGGGTTCCGATCACTTTCGATCTCTACACCCCTGGACTATCTCATAGTGAAATTGAAAGCAGCTCAGCGGAAAACATTTGACCAATCACAGGCTAGCAAAGATTTCCTTTGAAGACTACAGAGAGAGCGACGCCTAACTTCAAAGTCACACAGTCAACCACAGTGTACCGTTATACGACTCTTTTGATGTACATCAAATGACTAAATTACCTGTTCTATTATGTTGCCTCCAGTTTTACTATGAGATAGTCCAGGGGTGTAGAGATCGTAAGTGATCGGAACCCCTGGAATATCGAGGATGCAGTGAGGAATGCTCTATACATTTTATGCCCTGGCCGAGACTAAATATGGTTGTTTCTGCTCCTGCTTAGTGCTAAACATAAAGGAGGTTGTCCGATGTCAGTATAATGTGAGTGTATCATTCTATGTTTTTGCCAATCCAACATGCATATCCAACCAACCAGAGAAGTTTTCTTTACCATGAACGGCGAAACAGCTTGAACAATACATAGTTCTGGAAGACTCGGTCCCACGGAGAATAAAGAAAAGATAACATCTGGCCATGCTTGTACACGTATTTCTAATCAAAATATTTGTTTTCGTGTGGTTAAGTCTATGGTATTCACACCAGAACCCTGTGTCGACAGTAAATACCCAAAACTACATAATGTAATTGCGTACTACAAAGGGTTGGACACGATGAGAAGCCAAACGCTGTACCGCACGATGTAAGCGTGGGTTTTTGTCCAGTTGCTGACAAACCGCACAAAACCAGTTGTCGAATCCGCACGTATTTGTTAATCCTTCGCCTCCAGGACAAACACCTGGAATGAAAATAAAAACTTAGTGTATCATAACTGATATTTCTATTTGTTCTGATGTATATGTTCTCACCGACCTAGATTTGGTAAAAATATGCTACCCATCTCGGAAAATGCAAAGTATTGTAAAATGGGATATAGAGTGATTGGTCTACGTCAAACGTGTATTCGCTGTTACTGTGACCATTTTCCTTGGCGCCATGTTAATATAAAGTATAGTTTAGCTGAGTCTGAGTTCGGACCAGGGTTTTATTCTGGTGTTCCATGAGAGCAAATTAGATTGGATTTACTGAAATGTTCATCAAATGTGAACGGCAAATTATAATCTAAATTTATTTTTTTTTCTTTCATTTTCTTGTTAGTTCTATATACTACAATTTACATTTCGCTCTAATACCCTAATCTTCTAAGTAAACATATGAATAAAAGAAGCAAGGATTGTCCCACACGAAGCTAGTCTACCAGCGACATGCCTTACCTGGAATACTTCGTTGTCCACCCGTTGCTCCTTCATTTTCTCTGTCGCAATCATTTGCCGATCTCACAATACTGAAACTGCCATTATGCAAAAGCCATTGTCTTACAGCCGAGGAAGAATCAGTCACCATTCTCTGATCGCTATTGTTTTCGTCCAGGACGCATGGGAATTCCTGATCGCTGTTACAAATAGCGAGAGAACCACAGCTACACCTATCTTGTCCTCCCGTTTCCTCGGTTATGGCATCGTTGAAGTCACAAGTCGGGATTGTGCAAACATGTGTACTGGTTAAAAGAACTGAACATGCTACTAATGCACAATACAGAAACAACGCGAATAATAAAAGAAAATGTCGGAGTTGTGATATATTTCCAGCATTTGACCATGGTCTCGATATTCCCGGTCCTCGTTGTGATTGGCGATGTGTGTCATCCGTTTCTTCTGAATCATTAGACTTATCAATTTCTTGATGTTTACTCTCTTTTTGTGGAGGGTGGTCTGCGTTCTCTCTTTGTAGCAGATGTTCTTCGCTCCCTGTGTCACCTATATCTTTGTCCTGTACATCTTGTGGAGGGTGACATTCGACATGTACAATTTCGTGTTTAATGTTTACGTTTTGTAGAGGGTGACATTCGACATGTACAATTTCGTGTTGAATGTTTACGTCTTGTAGAGGGTGATATTCGTCCTGTACAACAATTTCCTGTTGAATGTTTACGTCTTGTAGAGGGTGATATTCGTACTGTACAACAATTTCCTGTTGAATGTTTACGTCTTGTAGAGGGTGATATTCGTCCTGTACAACAATTTCCTGTTGAATGTTACATTCTTGTGGAAGGTGACATTTCACCTGTGTGTCACCTATTTCTTGTGCATTAACTTCCGGTTGAACGTCATCTTCTTGTGGTGGACCATGTGCGTCCTGTACATGTGTGTCATTTGTTTCTTCACGATATGTGTAATCGTCTCCGTGATGTGCGCCGCCTGCTGATTTTTGTTCTTCGTCATCTTTGTTGTCTTCACTGCGCCCGTCCCCTTCCCGAGCCTTTTCACCTTCTATTTCTTTTTGACCTTTGTCTGTCTTAGGCATCTTTACTTTAACGAAACTTTCAAAGCCCTCGTCTGATGTTTCGTCAGAATTTTCATCTTCCCTCTCTTTAACAGTTGTGTCAATACCTGACGTTGCTTTGCTCCTCGGAGTGTTACAACTTGAGTTGGTATCAAACCCAGGGGCAAGGGTTCTGCTCACCCCATCTGGCACCATGGTCGAATCAGGATCATCATCTTCCACAGCGGAATCACTGCTGGTTCCTGGTGCGTCTGCATCCGTGTTAGATTCAGTATTTGGTGGTTCGTTGGGACCTGGTCTTTCAGCCATCATGCGGTTCTAGATATAACAGAATTAAACTTCAAATGTAATCTTACATTCAGCTCCTAGTTATTTGATTATTCATATTTAACCACAATATTACCAATCTAGTGTGGGATTCTTAGATGTTGACTTTTATATTGAAACCGCGCATTGAAAAACACAAACACTCCAGTTATTTCCAGTACTGTTTGTATATTACCTGTCCAAATGACGACTCGCAATAATTGCCTGTATAATTGTTATATAAAAAGGTTCATATCAAATAGATTTAACCAGTTTTAATTATTCTGTACTTTCTTAAACAATATCGTCCAAGTTCAAAATGCATATGATATGGTATTGCAAGCAGATGTATTTTTTTCTTACTTTAAAACCATATAAAGATGCTGCACCGCCGACAAAGAATAAATAATATTTATCATTTGGACATTCATTAATATTGAATTGTATATATACGTCTAATTAGCAAAAATTGTATTAAATAATTTTAAGTAGAATAATAAGCTCAAAATTTTCAATGATGGTAATAGTGTAAATTATGTAATTGTGTTACTGAAGAAAAATACTAATTCGTCAGCTCATGTTTTTAGTAGATAGAAATTACGATTCGTCAGTGGTGTAGCATCTTTAAGGTTTTAGACCTTGTTTAAACTAGTGATATTTCGTATGCCTGGCTATACTAGTATATCGCCTCTTACTTGAACATAAAAAGTGTAAAAGCATAAAAACCTTAAGAACTTTTTTTTACCGAACGTTATGTGAATATTTTCAATTTTCAAAACATAAAAGTTTCTCAAAAACATTAATAACATCAGAAATTATATACCGATGGCCTAAGATGAGGTTACAATACCAAACATAACTGCGGAAAGTCCTGCATAATATATAACTGCGGAAAGTCATTCCGCTGTTTTGCCGTCTGGCGCTGTGATAGCCAATTACCGCGCGGTATTTATGACGACGGCGGGAACATAAGACGACCCGCGATATGAAAATTAACATTTTTTTTTTGTTAACGGTGAGTTAATAACTTTTGCGACTCTACAAAATTATCGATCTCGTTTTACATTCTGTCATTTCAAAAATTAAAAGCCGTGTCGGAAAGGTAGTGGGCCTTTAATGATAAATGTCCTACAGAGTAGTACATGTATTGTACGGAAGCCCACTGGTGCCAACTGATGTATTGTATATGAAAAATAAAAACATTGCGAATAAACGCAATATTTATTGTAAAAAAAACGCAATAATATTGCGAATAATACTTAGTTTTGCGTTTATTCGCAATATTTTTGCGTTTATTCGCTATAGTATTGCGTTTATGCGCAATAGTATTGCCTTTATTCGCAATACTTTTTTTATTTTCACATCTTATTTGAATGGGCTTTTCCGTTGGTGTTGGTAAAAGCTTGATTGATTGATTGATACTTCGAGGATAGGGTGATAACGATTTTGTTTCTTTGTTTGGTAAATTAACGTCCTATCAACAACCAGAGTCATGTAACGGACGGTCTCCCATGTACACGTGCTTTTGTGTTTGTGCACTGACCGTGACGTTGGGCGACGACTGATTTTCCTTTGATATCCGCCGGCGCAGCCTTTGATGTAGCTTGCGAGTGCGAGGGTTACCGTCTTACTTTCTGAAGCGGTGCCGTCATTTCATGAGCTGTCGATTTTCTTAACGAAAATTTAAGACATATCCTCTAAATATTCCATCTTTAAAGCAAGTAATAAACGTCGTGAAATTTAATAAACTTTACAATGGTGTTTCGTTTGACTCGAGACAAGTAGTTGTTGAGAAAAACGGTTTTTATTCCTGGTTCATAGGCGGCTCTCGTGGTGTTTAGTAATGTAAAGAGACAGACACGAATCCTTCTCACTTATAAATCCTTGCGTACAATTATTGAATTTTGCTCAACTTATTTTTCCGGAATTGAATAGCTGATCAAATCGTAAAACACGGCAGACCGCGAGGTGTTTTAAGGATTTGTGCAGTCAAAAATGATTTATTTCAGTTTTAATGCTGGAAATGGCTTTATTAGACCATGTAGAAACCTCTCCTGCCGCGCGCGACCGGAATAACCTGTGAACCGCCGATATCGAGGTCAAATTTTCTGACTACCCGATTATGCATATTTTCTAGCTCGAAACCGTGTGACGTCATAATAGTTCGTGGCTTACAGCTGTACTATAACTGATGTGCTATCACTTACATCGGCGATCACAGATAAAGCCGATAAAAGGTTTTTTTATGATTACTTTTGAGTATAACTTTGGCTCGAATATGAATAACTAAACGAGTGAAATTCGATGTTTCAAATACTCTAATTTAAGCTCTAATAGCAGGTATCTTCGTATAATTATGAAATAAAATCCACACAGAAATAAACGTTTCAGGTTTTTATCGAGGAGTTCAGCAACGAATAAGCTTTAATTAGATAATATTTTCCTGTAGTCTGTATCTTTGATACATTGTGAATTGCAAAGTTTGTGACTGTAATATGAAATTGTACGTAACAATTTAAGAAATCCTTGAATTAAAGCATCAAGGATATGATGCTTGACACACGTACACACCGATGATTGATCATTACAAACATTGTGTTGTGTGTTGCTAACCGAATAAATCGAGATACATTTATTACAAAAACGTAAAACGTTTCAACATGTGGTAGAAAGAATTTACTTTTAATATTATAAAAATCAAATTATTGAGATATTAAGCAATTTACTTATTCAGAAACAAAATGAGTTCTAGAGAACTATTTCACAACTAAAGGTTTAACTTAAAAATTTATTCCCAGTCTAGTACTGGTAATTACGGGAATCGTGGCTGGCATATAGCAATTTTCCGTAATTTTAAGGTCATTAGTATAAATTCTAAGCATGTATTTTCACCGTTTCGAATCTTAATGTACATGTATAGTCATTACAAGTAGGGTTACAACATTTATCACACTAAATTATGCTTATTAAATGATCACTTAGTATATTTTTAAAAAGGTACAAGATATTACATGTATTTCTATTTATATTTGGGGGCCTGTTTTTTTTTATTACAAGTAATTTCAATTTTCATTTGATCCACTTTATGTGGTTACTTTTTGGATTTATACGATAAATGTTCATATATCATTACTATTAATATCTCTGGTAAGATATACAAAATGGTCGACAATGAAATATACTTTTTTAAGGATTTAGTATATTTTTTGAAATAATCATGAATTTAAATCTACACTTATAACTGTGATTTAGGATCGGGACAAATATATCAGATATACCCAATGGTCGTCAGAACATACATGATGTTATGTCTGCTTTTTAGTAAACGTTATGGATAAAGTTTCAAAGGGCAACAATATAGTATATTTTTTTTTTATATACATTTATTTTCGGTATAAGTTTCGGTACTGTAGGAGATTCAGAAAAGATGGCGATGACGTCACTCACAAAGGTACATCCGGGCGCTCAAAGGTACAAACTCCGTTATTATCTACACATAAACATAGAGGGTAAAACAGCCCCTTGCGATGTTTGATTTACCATTTAATTGTAACTTAAATAGTAAGACAATGTCCGAGAAACTATTGCGTTATTTGAATTATAAAAAGGGTAAATAAAAATATTTAACAATAATATTTAGATTAAAACATCTGGTATTTATATATTTTACTCGCGTTTATATCCATTTTCTCAACGCCACGAAGAGAGAAAAAAACGGTCGCCATTTCCTACGTATATATATAAAAAATTCTTTAGGGTGATAAGTCACACTGCGGTTATTGGGGAAGTCCAGATGTGCAGGCTCTTTTTGTTTTTGTGCGTTGACCGTGAAATTGGGCGACGATCATTTTGACGCACCTCTTTGATATTCAGCCGGTAAGCCTTTGTTGTAGCTTGTTGTGGTTACCGTCTTACTTTTGTAAAGCGGGCGCCGTCATTCGATTAGATGTTCGCTCTTTGTTTAACGATAATTTAAGACTTATCCTGTGCTGAAATATTTGCTTTAAAGCAAGTAATATACGTCGTTGAATGGTGTTTCGTAGTGTACTTCGACAAGTTATTTGTTGGAGAAAAAATTCCCCGGTTCATAGGCGTCTCGACTTAATGTAAAGAGGGACAGTCACGAATCCTTCTCACTTATAAATCCTTGCGATTATGTATCAGGGATGTACGTATCTGTTATTGTTTTTATTAGTCGCCATACCGTGTTTGTACCTTTGAGGACCCGGATGTTAACTTTCTGTGACGTCACGCCATCTTTTCTGAAATCTCCTGTTACTCCAATATCACATAACTGATAACCGTTCACATTTTATTTTAGTTGACCAGATCTGTTGATTACAGGTAAATTACATGAAATTCAACTTTCACTTTCGTTTTGGATATTATTGGACTTTAACTAAATATATAAATAGAGGTGTATAATGTCAGTTTGTATGCACATTTTCTTTGTAAAGCCGTGTACCATGTACTTTTTATGATCTATGTAATCTCGCGCTGGATTTTCGGTTGAATAATGCAATTTGGTTATTTATAGCTCGATCGCTGGAACTACATAATGTATTTAAAGCACATGGGGGAATCCCAATGTCAATCATACGCCAATAAAGGGGAAATCCATCGTCTGGCTAATATTTTGCATGTATATTCATGTCAATATCAAAAGGTAGCACAATTGACTTTTGCATGCAATGTATATGATGTATACAAATTATAGATAAAAAATACCAACAGCTAAATGTCGTAACTCAACATGGCCGATCATGATAAAACTACTGTCATGGAATACCGGGAAAGGTCGATACATCTAGCCAATCCATGATTTGAAAATATGATATAAAGAATGTTATATATTCGGGTTTTAAAACATGTAAATGTAGGCTCCGTATACAATGTACGTTGTATACAGGCAAGGACTAATGTCTATCCATCCACAGGCGTTTGGCTCTATAGATTTTTTTCTTTATATGTATATTTAGTACTGTGACACAGTATTAATACATATATATGGAGAAAAATGTCTATAGAGTCAAACGCCTGTGGTCCATTCTATGTTGACATAACCCATTTTTTGTCACTAAAAAAATTTAAAATTGAAATTAATGTAACCGGCGTCTTCATAAAAGGTCTGAATGTTTTGATTACTTAAAAATGCTTCCTAGTTTTGACCTTAAAGTTGGCGATGCAAGTAAAACAATATTTAATTAAGATTTTAAATAAATCTTAAATGCTTTAACTTACATTGTCAGATTAAGATTAATTTGCATTTTTGCTAATATTATTTGTATGCTTTACAATTTTCAAAATAAGAAAATACATAATTTTCAGTATACTTACCGATATCTAATTCGGAAATCGAATGACTTGGCTACATTTTTAAGCTTCTTATATGTACACGTACGTTTTATAGGCCTACTTAAACTACAAATAAAGTATTATCTAGCTTTATAATGTTATGTGCAGATTCAAATTCAAAAGTGAAAATTACTGAATTACGCTGTTGTGTGGGGAATAACTAATTCTAAACTTAGACTTAAAATTTTATTTGATTGTTTTAATTGTTTATCATATGCAATCACAAACATGTGATAATATTATGCAATGTCTTAAAATAGAACCAAACATTCCTATACAAACTCGCCCCCGACAAAGTTGATAACCGGAAACGGAAAAGGGAGATGCGTACGCATAGCTTATAGTATATGATTTAGCGAAGAACAAAAAGAAATGCAGCCTCAAAGATTCCCCGGCCAAGGGCCACCGATGAGACCATATCAGCAGCAGGGATATCCAGCGGTGCGTATTATATATCTTGATATTTATCGATCGTAACGATAAGGAGATAAATTAGTATGTTTGTCTATTCATGAAGACAGGTACGCGATGAACCGGCAAAAAAGAGAGGGGGGGGGGGGGGGGGTTACTTGGAAAACAGGCTAGTGATTTCTTCATGGTGCATATGTATATTCATAACCGATATAGCCAGATTGATAGACTAGTATGGATTACAAATTAAATTGCATGCTTTATTCACTGTAATTGATCAGGACATGTATACAACAAGGATTTCCCTCTCGTATTAATTTTTCGGAGTCCAAGGGACTCCTAGGTTTGAAGTTTGCAAGTCCCATATCTTCTTCTTGTGTTAAGACCATTCCGTCGTAGCCGACGATTATGTGGCATAGGGTAATGCGCAGAGGCGTGAGGAGGGGGTTAATTACAATAAAAAACATTGAGTCTTTTTGCTAAAATGTATTGTAGATAGGGCTGTCACGGGTACTAAATTTTGTCCCCGGGTACCCGAATTTTAGTACCTGACCCGTACTGGGTACACGACACTAGGGCTGCCGCGGTTAACTGGTATATTGGTGAATTGCAATGCACCATCAAAAAATATTGTACCGCGATACAGTTTACCTGTACCGGTTTTTAATGATATATTTTCTTAGTATCATAATTTCATTAATTTGATATAATTAAAACATCCTGTCATTAAAACATAACCAGCAAGTTGAATTTGTTTTCTTTTCCGATAATATGAAGCCATGTGGGTATCCTTTTCGTTTTCATTTGATTCTAATGGCGGTCAAATGTTTGTAACTAACGTGTATAATGTTCAAATGATTCAAACATTTGCACGACGTTGAATATAAATGATACGACATTAGGCTAGTTTCTGAAATATTATCAAGCTGAATCGCTCCATCAATCAACAATACCGGAATAATTTTCTAAAAACATTTAGGCCTGGTGAAATATATGGCGTGTCGTGTAGGGAATTGGTCGTTCTTCTAGCTATATTTCAGGCTTCATCGTACCGCCGCCATTTTCGAATTCCTACACATGTCAAAACAACAATGCAAGCCGATCAGCCCTTTGAAGTTTAATCACGATCGTAAGCTGATTTTGCCAGGACAATTGTTTGTAAATTTGTTCATTATTTTAGGTTCAAAAATGTAAATATTTGCAGATTAACTATTATTATATGTAGTTATTGCATTATTAGGCTTTATTTTGCGATCGTCTGTAACCTAGCTTTTTCACAAACAGACTCGTATTTTTTTTAAAACAAGAAGACCTCACATTTTTAAACATTTTTGTGTCTCAACAACACAGTTTGAAATCGATGTAAAATACATAACATAGCACTGTAATGTTTGTATAATGTAAAGGTGTTTTTTATTATGGAATATATACAAAATAGACAACACATATGTTAAGGTCAAAAATATTGCAATACCATATATCACACAATACAGCTGTTGTGTAATCACAATATATCGTGGTCAACACTTCTGCCAAATTGCGGCCCAGCCCTACTCGAGCACAGATCTACTGCTTTTGTAAAACAAATTGGGTTACGTTATGTTTGCTGTGTCGTTTTGGGGAAGATCGAGTTGATAGGAGTGTCAAGGGTTTAACCGAAAAAAATACGGTTTGTTTGGGTTTTTTGGTTTTGTTTTGTTTTTCTTTTTTTTTTTTTTGTTTTTTTGTTTTTTTTTTTTTTGGTTTTTTTGTTGTGTTAAAATTTCTTTTTTTGTTTGTTCTTTTTTTGTTTTAACCGAAAAATTCAAACCGTTACGGTTCGGTTCGTGTTACGATAATTCTAAATCTTCGGTTCGGTTCATTAAAAAAAATAACTGTCCTATATTACCTGTCTGTAATTTACGTGTTTGTATAAACTGTATTGCAGTTTATGTCATTGAAAATAGGCCGAAGGTTGATTTTCTCAGAATCCCGAGAACATACACCTGGGGTTGACCGCCGGAATCACAATATATGGTAACACTGTTGTTTTGTTGGAGCAAGTTCAGTCATTCAGAAGATCGTTTTGTTGCTGTCTGCGGACATGATTTTATTTTTTTCACATACATAATATCCTAAATGATTTATAATTTCACTAAATGTTTGATGATTTTATAATTTTTATTATTTGTAATATATTATTATAATAATATTTATTATTATTTCATTATAATTTTTTATTATGTATTTTTTCCCGATAACATTTAATCCCGCAGAATATCGGCAGCTAAATCAAGCCGCCATTGTGTTGCCGATTGTAAAACAATCGCGTGTTTCCGGTCGGCCAATATTCCGTGAATTAAAACCATTTTACGCGACTTTTATTGAACATGCACCTGGTACGTATATAATGTTTATCTCCTTATTATAATTCAATTGCAATCATAATACTTTTTAAAAACACTTTTTCTGGGATAATACCGATGTATTGATTTGCGGTAAAATTTGTAAGGTAATTTTTTATAAAACTTACGATTTTCACATGTCAATCACATAATCATAATAATGGCGTCATTCATGAAGGATGACGAGGAAAAGTTAGTTAGTGATTGAAATAATGTACATAAAGGATACGAGGGACATATTATCTCTCTGTGACTGATTACAATGTGTGTCAATAGTACTAGAAAGAGTTAAAAAGGATAAGGCAAAAATGTTCAAGTATGTTTTTTTTTAAAGATGTTCCAATCTGCTGAGAGATCATAAAATGATACTCTATAATATTTGAACAAAAATGGTATTTTAACGTCGTTTTATATGTCTAATTAAGACATTACAAAATGATTATAGAATAATTAATGAAATTCATTTTCTTTGCTGCATGCACTTTTTTAGAACTTCAATGTATATAGGATATAGTGCTGTGGATTATTTTTCAGGGCGCAATTAAAATAAATTATATGTTTTTAATTAGAAGTGAAATCTTGATAAAGAAAAAAAACCCATTTGTTTAAGTAGTGAAATATACCATCTTTTTAAATCTAAAGCAGAGAGAACTTGCTTTTGATAGATAGAAAATAGACTATGTAAAAAGTGTAATTGAGATTTGCTGCTGAACCGAACCGAAAATAAATAAAAAAAAATAAAAAAAAAAAAAAAAAAATAAAAAAAAAAAAAAAAAAAAAAAAATAAAAAAAAAAAAAAAAAAAAAAAAAAAAATAAAAAAAAAAAAAAAAAAAAAAACCGAAAAAAAAAAAAAAAAAACCGATAAAGCCGCATCAAAAAAAAAAAAAAGTTGTGAAACCGAACCCGAGCTTGAAAAAAAAAACATGAACCGTGACATACATCCCTATCAGTTTGATCAACAGAGAGATTCGAATGAATGAAAATGATCCACCCTCATATGTGAGTTCATGGGTCAGTAAAGATAGCTTCAGTTGTTAATTGTCTACTTCATTTCTATTGGACATTCACAAATTGCTAATGTAGCTGCAGTAAGAGTTGTTAAAGTCGTCAGTCTAACCAGTGTGTCTATAGCATATACCAGTCCGAGAGGAAATGTTTTTGCACATGCGCAACAGGAAGTACTAGGAAAGAAACAAAATACCGTAATTACCTGTTTTAACTATCATTACCTGCATTTAGAAAACGTGATTTTCGAATCAGAGTGCCAATTATTTATTATCCCCATGCTCCGAAACATTGGAATTCAAAACACAGAATAACATGGCATAACTTACACGATTCTTTATTTGTTAATTTCTTATCAGTGATCATTACTTGTCATTGACATGACATAGTCTTATCCGGATTCGGAACTATTATAAGGTGGTCCGTCTATTGTTCTGCATCAATATCGAGAAATAAAAAATGAACAAGTGTTGTAGGTGACAGAATGGTTGAAAAGATATGGTGTCAACCTTGGTGAGTAAGTGTGACCTAAATAAAGGTTAGTCTTGTTTACGTTTGTCCTATTTTGATACACCAGGGTAACTATTACATATGTGACCCGGTTACATCAACAACCTGGACCCGTATCCGGGAACTCGGGTACTCAAAACCAGCCCTAATTGTAGTTCTTATTAATAACTTTTCTGTGCTCGTATCATGAAATATACTCTTGTTTTTACTCGATTGTAATTATAATGCTTTTGAAATATAAGAGAACAATTATGACTTCTACTATATCTACATATTACCTAATTGTCGAGGCATTCAAGTCAGCCATCGAACAACTGGAGCCAAGAAACTCCAGGCAGCACCCATCCTCCCTCCCCCCCCCCCCCCTATACAAAAACCTACTTTCATTTTTGTTTCGGAAAAACTCCATATCGTCATGATTGTTGGAGGGCAGGGATCGTCCTTTCACACATTTAACATAGGGAAAATCGAAGAACTATATTATTGGTCCTAAGCACTAACAATTTCATTAATATTGTTTTCCACGGATATAACGCCGGTACGAAAATGTAAACGCTAGCGTTTCGTATATATCCATGAATGCAGCATACAATTTCAAAATACCATTCCTGATTGGTCCGACGTATTGAGCTATTCAGCCATCGTGCTGTTGTTTTCAACAAAGCATTCAAACTTAAGCTTTCAATATCTTCTAGCATTCATCCGAGATCGCACTCTTGCAAGATGTCATGAATTAACCAGGAATTTTGTATGTAAATGTTAGATTAATCAAATTGTGAATCGACTCATGATAAATGAAGATCAAATTTAATAGATTTTGCAGCTGAAACGACTGACGTCGATTGAAATATCGTTAATCGGAAACACACACTGTCACATTGAATTTAAATATTAACATTAATTAGGCCAGTGGTGTTTTCCAAGCATCTTTTACATATAAACAATGATGAATAATATACTTTCAGGGTCCTAGACCTGGAGGATACCCAGGCCAGCAGATGGGTCCTGGGGGGCCACAAAGAATGGGCGTACCCCCACATGCGGGTATGCCCCCACACCCATATGCAGGTAAGTTCATATTATTCCTTTTAGAAGAAATTGGTAAAAAATATTATGAGTATATATTTTTTAAGTGGTAAGCAATATGAATTATTGGCATTCAGTCATAAAAAAGTGTCAAATTTCCTTCACATTGACTTTAAATTTACATTTTTTTCACATAGAATGCCTAATTATATATCTTATTCCTTTTGTTTTGATCATATTTGATTTGACTGTTTATAAGAAATTTCTGAACATCTACAAAAAATTGAAAGAAATAGAAAAATGAAAGCATAAAGGTATTTCCTAGAAACTGGGCTGTATGTCAGTTTCAGCCTGCCCTAAAATGTATCCTTAAACAATTCAGTGTGTTCATGAGAAATTGCACTCCTTTCTTAATAACTTGAGAAAGGGCACTGACTCTACCTTGTATTTTGGTGATTAATCTGAGAAAGGATATATTATGTGAAAAAAACTTTAGGACAAGATTTTAGATAGATTCTAATTTCCTTTGTACAGCTACAGATATATGCATGCTATTACACAGAGATATAGATTTGTTGGGTTTGTGAACTATTTTAAGAAACAGATAAAGAAAGAGATTTTTGTTTGCATTGTACATGTATGTCCAATGATATAATTCATATATGTAAAGTTGATGTGTGTTTATCCGTCGTCTGAAACAGGACAGGCAGTGCCCCCTACCAGTAAAGCCAGTAAGTATATGCTTGCGTGACTGGCCTGTACCTGCTGATCTAGTTGAAAGTCTGATGGAAGATTTTGTAGAGCATTAGCCTTGATCATTGTCTGTTACAGCTTGTAATTATGGAATATATGTTATATGCATTGCAGGTGTATACTACATAGAAAAGACACCATTGGATAAAGTCTTTAGTCCTTATAATTCATATTGCTCAATACCGTTTCATGGTATGGTGTAAGCAGTGACAATGACCTTGCTGTAATTTTGTGTGTTTTGCTCGGTTAATTTTGATATTTACAGATCGATGTAGGTATATGATAATACAAACTGATATTAGGTTCTTTTACACACAGTGACAAATTAAAAAGATGATATTTTTAAAAGTTTGAATTGATTACCGTTGTTCACAAATAAAACGGCTGACAAGAAATTAAAGCCTTGACTGGCACTATCTGCCAATCACCTGATTGATGATCACATACAGTACAATATTTAAGTATCAGACCCAACATATGTTGACAGCTCTTTTTCACGAACCATTCAGATCAGTCAAACATGTGAATTTTATAATTTCCTCAGAATAATCTAGTTTGAAATTACATGTATGAAATGGATATATACTTATGGAATATCTAAAATGGAATTATCTCCCTTTATAGGGAAATGTGATTAGTATTTTACTCATCTAACAATAGATATATACATTATGTATAAGAGGAGTATCCTTGTATGGCATTCATATCTTATATCACCTAGAGCTAGATAAACATTGTATATATTTGAGAGGATAGCTGTAGCCCACTCATATCTAGTATCACCAGACACAAATTACATAACATGTATTATAGAGGTAACTAGTAATGTAGCCACTCATTAATTGTAGATTGTTGTTAACTATCCTTGTAGTAATCATATCAGTTTATCACCTACACAAATAACATTGTATATATAGATGGATAGTCCAATTGTCCCATCCTGGGGTTCGAAACAACCATATCTAGTATCCACCTACACATATACACTTAAAAATTCTATAGAAAGAAGGATATCCCTGTAAGCCACTAAGGGATTCCTCTAATGTATCACCTAAAAATAATGTTTATATAACATGTATCATTATAAGGTATCACATTTAGCAAATTTAGAGCAGCATATGTTTATATAGAGGATAATTGCAGGTACATCAGTTGTACGATATATATTAATTATTGTGAGCGTGTTCAATCACGTATTTTTCACAAAAATAAACATGTTTTAAGTACACAGAAATTCCCCACTTTAAACCACATGAAAATCATTCCCAAAATACCTTACCACTGCAAATAAGATAACTGTCTGGTAAATAAATACATGAGATAGGCTGATTATTTATACAAGTAGAGATATCCCAGTGTCACATACTGAAAAATTAAATATAATAATTTTTAAAATTTTACGTTTAATTTAAAAATTTTTGAAAAATAGAACAATAAAATAAATTTCATATAGTGAGTTTACCTATTACATGGACATGCCAGTGGTGAATAAATGATTTAGGTAATTGACAATGTATTTTAACATTAACAAGGGATTACCAGTAACTATAGCATATGTGACTTCACATTATATTTGTGGTTAAAACAACAATTATTGCAATCCAATATTTCTTTTCAATTGAGCAATTTTCCTTTAAGTTTCATCAAAATCTAGTATATCATCTGATACCACTTTACTTTTATTGGATAAATGCTTTTATAGGCTTACCTGGTTAACCAAGGTTAGGGATACTCGTTGACAGCGCAATAAATTTTGTTTTACCATATCCAGATAAAAAAATAGACAACGATGAACTACAAATCTTTGGCAGCATCAATACAATCGCTTTAAAAAACTGCTTCCTTATCAAATATTTAATTTACAAAAATAAGGGGCAATACATCAGTTTGCATGCGTTAGCCCTGTGTATCAAAAAAAACATGGCACAAAGATAATGTTCAAGTGACCAGTTTAGGATATCATTATACACAGGTTTTGACTGTAAATAAGTAGACTCGTGTACCGTCAATCTAGCATTTGGGGGCCATTTATTTAATTTTTTTCAAGTGAGTTATGAATTATCCATGTATTCTGAGTTTTCCTCTTATGTTGTTAAATTAATGACCTAATAACAAATGTAATGCCCTGTTTATGTATGATAAATTAATGATTAAATAATTGATACATTTATGATGTACCGCCAATCTACAGTTATATTAGTGTATGTATAAAAAGATACATTGCACAATAACTGCAAAAACATAACTTTTTTTAAATTATTTTTTTATTTCTGTATTTTAGCTTTTTTAAATCTGAGTACATTATAATATGTACCGTCTAGGATGATGTACATTACAATGTAATGTACCCAAGGTTATAATCTATAATTATGTATATACATTATACCAACAGTAATTATTATTTATTATGATACATTTTGTTATCACCTAATCTGATACTTACATTAGTGTATGTATTGTAATCCTATTAAAATATGTGTATTTCCGAAATATCAGTACATTAGTGTATATACAATAATGACAATAAAAATGTACCGTAAATCCGAGTTTATAACATATATGTATAATTCATTTTTCGTAATCTGAGTATAATTAGCTGTATTGAACCGTAATCATGAAATACATTAGTCTACACGTGGTATATCAAAAGGTCTGAATACTTTTAAATGACATATTTAACCGTAATCTGAATTTACAGTATACGTTTCTGTCATAATTTACCGTAATCTGGAGTACATTAGCTGAGGTGACCGTAATCTGAGTACATTAACGTATGTACAGTATTCTGAGACTGAGTACATTAGTGTTATTACACATAATCATGGTGAAATTTTAACTGTCCGAAATACTGATAATCTAGATTTGATATCCCATCAAAAAGTTACATAATATCAATAAGAACCACGGATCGAGAGCATCGTGGGTAGCGATAGGCCAAGGACGTCGCCTTGGAAGCGATGTATGGGATTTGCAAATTATTTAGTCTAGATGAAATAAATGTATTATTGCTAATTACTGGTGTATATTAAAAAATGAATGTACTTGCAATATTTCCAACGCTGGGACATTTTCAATTTTGCTAATTAATATCGATGCTGGTTTCGTTTGTGCGATGAGATGAGATGAGATGAGAGTTTTGCCGAGTTATCTCGGTTTTCCCTGTCGACACCCAAAAATAAAACTTGTATTGTAAGGCGAGTTAGGTGACCGTGTATTTCTGTTAATCCTGTGAACTTTTTTTTCATTATGCATACAGAAGAATGGTATTCAAAACATAAGCAAATTGCCTGTTATTTACACACATAATTCCGCTCAAGGCGAAAAATCAACGCTTCTTTGGATGATCAAGGAAAAGAAATGCATCACTAAACAGACAATGATTGTGTACTCCTTTTTACACTTATACCGTGGTGCAAGATTCAAGCGATGTCATAGTCCGGTGACTGTGACAGTCACTGTTTGACGGGACCTGCCTGACCTTTCAGTTCCATTCCTACTCAAAGTGACGTCACTATGGAAAGTTACGGGGGATCAAGTCCATCAAATTTAGAAATTGAATCAAACGAAAAGAAATTAAGCATCTATTATACTGACATCGTAATATTTTCCTATTGCAACTATTTTCAGGAAAACTACTATTATCCGGATATCGAGTTCTGTGCCCGTCTATTGTCGATATTTCATTAGTGCTGAACAATAATGAATTGTTTCTTGTTAAATTTTTCCCGCTTCTTGTTGTTGATTGATTAAAAATTCGTAAAATGGACTCTAACTATACACTCCGCAAAGGGCATTCCGAACGCTTGTTTTTCCACGGGAAACAACACCAAAGAGATAAAGACCTTCCAATTAATGCAACAGTGGATATTTGCACTACAGGGAAATAAGGGACACAGAAAAGTCAGTTTTCCTCCAAAAGTGTGTAGTAAGTTTGCAACTCCATTAATTTAGCTGGAAACACTTAATCCAAAGTACTCTCGAAGTACTGCAATATACAAAGCAGCAACAGAAATCAGAAATATAAAATTAAAAACATATTGAATTTTCCAAAATCATAATATAAAAATCCATCTTTTACAGGACTTTGTTATCAATTATTTCAACGAACATTCAACTCTGCATTCACAGAAAATAACATGTTTTGTTTGGACCAATTTTTCTTCATTAAAGTTCCTCACATGAAAAATACACAAGAAAACAATAAGTCTTCATTAAAATGAGTTTTTAATCCTCAATATACTCTTCGTTTCTTAAGTTGGCAACATACACCTATTTATGGTAAAACCATCGCACATATGAGGGCCGTCCTTATACATTATTCTGCGCTCTAACCTCAGATTCTGTGTTTAAACATTCATTTAAAATACATTATTTGTAAAGTACACAAAAAGGGCGATATTGATTTAGTTTACTTTAAAAACTCTTGATGTCTATACAGCCTTAGATAGTAAGTTATCATTAACAGAGATTATGTAAGTTGGACTAGATGGAGTCACCAGCAAGCAACAGTTGACCTAGATGGGCTGTGTATTATATAACAACTCCTGTGTATTCTATACACACTCTGTGTATTTCTACCAATCAGCAGGCAGTCTTACCATGACTACTGGATTGGTAATCCAAAGGAATATTAATTCAATGCCAATAGGGAATTTATGAAGTGGAAGTTTTATGAATGAAATGGTTCAAGAGGTCACCACTAGATGTCAGTTGTCAGGGCAAGTCCTACTCAGATCTTACACATCCATAGTAAACCCAGATAGCATTTAATACAACCGCTAGTCGCGATTGGTATTAAAAAATCATGTCTTATTTTCAGAACAATTTTAATTATGAAGATATCTTTTTACAGTATTTTTATTATTATTATTATAATATAATGTAAGTTAATTATATTCTCTTTATTTATCTATTTATTTATTTATTTTATTTACTTAATAAAAAGTATTTATAATCTATGAATTTTACTAGTCAGTTATTTTCATATCACTTTGTTAATATTTTATTTACTCATTTATGTTTTTGGTATTTACAAGCAAAATATTCTATAAATTATAAGTCAAAAAGTTTGATATCAATACATGGTCACTGTAATGAAAGAAAATGATTGTGAGAATCAAATTGAGTGAGAGCCATGGGGGGGCGCGTGATGACAGTTTTGTTGATGTTTAAATAGAATGTTATGTACTTCAGAATTGAAAGGGTTGAGAGTGTTTTGTATTGTGTTTAGGTGGGGATGAATGTGTGTGTTGATGATTGAACAGCCCTTCGTGTGTGTGTTGACATTTTGTTTGTGAGGAGGTCTAAACCCCAGTGCCCCATTCTGTTAAACCTCGGCACAGCTTCTTTAAAATTTGTCTGGGCAATAAAATGTGTTTTTTTTCGCACCTCAAAAAAAATTATAACAAGGGCCCAATGAGCCTGAATCGCTCACACCATGTAATCTGGTAATCATATATGGTTCATACTTAACAATTAGAGTAAATAAGAATTTATATACATCCTAAGCACATTAGAGGCCTCATTTGCCTCTTGGTTTATTAAAAAGAAGTTGTTTTAAAGATTTTAGACCCATTTGTCCTCCCTGTGACCTTGAACAAAGACCAAGGTCATTCATGTCTGAACAAACTTTGGTAGCCCTTTGATCCAAAGCATGCTATAGGCCCATTATCAGGGTCCGCTAGGGCCTTTTGGTTTTAAAGAAGTATTTTAAAGATTTTAGCCTTTTTGAACCCCATGTGTACCTTGATATGAAAATTAAGGTCATTCATTTTTGAACAAAAGCTTGGTTAGCCCTTGATCCCAAGCCTGCTATAGGCCCCAATTAACAGGTCCCGCTAGAGGCCTTTTTGGTTTTTTTAAAGAAGTTCTTATTAAAGAATTTTAGCCCTTTTGACCCCTGTGACCCTGAGATGAAGGTCAAGTGTCATTCATCTTGAACAAAACATTGGTAGCCCTTGATCCCAGCATGCCCTTCAGACCCTAATATATTGTTTCTAGGCTGTTTGGGTATTAAGGAAGAAGCTCGTTTAAAAGATTTTTGCCTTTTTGAGACCACCTATTGTGACCTTGAAATAAAGTTCCAAAGGTCAATTCATTTTGAACAAACTTTAGTTAGCCATCTATACCAGCATGCCAACATGCCCAATATCAGGTCTCTAGCCCTATTTGGTTATTAAAGGAGAAAGTCGTTTAATGATTTTTAGCCTCATTTGACCCCTTGTAACCTTGAATGATAGGTTCTAAGTGATTCATTTGGACAAACTTTGATAGCACCTTGATCCCCCAGCATGTCACAGCAGGCCCCATTATTTTTTTTTTTTTTTATTTTTCGGGTACCCTAGGCCTCTGGTTTTTAAGATGAAGTCGTTTATAAAAGATTTAGCCTTTTTGACCCCTGTGACCTTGAATGAAGGTCTAAGGTCATTTTCATTTCAAACAAAATTTCTATTGACAAAGATAGTTTACAGGTCAAAATGGATTAAATAACAAGGCAAAGTCCTATATTAATTCCTCTCCAATGGTGTTAGGCAAAAGTAATAGTTTTAAACTTACATCAATTATAGATTTTATACTTTAAGTTTTTGAAATGAAATTTTAACAACAGATAAAGGGAGATAAACTCTTTGGCATACTCCATTCACAAACACACACACATAATACTAATACAGCTAGCTATTTATTTAATACAATGAATCATTTTAATATTACTAATTTTTGACCATAATGTTTACTCATAAGCCATAATTGAACAGACAATGACCAAACAGTCCATGTGATATATATACACACTTGTCATTGCTCTCAATACCTGTTAAAATTCCAGAAAATAAATGATAATATACATGTTTATATTCTTTTTAAATAAGAATAAGTGTATGCTGTATATAGAATAAAACAAAGTAACCGTATTAAAACAACCATGGCTCAACAAAATACTCCAAGTATATCTTTATCAGAGGATAATTAGAGTAGAATTTTATACAACGTTATTACTAAATGTTGTTGGTTTTTTTTTTTTTTTTTTTTTTTTTTTTTTAAAGAGAATCTTAAAATTTTCAAAAGCTTATTTCAAAAAACTTATGTCAAAAACTTATGTCATGGCTAATTTAAATCATATAGAGATTAAAACGTCTAGATTTTACATATATATAGGTGAACATCGTGAAGTAACTGTCTGTTTTATAGTTTTATCACAGTCCAGGGCAGCCTTGAAGAAGAATATTGATAATCCAATATGGTTGTGATTTGCATAACTACTAATGGAGGTGAACAGGGAAAGGTCTATGTTTTGGTTCATATAAAGTACATTCGAGGAAATAGCTGGGATGGATAGTAGTTTCATTTTCTAAGAAGAACAAGCACAGCAAGATGTATCATCACGATAGATAGGTCAGTAATATAGCGTGGGAATTAAGATTACATACACAAATTTTCTAAGTTGACAAAGAAAATATTAGCTCGTATCTATCCACCTTCTGTTTAAAAAATTTTGGTCGACTTCAATTACAAACTGGGACATCTTTATTAAAGTTGTGTTAAAGGCTGTGAAGAGAAGTGAGAGTTAAAGAGGATTGTTATCAGAATGTGTTTATAGTGCGACACTATTAGTGTGATGAAACTATCAAAATAATTATTAGTTTCTGCATATTGGTGGATTAAATATTCTTGTTTGTTCATACAGAGAGACATAGCCATTAATGTTTGATTGTTAATGTTATTGGAAAGGATTTAGGATACTTCTTGTAAGTATTCGTGGTGATAGGCCATGCATTATTTTGTACATCATTTATTAGTTTGTGTTTAGTGTCTTCCTTACTGATAGTGTTTCCCATCCAAGTTCTGTATATAAAGTTTATTGTGCGATGTTCCAGACCTAAGTTTTTTTTTTTTTCCCCCCCTGTAAATAATTCTGGCTGCTTCTAATTGGACAGATTCTAAAAGGTCTTTTGATTGTTGCGTGCAATTATCCCATATTATATATCTGCGTATTCTAAGATTGGCCTAATAAATGCCTATGTGTTTTAAATTTTATTAAAATTAATGACTGACGATTTTACTTTTATTTTTATGTAACGAAGAATGTTTAATCGACTGTATGCTTTTTCATATATGTTAAGGATATGTTGTTTCCATGATGCAATCGTCCTTTAGTGTAAGTCCACTAAGTGTTTGTGTTCAGATGTTGTCAGTAATTTGATTGTTTTGGAAGTTTATTGGGGGGCTTGTTTTTGTTATGTGGTTCTGGAAAATTATGTACTTGATTTAGTTTTGTTAGGGTTAAATTTGATTGTACCCATGTTTTTGACCCATTCAACTAATGTTAGAGAGGTCAGTTTGTTTGTGCTTGAGCTGCTTGTGCTGGGGTTATTTCATCTATAATTACGTACAAGGAGGTGCTCATCACATGCAAAATTGTTTGATATTAGTTTAAAGATTATCAAGTGGATATCGTTGATGTAGAGGAGGAAAAGAAGAGGCATCCGAAGTAACTGATTCCCTGGAGTACCCCCAGCATTTACAACCTTGAACTGTGAATAGTAGCCTTCTGATGGTCACTCTTTGTAATCTATCAGATAAGGTATTTGTCGAACCATAGAACGTAAATTTCCATTTTATTCCATACTATCTGGAGTTTATGTAAAAAAGACTCCTTTATGCCATACTCTGTCAAATAGCTTTACTTTATATCACAAAAAAAATAAATCGAAGTTCTTACCCTGGTCCATATGCTAACAATTTTCATTATAAAAAAACAATAGTTGATTAACTAGTGAATCACCTGGTATGAAGCCAGACAGATGCTTAGATAATATAGAGTTGTCCATTAGATAGTTGTAGAGATATTTAAATATATTTTTTCCATTATTTTACTGAAACAAGAGGTTATCGAGATAGGTCTATAATTTTGAACATCATTAGATGACCCATTCCCTTTATATATAGCATTTACATTTGATTGTTTCCAACTAATTGTTTTTGGAATTATTCCTGAATCCAGAAGTTTTATTAAATAGAAGACTGAGAGGGAGAATAAGTGAGTTACACAAATGGTTTTACTATTTTAGGAACTATTACGTCTGGTCCAGGGGGTTTTTATTTACATTAAGATTACTAATTTGGTCAGAATACCATCTTGTTGAGGTGATTTGAAATATTAGTAAGTGAGTAAGGAATATAGGGCTGTGCTAACTGACTGTGTAATTCAAGGTTTGGTTGAAAGATGTAGAAATATTACTCTAAAATGATTATTCAGGATTTCTGGCTTTATCAATAGGATGATTGATGGTTTGATATCAGATTCAAGAGGTGGAATAGAAGAGGATTTATTAGTGAAGTTAGTGATAGATTTGCTATCTTCCAAAATTTATTCCACCATTTGTCTGGATGGGACTAAGTTTTCATTTAGACAATTTTCAAGCTTTTTGATGTAGTTTTTTTTAGCCACACTCCGATCAAGTCCATTGTGTTTCATTCTAAGATAACGAAATCGGTTACCCAGTAGTGGGGGGTATTAATCATTTTAGCTTTTCTATGTATTCTTTATTGCGTTGTCTCATCATTTTTATTACTGATGGATATTATTCATCCTGGGCCCTTATCATTTGGGCGCACAGTAATAATTGTGGTCGGAATGAAACTGCTGACTTGTTCGGTGATTGAGTCTATAATAAATGAGTTAAATGTGTCCTGGGTCTTGAAGTGTTGATAAGTTCAACCAGTCAATATTAAGGAGAGCATTATTCATACTTTATCTTTCAAATCAGCTTCTGTCATATTTTAATATAGTTTTTTTATAAGTCACCTGTTTAAAAACAGAAAGAGAAATCTGAGCATGAACTGATGAATGGTTCATCTACAGAATGCGTGGTGATACAAAAGTATTAGTTATTAGGTTGGGGTTGGTGTTTATAAGGAATAATATCAATGGAAGTGGCACTATCAGGTGTTATTCTTGTAGGTCAAGGGTCATTCATTTGGAACAAACTTGGTAGCCCTTGATCCCATCTAATGCAACAGGCCCAATATCAGGTCCCAAGGCTGTTTGGTTCATAAGAAGAAGTCAGTTAAAGATGTTAGGCCTTTTTGACCCCTGTGACCTTGAATGAAGATCAAGTCCCCCCCAGGTCATTCATTTGAACAAACTTGGTAGCCCTCTATCCCAGCAATGCCACGTGCCTTATATCAGAACTCTAGCCCTCTTGGTTATATAAGGAGAAGTCGTTTAAAGATTATAGCCTATTTGACCCCTGTGACCTTGAATGAAAGTCAAGGTCAAGCATTTGAACAAGCTTGGTAGTCCTTCATCCCAGCATGTTACATACCAAATATCGGGTCTCTAGGGCCCCTTGGTTATGAAGCAGAAGTCTTAAAACAAGATATTTCAGCCCATTTGACCCTGTGACCTTGAATGAAGGTCAAGGTCATCATTTCATTTGAACAAACTTGGTAGCCCCTTCATTCCCAGCATGTCACAGCCCCAATTTCAGGTCTCCTAGGCCTCTTGGTTATTTAGAAAAAGTATGTCTGTTACAAGATGTTCACTCTATTTGAAGCCTGTGACACTTTGAATGAAGGTCAAGGGTCCATTCATTTGAACACAACTTGGTAGCCTTTCATCCCAGCATGCTATGGTCACGATTTCAGAGACACTAGTACTCCAAGTTTGGAGTAAAGAAGTTGTTTAAATGGAAAAGTTGAAAAGGACGGGCCGCGCCCTCCCGGAAGAAGGCACGCTCGCCCCCCCCCCCCCACCCCCAAAACCCCCCCATTATAGCTTATAGGCTTGCATTGCCTTGGGGGCAGGTGAGCTTAAAAAGCTCCTAGCCAATTTGCTAGATGTAGCTGAAATGAGAGTTAATATCGATATTAAGAATATTCATAATGATTTCTTAAGAACTTTGGTATTAAGCAGTTGTTGAAAGTGACTTTAAATCAATACTTGTAAAAACATGCCTTCATTTTAAACTGGTCGCCATAGGAAGTTATGATTATTGCTGAACAGAAGTCAGAAAGTACATGACCCTTTCTCAGAAGAGTTTCGACACAGATGTTACGTAGTTACTGTAGTCACATGATGTTCTCGGAAACACTGTTACAATGTCGGCTAACTTCGGGTTGTTTGACAAAATGGGGACCCGACCTAGCAATGTTCAATATTTATTTGACTTTTATCAAAAGTTTTCCGAATCATTACCACTCATCTTAACTTCGATTTAGTCTGTCTCTTCATGATTTACAACAGCATTTTTTTAAATATCCTTAAAAAATTCATAACAAGAGATCCCAGAGGGATCTTGGCGCCCACCAAAGAATGATATTACGTCCGAACAAGGACGGAGAGGGTTACTTTTCTCTGCTTTTCTAACTTATTAACTTTCATAACTACATTACATATATGGACCCGCGATAATCCGGACCGTCCGATACGTCCTGAAAAAACTCACAATTCACCCGGACGGAAATGTTCAGGGAACGGATTTCCGTAACGTATTTTATACTCACTAGTCCGGAAATTCGTATTCCGAATCCGGAACATGTAAGCTCCCCATTTGGGATACGGAACGAAATTTTCGTTAATAATATTCTCGTCAATAATCGGGACAATTTGTTTGTCGCCACGAAGTGCCAGAGAATAATCCAAGGACCATCTCAGTTCATGTGTACAATACACACTATCATTTGGACACTGATGTGTGTTGTCCATAACGACGGCCTGCCAGGTTATAGCCAAGGGCGTTTACCTGAACACCTTTCACACGGGTACATGCAGTCATGTAACGGTTCATTAGGTTTTCTATAGGCAGATCAAACTTCAGTGTTGTAATTGAGTATACGCAATATATTATTTTTAGCCCACACGCTTTTTAAACATGAAGTTTGAGATTGAGTATGGGTACATATGCTGTAGATACATTACCTTGTTTCGCGTGGCAGAATATATCGATATGAGTATCAGATACAATAAAAGTGAGATAATACTTACAAAAATTAATAAGAGTTTTAAATGTATGTAAATCTATTATAATTCATCGTCTGTTGGTATAAGATATAAGGCTACGGCGCCACCGGGCACATGCCATAAGTGTGTGAAATTGGTGCACGAAGTTGGAAGTGAACGCGGGCACGTGGTTGTTACACACGTCTGTAAGTCAGATAAGCAAAGGACTTGTAGAAATTGTCATTAAAAACACACATTGTATACAAAATAACAATTATTTGAGTTCCTAAAGTGTTCACAAACTATTTGTTATCATAGTTTTTTTATGCCAACAACGTAGATTGATATTGATCTTTGGGTAGGCAATTTGCCGTACGACAGGATCAAGAGTGGGATACGTTTGCTATATGCATACATAGTTATACAATTAACTATGGCTTTTAGGTTTCGTATTTTGAAAAAGAAATCGTTTATTTATTATTCTTAACGTAATGATATATAAATACCTATAAAACATAAACAAACGATGTATTGATTATAATACACATATATTACAATAAAAGCCTGTCATCGATAACAAGGTCAAGGGGAGTAACTCGTACGTGACAATTTAATTGGACTAAGAGCACGGAATTTGGCAGTCCGGAAAACTCGTAATCCGGACGGTTTAGACTGGGAACGAAGGTGTCCCGGATTATCGAGGGTCCACTTGTATAAAATTTGAGAAAGATCCTTTCATTACTTACTGAGATATGTCGCAGTAAGAAACTTTAACTTCAATTATCAAAATCCAAAAAAGATGTGACCTGTCAGCCCATCTTGTTGATCTATTGGTCCCAAAATGCAATATGCACAACTAGGCCCTAGGGAAACCTGCACATGAAATTTGAGATAGATCCCTTCAGTAACTTTCCGAGAAATAGCTGTAACAAAACTTTAACAAACTTTAACTATCAAAATCCAAGATGCTGCTTGCGGCCATCTTGTTGATCGAATCGGTCCCAAAATGTAATATACACAACAAGTTACCCTAGGGGAACCTGCACATGAACTTTGAATCAGATCCCTTCAGTTCTTTCTGAGAAATAGCGGTAACAAACTTTAACTATCAAAATCCAAGATAGCCGCCTGTCGGCTATATTGTTGATCGATCGGTCCAAAATGCATTATGCTCACCAAGGGCCGTAGGGAAACCTACATATCATATTTGAAAAAAATGTCTTTTGCACTTTCTGAGAAATAGCAGTAACAAGAATTGTTAATGGACGGATGGAAGGACAGATGGACGACAAACCATGACAAAAGGCGATTTGAATATAGCCAACAATCTGATTATAGTGGGGCTAAAAAAATAAGACAGATACGGATGTTGGGGGACTTTAAGCTTTTATTATACTTCAAGAAAAAAATGTTAAAAACAATGAATTGAATCAAAAAAAAAAAAAAAAAATACAAGAAAAAAAATGATTAAACCTAATTTATTGTTCAAAATAATGGTTATCGTTGGCTCTGTTGGTGGTGGAGCGTCTTTCACAAATATGATTATGAATGAGGAATGAAAAAAAATTGAAATTCTTTAGATAATTCAGTTTAATCAAGGTTTTATATATATCATGTGAAAGATAATTTTGAAACTAACTGACTTTCTAGTATTTACACATTCTTAAAGGATTTGTGCAGTCAAAAATGATAATTTCAGTTTATGCTGGAAATGGTTTTATTAGCACGTGTAGAAACATCTTCGTGCCGCGCGCGAGCGGGGAATAACCTGTAAGCCGTCGATATCGAGGTCAAATTTTCTAACCACACGATTATGCATATTTTCTGGCTCTAAACTATGTGACGTCATAATAGTCCGTGGCTTATAGCTGTACGTATATACTATAACTGATGTGCTACTGTGAAATCATTTTATTTTTCGTTGTGCTCAATTTTCTTGGATTCTAAAAATATTACAATTACGTTGGCACTTAAATTCGTGGAGAAGACTTTACACATTACTGTTGACACTGTCACCTGTTACTGCATGCTCAAGCGGAACTAAGCTCTACCACACAACACAGTTACAATCAAAAGCTAGAGTCGGTACTCAGCTAGTGTTTATACAGATGTGTCCAACAAACAATTACCGTGTCACATTGATAGATTCATGATATATTCAATCAATCATTAGTTGGTACATGTAATTGAAGTCTGTGAAATTCTGAAAACTATCTTTGTTTAAACAATATTTTCCAACTTTGAACTTGTCATTCTTGTTTTAAATTTCGAATTAAATAGACCTTATGCAGTGTGCTCAGGTACTAATCATCCTACAATGTATGAACGCATAAACTTACATGACATTGGTATAGGTATGTAGTAATGTATTTTCGTGGGGATGTAGATTCGATGGTAAAGGTATATGTATTTTGGTGGGGATGTAAATTTGTTGATTTTGGTCAAAAAACGAAATCCACGAAAATTATAAACCCCCCACGAAAATTACCCAGGTAATGATTTTACAGTATCACTTATATCGACGGTCACAGGAAAAGCCGATCAACGATTTTTTAAGATTACTTTTGAGTGAAGTTAATCGTACAATAACTTTGGCTTGAATGTAAATAACTAATAGAGTGAAATTTGATGTTTCAAATACTCTAATTTATGCTCTAATAGCAGGTATCTTCGTGTAATTATGAAAGAAAATCCGCACAGAAATAAAAGTTTCGGATTTTTTTTTGTCATGGAGTTCAGCAACGAATAAGCTTTAATTAGATATTTTTCTGTAGCTGCATCTTTGATACATTGTGAATTACAAAGTTTGTGACTGTAAAATGAAATTTTACGTAACAGGTAAAGACATCCTTGATTAAAGCATCAAGGATATGATGGTTGTGTTGTGTGTTGCTAACCGAATAAATTGATATACATTTATTACAATACCGTAATACGTTTCAACATGTGGTAGAAATAATTTATTTTTTATATTTTAAAAGATCAAAATATTGAAATATTAAGCAAAACAAATTATTTTAGACAGTGCTGTCGCTTTAAATTTCAAATCGATGTAGGAATAGATACAACCGATATAGATATATAATTAGCCATGCCTTTGGTTTGATGGTTATGTAATACCTGGACCAGGACAATATTGTTTACCTGTACACAACGCCATTCATCAAACTCACCTGTAATTACCTGGCCACTGGGCAATTTGCTATTCGGTGGACTGTATCGGGTATTTGGTATTGTCTTACTGTCAATCAGGTTAGGGCATCCATTATTTGGATTGTGATTTGAATTATGGAAACCCTGTACTTCTATGCTAGTTTTTTATTGTCATCTCCATTTTTAAAATGAAGATGTAGAAGTAAATGGAAATGAAATATCCTTGATCATAACTAGGAATATATATTACACACACACACATATATATATATGTCGTACACAGGTAAAACAATAATGGAAGTTGACTTATTCAGAAACAAAAATGGTTCTAAGAACTATTTCAACTAAAGGTTTAACCTTTAAAAATATTCAAATCAAATACTGTAATAACGGAATCGTGGCATATAGCAATCTTCCGTAATTTCTAAGGTATTAGTAAGAATTCTAAGCATGTATTTTCACCGTTTCGAATCTACATGTATAGTCATGATCATACAAGAAGGGTTACAGCATTACCACACTAAATATACTTACCGTATTTTTTGCGCGTATAGTGCGCACCCGCGTATAGTGCGCAGGTGCGTTTTTGAGTTTCATTTTGAAAAAAAAAATATTTACACAAAAAAATCTCAACAAAAAAATCTCAGTTTTTGTATCCTCGTTCACAATATTTTGCATTGCCTCCAAACACTTTTGAAGAACAAAATCAAACGGTTCTTATTGTTTATCAGTGCTTAAAACAACATTCTGTTCATTAAAATTAACTGGCGAGAGGAGTTTGACACGATGATTGACACTTTGTTTACACAATGGCAGGCCTAGTTAGCTTGTGAATTGCCGGTGACACTATAAAGAGGATATCAACAACGATGTTTTTACAATCAAATAATTAACCATACCTTGTGTAATTCCAAGTGGTATCAATCAAGTCTATTGTGTATCTGTTCGGCATTTAGATTTAATCATTGTCCAAGATATTAGCTGGAAAGCCGACTGAGTAGGCCAATCAACCACAGGTGGCCGCCATATTTGATTACTGACTGCACGCTTCCGTATTCTCAATTATTTCAATTAGTATTGAAATCAGGATGATATCTTACAGAACCATTTCAAAAGATAGTAATAAGAGTAAAATTTACAGTCATACCATCATTTATAGTGCCGATTGGTCAGTGTTAATTTAGGAAGGTTTTAGTTTCGTATTTAATTTGCTGGCTCTGCATGAGGGATTACACTCACTTCCGTAAACATTTGCAAGTTCAAAAGTTTTCACATGCTGGAGAAACTTATTTATAAGGTATTTAAATATCACTAAGTATGTTCATATATCACACTTTTTAAATCTCGGTATGATATATACAAAAGGATCAACAATAAATAGGCTATCTTAAAGGCCCACTACCTTTCCGAAACGGCTTTTAATTTTTAAAATGGGAATGTAAAACAAGATCGATAATTTTGTAGAGTTGCAAAAGTTATTAGCTTTCCGTTAATACTACATTTATCATCACCTTCTGAAACGATTTGATTAGAATAAATAAAATGTTTATTTTCATAAAGCGGGTCGGTCGTATTATGTTTCCCGCCGTCGTCCCTAAGTACCGCGCTGTAGTTGATTATCATTGCGCCAGACGGCAAAACAGCGAATGACTCTCAAATGTTTTCATATATATTACGAAGGAAATCTTGCATATGTTTGGTGTTGTAACCTTATTTTAGGTCATAGGTATGCATTTTCTGATGTCATTAATGTTTTTTTAAGAAACCTTTATATTTTGCTCCGGAAAGGTAATGGGCCTTTAAGGATTTAGTATAATTTTGAAATAATGAAATTTTTTTTTTAATCTACACTTATACTGTAATTTAAAAAACATATATCAGAAATATCAATGATGTATTTCTGCTTTTTAGTTAACGTTATGGATAAAGTTTCAAAGGCAACAATATAGATATTTATATAATTTTTCTGTTTAAGTTCAGGGTACCGTTACTCCAATATATATCATAATTACTGACAACCGTCCACATTTTATTTTAATCAAAAAACTATGCCATATTTGCATCGTTATGACAGAAGTTTGAAATAAAAAAACACGCATTCTAGATATAATCGTGCTTATTTTTGTGAGTTTACTCGTAAAAATGTAGTATTACATTATACAGTTTTTTTAATACACAGAAATTTACATAATATGCTATCTTAATCTCAGTCCAGACTGATCCGGACATCATTTTTGATATATCTATCAAAATTGGACTGATTGTCTAATCTAAAGTTCGATAAATGCTTGTTTGAATGTCTGAAATGGTGTAAATGGAATGTTTTGAAACTGAAAATATCTACATCATAAAGCTAGAATAACCATTTATTCGAAAAACTCATATTGTAGATCTATAAACGTATATGTATAAATGCTGATATACATGTATAGTACTAGGCATACCTAGGTGTATCCATGGACTACTCTGACATCACAAGACCACGTGACCGCCTAGCTCATTACCTCTGAACTGCAGTCAACACTACCCGTAAATCACGACCAAAACCAACCGATAGCGCTAAAAGCTAGACGATTCGTTGGGTGGGACTTGATTTTTCATTCATCTAAAGCAATTATCCTGACGTATCATAAAAAAAAAATTTAGGCTGCACAAATCCTTTAAAGGGACAATTCAGTCTAAGAGAAAAATTAAAATTTATACATATATCGGATAAAACCCAGTTCTAATGGAAATTAGACCAGTCACTTTTTCTGTGATATGCCAGAAAAGCCCATGGTGGTGAAATGCGTGTGTAATGTTCAAACTCGCTCGCTGTCCGCCATTACACGTTGTGGTCGAACATCTTGTATGCCGAACCTTTCCCTTGCTCGTAGAGTAATGCTACTTTTGTCTAGAACTGCTCCAATCGCTCTGACAGTTATGTGTTTACCTTATTAGGTGAATTGTCTTGCCTAAAAATAATTTTATCACAATCCACAGTGGTTATGTAGTTCATTTGTTTAACGTGCGTGACTTTGGCTCGGATATGGGTACAGTGTACATATTGTACCTGCTTAATCGTATTGATCAACGATTTGTAATTACAACTGTATCAATTAAAATACCAAATAATGACGAAGAATTTGTCAATATTTTATGTCATATGTTTTATAAGAAATGTAGAACAATACTTTTATGTCATATTTTGCTTCTTGGTTATGTAAAAAGAATTAGCCTGAGTGAATTGTCCCTTTAAGATAAGTGGATACTCAGAGCCTGTATGGGGGACAAGATTTAAATTACACATTAAAAATAAATAGGCCTTTACTGTATACAGCAGGACTTTAACTTACTCTTGGTAGAAGATACGTGCTGCCACCTCCAGGAGGAAATAACTGATGATACAGTGAGAAACAATCTCCAGACCACTGTTGGCATTGTCAGTGTCAGCTAAACCGATAATGGTTAAGATGAAATCCAGCAGGATCAGAAGCACAGTCACTATACGGAAAATCACATGCTCGATGACTGCCTTGAATTGGGGACTGGATAAATCTGATGAGGAAAAATAACAGAATCATCTATGATATTGATGTGGGCCATAGACTTGATAACGGTAAAAATGCATGCCTATATATATAATTGTTCCCCCTTAAGGATATTTTCCAGCTGGTCATAAGGACAGGTTGACATTAAAAGTTACTGGTCCTTACAAAGTTAAAATTCATACTTGTAGTTTATATACAAATGTACTAGCAAAGTAATAGTTTTACTAACAAAAAAATCCACATATCTGTTTTAGTTTTGTGCGCTCTCAACAAATTTGACTGAAAATTATAAACCATGCAGATATTATGAAATTTAGTTTTGTACAGTCTGATCGTCAACCTTTCTACAATGCTACTGCTATTTTTGTTTTGTATATCTTTAGTACTCTATCAGAACTAGACGAAAAAGTTGCCGATCAAAGGACCAGTTGCATGGCAAAAATTGTCTGCCTTTAAAGATGCTCCACCGCTGACAAATGGTATTTTTTCACTATCAAAAACATGAGCAAACGATTTAGTAATGGTGTAAAGTAAGTAACTTTTGTAACTGAAGAGAAATACTAAATCGTCTGCTCATGTTTTTGATAGTGAAAAAATGTCATTTATCAGCAGTGGAGCATCTTTAAGCTACTGTGAAATTGCCGATCACTGGTAGATGGACAGACGTTAATTTGGAATGCTGTGTATGCTATCATTTCACATAACATTGAAATAATTTTCTTACTCAAAATCTACATCTTAATACATTGATCAACAAGTGTTTAACACTTAATTTCCATTAGAAATAAATACAGTATATTTTTTTAGGGTATTAATTGTAAAGTAATTTTAGAGGATTTGTCTAGAAAACCAGATCTAACCAGATTGACATTCAATTAATTGATTTGTGGCTCTGACCACAATTATGTATATACTTTATTCCAGTAAGTTCAGTCTTCATAGCAGGATCCTCAATGTATTCCAATCCAGCTTTGTTTTCAGAATCATAGAATTTCACTTGTCTGCCATCATCCTTGTCATCCACTTGTATATGAGTGTCTTTAATATCTTGGCCTTCCACCGTGGTGACATCAATTTCAGCTGCTCCTTCCGGCTCCCCACGGTCAGACCCAAACCGTTCATAGTTACTCATGATGGCAAACACCTATAAAACATCATGAAGTATACATGTGCAAAATATGTACATTTGTACATGTAAATGACTTGTTTAAACTATAATATGATTTTCAAAACAGCATTTTACTTATTAGAGTAATAAAGACTACTAGACTAGGATATGAACTGGGAAATTATCGTAAGGACAAATTTGATATCATGTTATAAAGTTCAGCAATAAGAACAAATAATATTTTCAACTTAAAAGAAAAACATGCACACTTCCGCTTTTGAATACATGTATGATTTTTGAAATAAAAAAAGAAGTCTAATTTCTCCTTTTCATGTTTTTAAAAAATCATTTTTAAGCAGCTTTAAACTACTTTATCTGAAAAAGTGTATTGTATTTATTTCCTTTGTTTACTTTTATTTTCTTTTCTTTTGCTAATTGATATTCTATATTATTCATTTTATGTGTCTTGATATAAATTAAAAGGATGCAGACTGACTTAAAAATTCAACAATTTGAATAGACTTTGTATAACATATGGTTAGGAGTACATATTTGTTCCATATATATGCATTGTAGCCTTAGGCCTATGTTATTCACTTTACTAAATTTCAAAGACCCTAATTTTTAGCTACTATTCATATGACGACTTATTATAGGCCCTATATTGTCAGTTTATCAATGAAACACTGTTTTGTGTGCAGAAGAACATCTTGTTCAATTTATATTAAAGCATTTTACACATGTGAGATTTTATGACAACCCTCCAAAAGTTGTTGTTGTGAACACACTTGAAAATGATCAAAAGAAAAAGGGGGTGTTTTCTCAACTCTCCAAAAAAGCGTCTGCTTCACACCGTGAACGGTGCCGAATGAATCCGTGTTTACACAATAACGTATTAATTTTTACGCAAAATACATAAAACAAAAGTTAGTATAAACCTTATCAAACAGCTGAAACTTCTTTTAGAAACTTTCCACTGAAGTTCGGGACTTCACATCGCCAGAGGCAACTGTCCTCACGTTTTTCGTTTTCGTCCCTCAACTCTGTAATCTCGTAACAATGTAACGAGACATTTCATTGGATGACGTTTAAACAGTGAACTAATCAGAAAACCGTTAACGAAACAAGTTTGGTAGTAAAGAGGCGGAAGTGGCGAAAATGAGATGAAAATATCAGGCGAGGGGATTCTCGTTAGGTTAGTTACGTCGGCTAACTAAAAATAATGGAGGACATTTTAGATCAAGTGAAAAAACTTAGTGCAGACGATCTCAGGACGCAACTGAAAGAATATGGGGAGAGTGTCGGACCGATCCTACCTACGACGATTGCATTATTTCAAAAACGTTTGGCAAGAAAAAATCCTTGCATCCCAACAAACAACAAATTCGAGAACACCTGAAGACAGTGGACAGATTTCGTCGTCTAATGAGAATAATGTAGACAAAAGCAATGATGAATGCGTCGAAGCCGCTAACAGTCAACCTGGTGCACCAATGTCAAATGGTTTGCCTACAAGTTCGACAGAAGGGGTGAAAAATCCCAGGACTGTGATTTGGAAGCATCAAGTTTTTATGGAGTCAGTTTACCTGATGCTTTCCAGAAGGATGATATAGAAGGTGAAACCCTACACCACTGATTACGATAATTATTCTAATTGTGATGGTACTTTCATTGTCGGGCTATAGCTATACAATAGAGTGTTCAGTAACCTAATTATTTTAAAGATATTTATTGATTTTTCCCCAGCTTATCTATGTTGACAATCCGAGGTATTGCTTCAGTCCATAAAAGCCAGTCTAAGTAAATTGGATGTGTTTATATCTGAAACATAAAAAAAAATATGAAAAATCATGGCCAAATTAAATCCTAAATGCATTATTTTATTGTTTAGTCAAAAATCATAATAGTTGTTACTTGTAGACTAATGAATTAAAGGGAATGTTCATGGTGACAATGAGTCATGTTATAGAAATACATGCCTATGTACAGTGATCATGAATCATTACCTTAAAGCAACCACGAACACGGCTCCAAATAGATCTTTGGTCTATTATAATATTGATGGTCAATCTCAACACAATTTGACTAGATGTAAAACACCATTTAACTTTAAAACAAAAGGCTTTTTTCTTTTATCCATGGAGGCTTTTTTTCTTTATCCATGGAGTGGCCTTTGATTAACTCTTTATAGACAGGTTTGTACCGAATTTGATGACATATGGAAATAATTGAGAGAGAAAAACTGTTAGATGTGTTGTCTGCCTTGGATTATGCTGGTTGAAAATTTTTTTTTTTTTTGCATCAATTTTAAAGCTAATAAATGCCACTTCAAAGCTAATGGTAATTACTTTAATATTTCATATTAAATAATTTGACGACACAATATATGAAGTTAAATAATTATATTATGATATGAACTTGAAGAAGGGACAGTGGGAAATACACATTCCTGTTATTGAATCTGCCCCAACCAGGATTCAAAAAGTTATGGGGTCTAGATTCTCTGGTAGTGAATATCCACAACATCTGTAATCAAATGGATCATCAGCTATAGTCCACTACTGCAGTAACCTAATTCCGGCTCC